>NC_092726.1:98008747-98339049 GCF_047496885.1 Scyliorhinus torazame | reverse complement strand
GCCGATGAAAAGGAAGTTTGATTGACGTCGACGTGAACGGTCATCACGTCGACGGGACTTCGGCCCATCCGGAAGGGAGAATATCGGCAGGCCGAAAATCGGCTGCCTTGTGCAGACCCGTGACATTCTCCGCGGCAGCGGCGCCGTTAACGCCCCGCCGACGTTTCTCCCTTCGGAGACTTCGGCGGGGGCGGGATTCACGGCGGCCAACGGCCATTCTCCGACCCGGCGGGGGTTCGGAGAATGACGCCCCACAAACGTCACGACTGATTCTCCGCCCAATCGCCTTCCCCGATGTTTGCGTTTGCCGAGAATGCGGGTTTGGAACAGGCAGAGTATGGATTGCCAGGCGGTGTTTCAGCTATTGTTATTCAACGTCAGCAAACAATAACCTTTGGGGGAAATGGAGAGAGTGTGGGGAAGTCATAGGAACAATGTCACGGAGGGATGTGATCAGAGGAGTGAGATGTTAATGCTTTGCATAAATAAAGAAAAGGAGTCGGGATGGTGTTGTTAGCTGAAGACAATATCAGAGCAACAAAGTGAGAGAGAATATTGGCTCAGAACATCTAGACGTGCAATCAGTCCCGTTGTAACCAAATGGCAACAAGGAGTGGAAAATATGAGTGGGGGTTGTCTGTAGACCCAAGCAGTAGTAGCAAGAGAGGATGTGGGATGAAACAGAACATTCGAGATGCAGGTAACAAGTGTGCGGTAGTAATAATAGGTAACTTTACTCTCCATATAGTTTATGCTAACAAAACTAGTAACACAATTGTGACAGATTTATTCCTCAAGCGTCACATGATTTTAGACTGTTGAGGAATAAACTGGGCAACATTATATACAAGAGTGTTGTTTTTTAAAAAAAATTGTTGACAGTGTGTGGGTTTCGCTGGATTGGCCAACATGTTTTGCTCATGTCTAGTTGGCTGACACAAAGTAATGGTGAGCTACCTTTTGGAAACGCTGCAGTCCCTGAGTTGCATGTACACGTACCTTGCTGGGGGAGGGAGTGCCATCATTTTGTCCCAGGGACATTGAAGGAAAAGCGATATATTTCCAAGCCAGGGTAGTGAGTGACTTGGAGGAGAATCTCCAGGTGATGGAGTCCCCAGGTGTCTGCTGTTCTTGACATTCTATCTGATTGTTGTGGGGATTGTAAGCTGCTGTCTGAGGAACCTTGGTGAGTTACAGCAGTGCATCTTGTGGATGGTACACATGCCTGCCACTGTTGGCCGGTGGTGGACTTTAAATGATTGTGGAAGCGGTGTTATTCAAGCGGGCTGCTTTTTCCTGGATGGTATCGAGCTTCCTGAGTGTTGTTGGAGCTGCTCTCATCCCGCAAGTGGAGATTATTTCATTACACTTCTGACTTGTGCCTTGTGGACAAGCTTTGTGACGCGGTGCCTGGGGGGGGGGGGGGGGGGGGGGGCGGGGGGGGGGGGGGAGGGTTGGGGTTGTGTGGTCAGTTGGTAAGTTCCTCGCCGTAGGATTCCGAGCCATAGGTCTTATCTGGTACCCATAGCATTAACGTGGCTAGTCCAGTTCAGTTTCTGATCAATGTTGTGCATTCCCTCTGGGAAGTCGTCGTCGTCGTCGTCGCCCCCCCCCCCCCCCGCCCCGCCCCCCCCCCAACCGATAAATTCTGGTGGAGAGGAAACCCGAGACACTACACGTGTAGTGTCTCCCACCCGCCCTCCTCCTCCAACCTAATAATAAGACCCATTGGTGTGAGGTAAGTGCCATATTATATTATTATTATATTATTAGCATTGTGCAGGTCAAGGTTCGGAGGTGGAGGAGCAGTCTCTGTCAGCGAGAGAACCTGAGAACATCTAAGACACTCAGAAGGTAAGAAGGTAAGTGATTTTTACTCATTTTTACTTTTATACCTTTTTCAAATTGTGTGTGTCGGGCGGAAACTGAAGTGACATCACAGAAAAGCTGTGGCCAGAGTGGCTGGTTGGGATTCCACACTAATTTTTTTTAAAAATTGAGTATTTGGTAACTAATTAAACATAATAACTTAATTATAATTTAGAGGGATATCTAAGCCAGAGATCGGAGAGTACTATAGTTAGCTATCGCATTTCTATTAGAAATCTAGTGCTAGGAAACAGATAGTTGACAGTAACTTTGAAATTTAAAAAAAAATATTTTAAAAATTTTTTTTAAAATTAATTTTGATTTTAATTAATTGACACAATGTCAGTTAGAGGGGTGCTGTGCTCTGACTGTGAGATGTGGCAGGTCCACGAGGCTTCCAGCGTCCCGGATGGCTTCATCAGCAGAAAGTGCACCCAACTGGAGCTCCTCACAGACCGCATGGTTCGGTTGGAGCAGCAATTGGATGCACTTAGGAGCATGCAGGTGGCGGAAAGCGTCATAGATCGCAGTTATGTAAATGTGGTCACACCAAAGGTGCAGGCAGAGAAATGGGTGACCACCAGAAAGGGCAGGCAGTCAGTGCAGGAATCCCCTGTGGTTGTCCCCCTCTCGAACAGATATACCCCTTTGGATACTGTCGGGGGGGGGGGGGGGGGGGATAGCCTATCAGGGGAAAACAGCAGCAGCCAGAGCAGTGGCACCACGACTGGCTCTGATATTCAGAAGGGAGGGTCAAAGCGCAGAAGAGTAATAGTAATAGGGGACTCTATAGTCAGGGGCACAGATAGGCGCTTCTGTGGACGTGAAAGAGACTCCAGGATGGTATGTTGCCTCCCTGGTGCCAGGGTCCAGGATGTCTCCGAACGGCTAGAGGGCATTCTGAAGGGGGAGGGCAAACAGGCAGAGGTCGTTGTACATATTGGTACTAACGACATAAGCAGGAAGGGACATGAGGTCCTGCAGCAGGAGTTCCGGGAGCTAGGCAGAAAGTTAAAAGACAGGACCTCGAGGGTTGTAATGTCGGGATTACTCCCTGTGCCACGTGCCAGTGAGGCTAGAAATAGGAAGATAGAGCAGCTAAACACGTGGCTAAACAGCTGGTGTAGGAGGGAGGGTTTCCATTATCTGGACCACTGGGACCTCTTCCGGGGCAGGTGTGACCTGTATAAGAAGGACGGGTTGCATCTAACCGGAGAGGCATAAATATCCTGGCCGCGAGGTTTGCTAGTGTCACACGGGAGGGTTTAAACTAGTATGGCAGGGGGTGGGCACGGCAGCAATAGGTCAGAGGGTGAGAGCATTGAGGGAGAACTAGGGAAGAGGGACAGTGTGGCTCTGAGGCAGAGCAGACAGGGAGAAGTTGCTGAACATGGCGGGTCTGGTGGCCTGAAGTGCATATGTTTTAATGCAAGGAGCATTACGGGTAAGGCAGATGAACTTAGAGCTTGGATTAGTACTTGGAACTATGATGCTGTTGCCATTACAGAGACCTGGTTGAGGGAAGGGCAGGATTGGCAGCTAAACGTTCCAGGATTTAGATGTTTCAGGCGTGATAGAGGGGGATGTAAAAGGGGAGGCGGAGTTGTGCTACTTGTTCGGGAGAATATCACAGCTGTACTGCGAGAGGACACCTCAGAGGGCAGTGAGGCTATATGGGTAGAGATCAGGAATAAGAAGGGTGCAGTCACAATGTTGGGGGTATACTACAGGCCTCGCAACAGCGAGCGGGAGATAGAGGCGCAGATAGGTAGACCGATTTTGGAAAAGAATAAAAACAACAGGGTTGTGGTGATGGGAGACTTCAACTTCCCCAATATTGACTGGGACTCACTTAGTGCCAGGGGCTTAGACGGGGCGGAGTTTGTAAGGAGCATCCAGGAGGGCTTCTTAAAACAATATTTAGACAGTCCAACTGGGGAAGGGGCGGTGCTGGACCTGGTATTGGGGAGTGAGCCCGGCCAGGTGGTAGATGTTTCAGTAGGGGAGCATTTCGGTAACAGTGACCACAATTCAGTAAGTTTTAAAGTACTGGTGGACAAGGATAAGAGTGGTCCGAGGATGAATGTGCTAAATTGGGCGAAGGCTAATTATAACAATATTAGGCGGGAACTGAAGAACATAGATTGGGGGCGGATGTTTGAGGGCAAATCAACATCTGACATGTGGGAGGCTTTCAAGTGGCAGTTGAAAGGAATACAGGACCGGCATGTTCCTGTGAGGAAGAAAGATAAATACGGCAATTTTCGGGAACATTGGATGACGAGTGATATTGTAGGCCTCGTCAAAAAGAAAAAGTAGGCATTTGTCAGGGCTAAAAGGCTGGGAACAGACGAAGCCTGCGTGGAATATAAGGAAAGTAGGAAGGAACTTAAGCAAGGAGTCAGGAGGGCTAGAAGGGGTCACGAAAAGTCATTGGCAAATAGGGTTAAGGAAAATCCCAATGCTTTTTACATGTACATAAAAAGCAAGAGGGTAGCCAGGGAAAGGGTTGGCCCACTCAAGGATAGGCAAGGGAATCTATGTGTGGAGCCAGAGGAAATGGGCGAGATACTAAATGAATACTTTGCATCAGTATTCACCAAAGAGAAGGAATTGGTAGATGTTGAGTCTGGAGAAGGGGGTGTAGATAGCCTGGGTCACATTGTGATCCACAAAGACGAGGTGTTGGGTGTCTTAAAACGTATTAAGGTAGATAAGTCCCCAGGGCCTGATGGGATTTACCCCAGAATACTGAAGGAGGCTAGAGAGGAAATTGCTGAGGCCTTGACATAAATCTTTGTATCCTCGCTGTCTTCAGGGGATATCCCGGAGGACTGGAGAATAGCCAATTTTGTTCCTCTGTTTAAGAAGGGTAGCAAGGATAATCCCGGGAACTACAGGCCGGTGAGCCTTTCTTCAGTGGTAGGGAAATTACTGTAGTGAATTCTTCGAGACAGGATCTACTCCCATTTGGAAGCAAATGGACGTATTCGTGAGAGGCAGCACGGTTTTGTGAAGGGGAGGTCGTGTCTCACTAACTTGATAGAGTTTTCCGAGGAGGTCACTCAGATGATTGATGCAGGTAGGGCAGTAGATGTTGTCTATATGGACTTCAGTAAGGACTTTGACAAGATCCCTCATGGTAGACTAGTACAAAAGGTGAAGTCACACGGGACCAGGGGTGAGCTGGCAAGGTGGATACAGAACTGGCTAGGCCATAGAAGGTAGAGAGTAGCAATGGAGGGATGCTTTTCCAATTCGAGGGCTGTGACCAGTGGTGTTCCACAGGGATCAGTGCTGGGACCTTTGCTCTTTGTAGTATATATAAATGATTTGGAGGAAAATGTAACTGGTCTGATTAGTAAGTTTGCAGACGACACAAAGGTTGGTGGAATTGCGGATAGCGATGAGGACTGTCGGAGGATACAGCAGGATTTAGATTGTCTGGAGACTTGGGCGGAGAGATGGCAGATGGAGTTTAACCTGGACAAATGTGAGGTAATGCATTTTGGAAGGTCTAATGCAGGTAGGGAATATACAGTGAATGGTAGAACCCTCAAGAGTGTTGAAAGTCAAAGAGATCTAGGAGTACAGGTCCACAGGTCATTGAAAGGGGCAACACAGGTGGAGAAGGTAGTCAAGAAGGCATACGGCATGCTTGCCTTCATTGGCCGGGGCATTGAGTATAAGAATTGGCAAGTCATGTTGCAGCTGTATCGAACCTTAGTTAGGCCACACTTGGAGTATAGTGTTCAATTCTGGCCGCCACACTACCAGAAGGATGTGGAGGCTTTAGAGAGGGTGCAGAAGAGATTTACCAGAATGTTGCCTGGTATGGAGGGCATTAGCTATGAGGAGCAGTTGAATAAACTACGTTTGTTCTCACTGGAACGAAGGAGGTTGAGGGGAGACCTGATAGAGGTATACAAAATTATGAGGGGCATAAACAGAGTGGATAGTCAGAGGCTTTTCCCCAGGGTAGAGGGGTCAATTACTAGGGGGCATAGGTTTAAGGTGAGAGGGGCAAGGTTTAGAGTAGATGTACGAGGCACGTTTTTTACGCAGAGGGTAGTGGGTGCCTGGAACTCGCTACCGGAGGAGGTAGTGGAAGCAGGGACGATAGGGATATTTAAGGGGCATCTTGACAAATATATGAATAGGATGGGAATAGAAGGATACGGACCCAGGAAGTGTAGAAGATTGTAGTTTAGTCGGGCAGCATGGTCGGCACGGGCTTGGAGGGCCGAAGGGCCTGTTCCTGTGCTGTACATTTCTTTGTTCTTTGTTTGTTCTTTGTTAATTCCAGATGTTGTTTGTGGGGGATTCAGCGATGGTAATGCGGTTGGAAAGCAAGGAGCGACGGTTAGACACGTTTACCGAACGGGTCTGGTACTTGCGTGGTGCGAATGTAACTTGCCACCTGTCAGTGCAAGCTTGGATCTTTTCTACGTCTTGCTGCATTTGGACATGGACTGCTCCATTAACTGAGGTGTCGTGAGTGGTGCTGAACATTGTGCAGTCATCCGAAAAATCATCCCACTTCTGTCCTGATGATGGAAGGGAGGTCATTGATGATGCAGCTGTAGATGGCTGGGCCTAGCAAACTACCCTAAGGAACTCATGCAGTGATGTCCGGGAGTTGAGGTGCTTGACCTCCAACCAGCAGAGTTATCTTCATTTGTGCCAAGTATGACCAACCAGAGAAGAGCTTTCCCCTGAATCCCAGTGACTGTAATATTTCTTGATCCAATACGCAGTCAGTTTCTGCCTTGATGTCAAGGTCAGGTTCTTGTTCTCAGTGACCTCGCAATCAGCGTCACAGTGAAGCAGTCTGGAGTTTAAAATGTGTGACCTACTGGAAGGCGAGATGAACTGAGAAACAGCCCAAATTATTGCAAGTCAGGGCCATTATAATAAAGCAACACAACTGAACACAGTAGGGTTAGGGAAATAACGTTCGCGTAAGGGAGGTAAGTTCATGATAGTCTGATATGAACATAATTTTCTGTTAAAAAAGAGCAAACAAAGGGCCTGAGGTAGTCATGGCAGGGGAGCTATCACCCGTTATAGGCTCCCCCTGTACTATGTGGTAAATCGTGGAAGATACAGTTGTCTCTGGTGACCACCTGTACATGAAGTGTGTCCAACTGCGGCTACTGGATAACCGCATTTCAGAGCTGGAATCATATAATCATAGAATTTACACTGCTTCAGGAGGCCTTTCGGATCATCGAGTCTGCACCGGCCCTTACAAAGAGCACCCTACTGAAGCCCACGTGTCTACAGTATTCACATAACCCAGTAACTCCCACTTAGCATTTTTTGAACACTAAGGGCAATTTAGCATGGCCAAATCACCTAACCCGCACATCTTTGGACTGTGGGAGGAAACTGGAGCCCCCGGAGGAGCCCCACGCAGACACGGGGAGAGCATGCCGACTCTGCACAGAGAGTGACACCGCTGGAAATTGGAGCTGGGACCCTGGAGCTATGAACCAACTGTGCTCACAACTGTGCTACTGTGCTGCCCATCATTATCAGCTGGAGCTGAGCGTGGATTCACTGTGAAGCACCCGTGATGCTGGACAACTCATGAATAGCCGTGCAGTGAGGTGGGCACACAACAGGTGGCGATTGAAAGGCAGAAAGGGTGACCACGAGATAGAGTAGAGGAAGGCAGGTAGTGCAGATGTTCACTGTGCCAACCATCTTTGCCACAGATATACGTTTTAGATACTGTCAGGTGGAAAGCAGCCGCAGCCTGGGTGTGTCTGCTGCACCCGAGGGGAGGGGGAAGAATGGCAGGACTATAGTTCTCGGGGATTCAATTGTAAAGGGGAACAGGCAGGCGGTATATAATGTAACATACAGTGCAGAAGGAGGTCATTCGGCCTTTCGAGTCTGCACCGACCCACTTCAGCCCTCACTTCCACCTCATCCCCGTAAACCAATGTGACAAGTGTCCTTGTAGGGAGATGTGTTACTGCTGTTATAGATGGTTGATAGCGCAGTTGGGGAGGAATTCAACTAACTTGTCAACGGGCTGGGCCCCTGAGAGGTTCAGCAGAGACAGATGTACATCCAAAATTATAAGAAAGCTCATGTGAGTCAAGGCGGCAGAGATTGTTAAGTCCCAATGGGCTTTGTCAAGGTTGAGTAGTATTTTTATTTTACTGTCAGTGATTTGAAACCTGACGGTATAATCATAGAATAGAGAAGATACAGTGCAGAAGGAGGCCATTCGGCCCATCGATTCTGAACCTATCCAATTAACCCACTTAAGCCCTCACTTACACCCTCTCCCCGTAAACCAATAACCCCTGCTAACCTTTTTTTTTGAACACTAAGTGCAATTTATCATGGCCAATCCACCTCACCTGCACGTCTTTGAACTGGTAGGAAACCGGAGCACACGGAGGAAACCCACGCAGACACGGGTAGAACGTGCAGTCACCGCACAGAAGTGACCCGGCCGGAAATCGAACCTGGGACCCTGGCGCTGTGAAGCTACAGTGCTATCCACGTGTGCTACTGTGCTGCCCCAAATGTGGTATGACGGCAGTGATGTCACTGAGACTTGGTTGAGATAGGTACAGGCTTAACAGCTGAATATTCCAGGATACAGAATCATGCGAGATGGAGAAGGAGGTAAAAGAGGAGGAGAGGTCGATATTTTGAGCAGGGAATCTTAGTAGGCTCGTCAACTGAAGTCATATGGGTCGTGCCTAAAAGCAATAATGGCGCACTCACAGTGCTGGGAGTGTTCTATTGGCCCCTAATAGTCCAAGAAATATAGAAGAGCAGATATGTTGGCAAATGTCAGAGAAGTGTAAAAGTAATGGGTCGCGATAGCGGGAACTTTCAACTTCCCAAAAATTAACCGGCGTGGTCATAGAGTGAAAGATTTAATTGGAGTGGATTTCTAACAATGCATGCAGGAAACGATATTAAGCAAGTAGAACGTCCAACAACACATAATTTCACGGAAGAAAGCCAGGCAAATAGAGAATTTTGCAGACACTGATCGTAACTCCATTAGATTCAAGATTGTTGTGGACAAGGATTGACTTGAAATCAAAGTTGTAAACTGCGGGAAGGCAGATTTTAATAAGGTCGGATATGATTTGCCCAGAGTGGACTGGGAGATGACACTTTGAAGTTACTCTGTGACGGAACAGTGGGACGCATTCAGGAAGGAAATCGAGATGTTCAGGGCCAATCTTTTTACAATCAGCGAAAGAGCGAGACAAGTAAATTCAGTGAACCCGTTATTTCGAACGATAGACAGTATTGGATCAGTCGAAAAAAAGGGAGGACTGTGGCAGACATCGAAGGATCCAACAGCAGATGTGCCAGAGGTGGACAGAATGTGGAAGAGGGAACTTATAAAGGAAATTATGAGAACAGAAAGCGGACATGAAAGGAAACTGGTTGGTGAAATAAAGGAAAAACCGAAGTTGTTTTTCAAGTATATTAAGGACAAAATATATATAGTGATGAAATAATGTGCATTAAACATCACAGTGCTAATTTGTGTCTGGAGCCGGAGTTCTAAAAGAAATACTTTGTGTTCATGTTCACTCGTGAGAGAGCCAGTGTGGACATAGAATTCAGGGAGAAGGACTGTCATGAAATTAAAGATATTAACGTGGAGAGAGAGAGAGTTCAGCGTGGCCTGGCAGGCTTAAATTTAGACAATTCTCCAGGTCCAGATGGACTTCATCTCAGGCTGTTGAAAGAGGCAAGGGAGGAAATAGCAGGAGCACTGACAATAATTTTCAATTCCTTTTTTAAATAAAAATTGAGAGTACACAATTCATTTTTTCCAATTAAAGGGCAATTTATCGTTGCCTATCCACCTACCCTGCACATACTTGGGTCGTGGGGGCGAAACGCACGCAAACACCGGGAGATTGTGCAAACTCCACACGGACAGTGACCCAGAGCCGTGATCGACTTGTGACCTCAGCGTCGTGAGGCAGCAGTGCTAACCCCTGGGTCAAGGTGCTGCCATTATAATTTTCAGCACCTCTCTGGCCACCGGGGAGGTCCTGGAGGATAACGAGTGTGGTATCATTATTGAAGAAGGGAGGAAGAGATGAAGCAGGAAACTGCCAGCCGATCAGTCTAACCTTAGTAGTTGCGAAGCCATTGCAAATAATTATGAGAGTCAGAATGAATCCGCATTTGGAGAGCGGGTATAATTAAGAACAGTAAGCATCGTTTTATGAAGGCGAGGTCATGGCTGAACAACTTGACTGACTTTTTCGAAGAGTTTGCCAGATAAACAAATTTGACATATTCCATTTGGACTTAAGTAAGACTTTTGATAAGGTTCCACATGGGGACTGAAAGAGAAGGTAGGGCGCCATGGGAACCAAGTAAATTTAAAAAGTGGATCCTGAGTTAGTTGAGTGACAGGAAGCAGAGGGGGATGGTTGAGGCATTTTTTCTGAACGGAAGCCTGTGTCCAGCCGTGTCACTCAGGTATTAATGTGGGGCTCATTCTGTTTGTGGGTTATATCAAAATGGTTCTCGGAGGGTTGATCAGTAAGTTCGCAAACGATACGAAAATCAGTGCGGTGGTAAATCGTGAGAAGTACAGGTATAGATCAGAGGAGGATAGAAGCGGGCTGTTAAGATTGGCTGATCAATACTGTTAGGTACAGAGAACCAGGATCATTATTATTTTTTTTAATTTAGAGCACCCAATGATATTTTTCCAATTAAGGGGCCATTTAGCGTTGCCAATTTACCTACTCTGCACATATTTGGGTCGTGGGGGCTAAACCCACGCAAGCACGGGGAGAACGTGCAAACTCCAAACGGACAGTGACCCAGAGCCGGGATCGAACCTGGGACCTCGGCGCCGTGAGGCAGCAATGCAAACCACTGCAACACCGTGCTGCCCCGAGTACCAGGATTATTAGTGGAAATTGGTCAGTTCATGATTTATAGGTAGACCACCTTAGGCCCTACTGCATCAGAAAAGATAAACTCCGTTGTGAGGTCAAATTTTTCCACTGGGCTCCGTGGGTGGTGGTTGCACCACCAGCAAGTCAGCGGATGCTGCAGGAGTTATGCAGCGCATTATCTGGCCGCACAAATGTGGGAATGTCGGCCAGGTGCTACACATGGTGGCTCAGCATCAATAATGATGTTGAGCAACTGGTGCACCAGGGTGATTTCTGCCAGGAACCACAAACCATTGCCAACCACAGTCGGCCTCGATCCTAGGAAATAACCTGGTCGTCCATGGACACGCTTACATACTGATTTCGCACACCCTTTCCGGTTAAGGTCGGTCAAGGCAACCCTGAGGAGGAGTTTATAGAATCTGTCCGCGATTGTTTCCTACAACAGTATGTAATGGGACCTACGAGGGAACAAGCGGTCCGAGATCTGGTCCTGTGTAATGAGACGGGATTGATTCAGGATCTCATAGTTCGGGATCCTCTATGAAGGAGCGATCACAAGATGGTGGAAATTAAAATACAGATGGAGGGCGAGAAGGTAAAATCCAACACTAGTGTTTTGTGCTTAAACAAATGTGATTACAATGGGATGAGAGAAGAACTAGCTAAGGTAGAATGGAAGCAAAGACTTTATGGCGAAACAGTTGAGGGACAGTGGAGAACCTTCCAAGCCATGTTTCACAGTGCTCAGCAAAGGTTTATGCCAACAAATAGGAAGGACGGTAGAAGGAGGGGAAATCGACCGTGGACATCTAAGGAAGTAAGGGAGACTATCAAATTGAAGGAAAAAGCATATAAAGTAGCAAAGATTAGTGGGAGACAAGAGGACTGGGAAATATTTATGGGGCAACAGAAAGCTACGAAAAAGGCTATAAAGAAGAGTAAGATAGATCATGAGAGTAAACTTGCCCAGAATATAAAAACAGATAATAAATCTTTCTACAAATATGTAAAACAAAAAAGAGTGGCTAAGATAAATATTGGTCCTTTAGAGGATGAAAAGGGAGATTTAATAATGGGGGATAAGGAAATGGCTGAGGAACTGAACAGGTCTTTTGGGTCGGTCCTCACAGTGAAAGACACAAATAACATGCCAGTGACTGATGGAAATGAGGCTATGACAGGTGAGGACCTTGAGAGGATTGTTATCACTAAGGAGATAGTGATGGGCAAGCTAATGGGGCTAAAGGGAGACAAGTCTCCTGGACCTGATGGAATGCATCCCAGAGTGCTAAAAGAGATGGCTAGGGAAATTGTAAATGCACTAGTGATAATTTACCAAAATTCTCTAGACTCTGGGGTCGTCCCGGCGGATTGGAAAATAGCAAACGTGACACCGCTGTTTTAAAAAGGAGGTAGGCAGAAAGCGGGTAATTATAGGCCAGTGAGCTTAACTTCGGTAGTAGGGAAGGTGCTGGAATCTATCATCAAGGAAGAAATAGCGAGGCATCTGGATGGGAATTGTCCCATTGGGCAGACGCAGCATGTGTTCATAAAAGGCGGGTCGTGCCGAACCAATTTAGTGGAATTTTCTGAGGACGTTACCAGTGCAATAGATAACGGGGAGCCAATGGATGTGGGATATCTGGGTTTCCAGAAAGCCTTTGACAATGTACCACACAGAAGGTTGCTGCATGAGATAAAGATGCATGGCATTAAGGGGAAAGAAGTAGCACGGATAGAGGATTGGTGAATTAATATTAAACAAATCGTGGGGATTAATGGGTGTTTCTCTGGTTGGCACACAGTAGCTAGTGGTGTCCCTCAGGGATTAGTTTTGGGCCCACAATTGTTCACAATTGACGTAGATGATTGGGAGTTGGGGACCAAGGGCAATGTGTCCAGGTTTGCAGACGACGCTAAGGTGAGTGGTAAAGCAAAAAGTGCAGAGAAAACTGTAAGTCTGCAGAGGGATTTGGATAGGCTAAGTGACAGGGCTAGGGTCTGGCAGATGGAATACAATGTTGACAAATGTGAGGTTATCCATTTTGGTAGGAATAACAGAAAAAGCGATTATTATTTAAATGATAAAATATTAAAACATGCTGCTCTGCAGAGAGACCTGAGTGTGCTAGTCCTTGAGTCGCAAAAAGGTGGTTTCCAGGTGGAACAGGTGATTAAGAAGGCAAATTGAATTTTGTCCTTCATTGCTAGAGGGATGTAGTTTAAGACTAGGGAGGTTATGCTGCAATTGTATAAGGTGCTAGTGAGGCCACACCTGGAGTATTGTGTCCAGTTTTGGTGTCCTTACTTGAGAAAGGACGTACTGGCACTGGAGGCTGTGCAGAGGAGATTCACTAGATTAATCCCACAGCTGAACGGGTTGGATTACGAGGAGTGGTTGAGCAGACTGGGACTGTATTCGTTGGAATGTAGAAGGTTGAGGGGGGATCATATAGAAACATATAAAATTATGAAGGGAATAGATAGGATAGATGCGGGCAGGTTGTTTCCACTGGCGGGTGAAAGCAGAACTAGGGGGCATAGCCTCAAAATAAGGGGATGTAAGTTGAGGACTGAGCTTAGGAGGAACGTCTTCACCCAATTGGTGTGCATCTGTGGAATTCATAGCCCAGTGAAGCAGTTGAGGCTCCTTCATTAAATGTTTTTAAGATAAAGATAGATCGTTTTTTGAAGAATAAAGGGATTAAGGGTTATGGCGCTCGGGCCGGAAAGTGGAGCTGAGCCCACAAAAGTTCCGCCATGATCTCATTGAATGTGGAGCAAGCTCGAGGGGCCAGATGGCCTACTCCTGCTCCTAGTTCATATGCTCTTATGTTCTTATGAAGCACGGTAGCATTGTGGATAGCACAATTGCTTCACAGCTCCAGGGTCCCAGGTTCGATTTCCGGCTTGGGTCACTGTCTGTGCGGAGTCTGCACGTTCTCACCGTGTGTGCATGGGTTTTCTCCGGGTGCTCCTGTTTCCTCCCACAGTCCAAAGATGTGCAGGTTAGGTGGATTGGTCATGCTAAATTTCCCTTAGTGTCCAAAATTGCCCTGAGTGTTGTGTGGGGTTACTGGGATATGGGGATAGGGTGGAGGTGTGGGCTTGGGTAGGGTGCACTCTCAAAGAGCCAGTGCAGACTCGATGGGCCTTCTGCACTGTAGTTTCTATGATTAGTATAAACGGTCGGCACAACATCGAAGGCCCTGTTCTGTTCTGTACTGTTCCATGTTCTCTTTTTTTTGTTCTAATGTAAAAGCGCGATGGTTCGATTATCTCTTATTTGAGGTGCTTAAGGCCTGGCCCTTGTCTATCATATAATTTACTTTGCCGAAATGAAATGAAATGAAATGAAATGAAAATCGCTTATTGTCACAAGTAGGCTTAAAATGAAGTTACTGTGAAAAGCCCCTAATCGCCAAATTCCGGCGCCTGTTCGGGGAAGCTGTTACGGGATTTGAACCGTGCTGCTGGCTGCCTTGGTCTGCTTTCAAAGCCAACGATTTAGCCCTGTGCTAAAAGGAGGCCATTCTGCACATCGAGTCTGCACCGGCTCTTTGAGAGAGCACCGTACCCAAGCCCACACCTCCACCCTATCCCCATAACCCAGGAACCCAGAGAACGAGGAAGAGAGAACCTGTTTTCCTCCGATTTGACACAGTTGCCGCAAAGAGGAGTTGATTCAGCCTGAATCCCCAATCGTGGAGCGGGACTGACATGAAAATGGTCGCTCTGGAAAAGCTTTGTTCTCACCGGATACATGGCGCTTGTGTGTGAGGCAGACAGAGTTATGGGACTGCCAGAATCCAATGGAACGCGCAGCAACATTAAATTCATTCGATTGAATATATTCGGGGATTGGGGGAATTTGTCTGTCCATTTCTTTCAGCTTGCGGACCCACCCGCAGACTCACTCTCCAGTCATTTCTCTTCGAATAAAAGGTGAAAAATGTGATTTGTCCTGATTTGAATTGGGAGGTTAGGGACGGCCCGGGTTTAATAGAGACGCAGGATATTCAGATTGGCTATGTCACTTGACGGTTGCTTCTGGGACATTGCTCTGAACGGTAACAAGTCATCATTAACGTAACGACTTCCTTAATGTTGCTGAGGTCCTGGAATTGAATTTCGAAGTGTGAGGCTTGTAAAGTATTGTTGTAATCGCCGAATATCTTCTGTGCTGAAAGATGAACGATACATTGGACATTTAATTAACATGTTGGTGAAGTGGTTGTGCTCCGTCGGGGGGAGAGGGTTTTGTGGGTTGGGGGTGCGTGTGGGGGGTGCTGCTACCTGTGAGGTTGCGTGTGTGATGGAACTTTGATTTAGGTCAATGAGTTATCTAAAGTGTAATAGCATTCCCGCACTCCACCCCCTCAACCCCACCCACACCTGCGCTACCTGATTTAAAGAGGGAAAGGTTCAGGCTAAGATTATTCAAACAATAAGGCGTGTTCCACGCTTTTGAAGCATAAACAGGTACGGGTTATGAGAAGTTAGCTTTCTCTGCGCCCAGACCGACAGAACATATCATCATTTGGTTGCATATGATACACACAAGGTGGATGCAACAAAACTCACATAGCTAATACATGTTTCACTTTTCGCATGAATCACACACGAGAGGAAATTCACGTGTTGAATGCATTGTGTCTGTCACTGGGCTTATTTAGTGACTCATTCTGCATTTATTAGGTTCACATCCTCCACCTCATCTTTTCTTTGGCTATAATGTGGCATTCCGTTTAACTCTGTACTTCTTTCTGGTGGTGTCTTTCTGTGTAAAATTCGGAGGAACCATTGACATATTTGGAGTTGACAGACTCTGTATGTTGTTGGTTCAGATCAAAGCTTACGATCAAAATTGAAAAAAAAGTCGAAATCTGTTCATAATATTATTATCTTTTTAATCAGTTATATATTCAGTATTTAATATAATGTATTATTTTATAAAGAGGAATATACACCACATTTTTCAACTGCTTCCTGAAATTGCTCTGTGTGACGGCATATATAGAAGTGTTTGTACAGCAGCTTAGGAGCTGCAGCATGAAACCTATTTCCAATACAAAAACGGGCATAAATCCATAAATATCCGCCATATTAAATATTCTCCACCACATAGAATACGCCATGAATATGGACCATAAGACGACGAAATTCCCGGAGACCGCAAATAGTAAAATTATGGATTTTCTTCGACTCTCCATCTCTGGGTCTTTGTGACTGTTGACATTGCTTGCATTTCGCAGTCTTCTGCGTGCTCTACTGCTCACTAAAATGTGCCGGACGGTTAAAACATTGAGGAGTAAAATCAGAACAAATGGGAGTCCTGGCGTCAGAATATTATGCACTAACTCAATGGCGCCCCAAAACCGTGAGATCTTAATTCTGGTACGCATGTAACAAAACCATGGGCTGTTGTTCAGCCTGTACCAAGCTGTCAGCATAAAATACCAGGGGATGTCCTTTAAAGTGCTCAGAATCGCAACTGTTCCCAAGACCCAGGCCGCCGTTTTTTCGGTGCAGTATCCACTTCTCACCTTCTGACAACAAATGACAATGAATCGATCAAAGGTGAAAGCGACGGTGAACCAGACAGAGGAGTCACTAACCGCATAAAGCAAAGCAGCGTGAATGTTGCACACTGGAATTAACTTCACACTTATTAACTGATACGCAATTGGAATCTGCCTCAATATCAGGTCCAGGAAAACTACCAATAGATCTGCCGTTGCCATGGCCACCAGGTAGCAAGTAGTTGAACTGGATAGTCCACATTTTCCCCGAGATAATATCACAATCGTCACTACGTTAACTGTGAGGATAAATAATATAATTAAGAGAAACAGTGACAATTTACAATGTCAACAAACGAGGCGGGGAGAACGAGTGTGTGTTCAATTTCTTGATTGCCGAGAGTGCGTTGATGGAAATTACCGTACATCCCGTGAAAAGCGTTTTGATATAATCTTTGTGCAGTATTGATAAACAAACTGATTCCCCCATCTTCCCTGCAACGTCTTAAAAGGAAATGGGAAGGGTCAATAAAATGTGAAAAATCCGTGATAATCAAGATGAATAATGAAGTACACATGTACATCAAAATATGAATTAGAAGTGCCCAGTAAATATGCTTATCGGCGTCATTACTGCTTGTTCGCCAGTCCCTGGCCATTACTCGGTCATGAGATGGTATCGTGCAGATGTATTCTGGGTGAGAATTTTAAACTATTTCATTCGAAATTACTCTAAAGCTCCAAGTGTGGCAGAGCTGGTGAGCAGCTGAGTAAATTAATCCTGCTGACAATTTAGAATTGGGTATAGCAGTGCATGAGTAGCATCAGATGAAAGATCAAAAAAGGAAAAATAGTCAATGGGAACGGTGAGCCAAATATGAGAATGCGTGATTGCACGTCCAGGCAATATGAAACATTGATGAGGCAGAACATAAGAAACAGAATGATCGGCAAATAATTAGTGTCTAGACCTTGGAGCCTCTATCGCCATCCTATCGCTGTTTGGGATGAAGTTCACCTTTATGCCCAGTTCCCATTTTTCTAGCATGGAGACTGGAATTATCTAATTCTAAATAAACTAAATGTTGGAAAATCTATCAATTCTCGGGGCAATTGTCCCAAAGGTTCGCAACCCTTTCGTGCAGAAGTGTGATTGCATCTAACACATGAATAATTGACTATTGACTTGAGTACCTGACTCTCTGAAGTGGACTACATACGTTCAGGCAATATTAATTCTGCTTGTCTACCCAGTCAAACTCCTTCAAAATCCAGTGCTGCAATCTGATCACCTCTCGGTTCTTTAGAAACTGTAGACAAAATAAAACCCCACAGTATGTATTACTTCACAATCCGTCAGCGCGCATAACCCAGGAGCCTAATTAATGACTTGCTCCAATAAAAGCATGATCTATCTCAGATATGGAGATTGTAACATCGCACATTTTTTGCAGGTAGTAACGCAGTGAATTACCGTCACGTAGTTGATACATCATCGTTTTGTTCTCCACTCGACTTGCAATTTCACTTCCTACTCGTTCATTCACCAGCACGCTAACTCAAGAAGATTACAGGCCGCTCAATCTGGTTTCTTCGGTGGGCATATAATTATAATTAATTATGAGAGACACGATAAACTGTCACGGAGAAAGCAGGGGTTTATCAGCGATAACCAAATTGAAATATGTCAACTCAGTCGATCTTATTCTGGAAGTAACCACGAGGTATGATGAGGCTGGTGTAGAGAACTTTGTCTATGTCTATTTTCATAAAGGTCACAGATGTGAAACCGGATAAAATATGACTCTCCAGGGGCAGAACGGTGGCGCAGTGGTGAGCACTGCTGCTTCACGGCGCAGAGGTCCCAGGTTCCGTCTCTGGGTCACTCTCCGTCTGCAGTTTGCACATTAGAATATAGAACATATAGTACAGCACAATACAGGCCCTTCGGCCCACGATGTAGTACCGACCATTTATCCTAATCTAAGATCAACCTAACCTACACCTCTTCAATGTACTGCTGTCCGTGTATCTGGGCGGGAGTCGCTGAAATGTCCCTAATGACTCTGACTTCATCCCCTCCGCTGGCAGTGCATTTCACGCACTCACCACTCTCTGTGTAAAGAACCTACCTCTGACATTCCTCGTATACTTTCCTCCATTCATCGTAAACTGTGTCCCTAGTGACAGACATTTCCGCCCTGGTGTAAAGTCTCTGGGGATCAACTCTATCCATGCCTCCCATCACCTTGTTTACCTCTATCATGTACCTCCATTCCTTCTTCTCTCCAGTTGGAAAATCCCTAGCTCCCTCAACCTTTATTCATAAGACAGTCCCTACAGTCCAAGCGGCATCCTGGTAAATCTTCCCTACACCCTCTCCAAAGCATCCACATCCTTCCCATAATGAGTAGTCCAGAACTCTTACCAATATTCCAAGTGTGGTCTAACCAGGATCCTAAGCTGCAGCAAAACCTCGCGGCTCTTAAACACAATCCCCCTGTTAATGAAAGCCAACACACCATACGCTTTCTTAACAATCCTATCAACAAGGCTGGTAACGTTGATGGATCCATATATGTGAACCCCAAGATCCCTCTGTTCCACCACACTTCCCAGAATCCTGCCTTTAACCCTGTATTCAGAATTCAAATTCGACTTTCCAAAATGAATCACTTCACATTCATCGAGACTGAACTCCATCTGCCACTTTTCACCCCGGCTCTACTTCTTGTCCATGTCCTGCTGTGACCTACAACAGCCCGCGACACTATCTAAAACTCCACCAAACTTCGTGACACCGGCAAATTACTAATGCACTCTTCCACTTCCTCATCCAAGTCATTTATAAAAACCACAAAGGGCAGAGGTACAAGAACAGATCCCTGCGGGACACCACGGGTCAGCAACCTCCAGGCGGAATACGTTCCACCCACTACCACTCGCTGTCTTATTTTGGCCTGCCAATTCTCTCTCCCGACAGCAACATTTCCCTCTATCCCATGCCCCCTAAACTTCTCAATGAGTCTACCATGGGGAATATCCTCAAATGCCTTACTGAAATCCATATACAACACATCCACTGCCGGATCATCATCTATGCGTCTCTTCACATTCTCGAATATTTCAATGAGGCTTGTGAGGCATGAACTTCCCCTCACAAAGCCATGCTGACTATCTTTAATCAAACTATGTTTTTCTAAAAAATCATAAATCGTATCCCTTAGAATCCTTTCCAATATTTCCCTCACCACAGACGTAAGTCCGACTGGTCTGTAATTCCCCTGGAATTCCTTATTCCCTTTCTTGAACACGGGAACAACATTCGCCTCCCTCCAATCATCCGGCACTACTCCAGTGGACATTGAAGACGCAAAGACCATCTCCAACATCCTCCCTCGCTTCCGGTAGTCACCGTGGGTAAACCCCGTCAGGCCCAGGGGGCTTATCTATCCTGATGCTTTTCAAAATTTCCAGCACTTCCTCCTTCTTAATACAAACCTGTTCGAGTCTATTAACCTGGTTCACACGGTTCTCAGACGCAACAAATTCCCTCTCTCTAGTGATTACTGAGTCAAAATATTAATGTAGGGCCTCCACTACCTACACAGTCTCTCGGCACAAGTTCCCTCCCTTATCCCTGATCGGCCCTACTCTCAATCCGATCACCCTAAGTGTCGAATGCCTTGGGATTCTCCCTAATCCTTCCCGCTAGGACACTTTCATGCCCCATTCTAGCTCTCCTAAGCCCTTTTTTCAGTTCCTTCCTGACTACCTTGTAACCCTCTAGAGCCGAGTCAGATCCTTGCTTCTTCAATCTTATGTAGGCTTCCTTCTTCCTCTTGGCTAGAAGGTGCACATCCCCTATCATCCAAGACTCCTTCACCTTACCATTCCTTCCTTGTCTCAGTGGGGCAAAACTATCCAGCACTCGCAGCATGTGCTCCTTAAACAATCCCCAAATGCACAAAACGTTTGTGCATTTTCTCGAAACAACTGCTCCTAATTTATGCTCCTCGGCTCCTGTCTAATAGCAGTATAATTTCCCCTCCCCTACTTGAATACCTTCCCATATTGTCTGTTCTTATCCCTCGCCATGACTACGGTAAAGGTTAAGTTGCGGTCATTGTCACCGAAATGCTCTCCACTGAGACATCTGACACGTGGCCTGGGTCGTTGCAAAGCACCAAATCCAATATGGCCTCCCCCCTAGTCCACCTATCTACATATTGAGTCGGGAATCATTCCTGTGCACACCTGGCAAAATCTGCTCCATCCAAACCATTTGAAGTAAGGAAGTTCCAGTCAATATTAGGGAAGTTGAAGTCACCCGTGACAACAACTCTGTTACTTCTGCACCATTCCAGGATCTGCCTCCCAATCTGTTCCTCCATCTCTCTGCTGCTTTTAGGGCGGGGGGGGGGGTATCTATAGAAACCTCCCAACAAAGTGATTGCTCCTTTCATGTTTCTGACTTCCACCCATACTGACTCAGTGGACAAATCCTCGTCGACGAACTCCTTTTCTGCAGCTGCGCTGCACTCCCTAATTAACAGTGCCACTCCCCCTTCTCTTTTAACACTCTCCCTATTCTTTTTAAAACATCTAAACCCCGGAACACCGAGCAACCAATACTGCCCCTGTGAAATCCATGTCTCCGTAATGGCCACAACATCGTATTTACAAATAATGTTCCATGGCCTAAGTTCATCTCCCTTATTGCTGACACTCCTTACATTGAAACAGGCACACTTCTAACCCATTCCACTGAGTGCAACTTTGCCCTATAAACTGTCTATCCTCCCTCACAGACTCGCTGCATACTATTCCTGCCTGATCCCCTGCTACTCTGTTTTCTGATCCGCAGATCTGGATCCCATCCCGCTGCCAAACTAGTATATACCCTTCCGAAGGGCTTTAGCAAACCTCCCACCCAGGATATTGGTGCCTCTCCGGTTTAGGTGCAACCCGTCCTTCGTGTTAAGATCCCACCTTCCCCAGAAGGTATCCCAATGGTCCACATGTCTGAAACCTTCCCTCCTGCACCAGCCATTTAGCCACGTGCTCAGCTCTCAGTTCCTGGCCTCAGTTCACGTGGCACCGGACGCAATCCTGAGATTACTACTCTGCTTGTCTTGCTCTTTAGCTTCCAACATAACTCCCTAAAGTCACTTTTTATATCCTCATTCCTTTTCTTAGCTAGATTGTTGGTGCTTATCTGGGCCACCATTTCTGGTTGGTCCCCGTCTCCCTTAAGGATCCTATAGACTCGATCCGAGACATCCCTCTACCTGGCACCCGAGAGGCAACATACCTTTCGAGAGTCTAGTTCGCGAACATAGAATATCCTGTCCGTTCCTCTAATCATTCAGTCTCCTATCACAATTGCTTTTCTATTCCCCTTCCCTTCTGAGCCACAGAGCTAGGCTCAGCGCCAGACACTTGGACGCTAGGGCCTTGCCCTCGTAGGTTTACTCCCCCAATCAGCAACCACAACTGTATACATACTTTGAAGGGGAACGGTCACGAGGGATCCCTGCACTGTCAGCCCGTTCTTTTTCCTTCCCTTGACTGTAACCCAGCGACTTTTGTCCTGAAACTTGGGCGTGGCTACGTTCCGGTAACTCCTCTCGATCACCCCTCTGCCCCCCCCCCCCCCGAAGTTCATTCAGCTCCAGCTCCACTTCGCTAACGTGGTCTCTAAGGAGCTGGAGTTGGGTGCACTTCCCGAAGGTGTGGTCAGCGGGGTCACCGGTGGTATCCCTCACCACCCACATCCTACAGGAGAAGCATTGAACTGCCCTATCAGCATTCCCTCTGATCAGAATTCCCAGATATTCAAAGGGGAAAAAACGATTAAACACCCGTTAGGCCCTTAAAAAAAATAGATAGATATACATATATGTATATATATACTGCTGCTATTCAACCAAGTGAGCCCTCTAAAATTTGTGATTCTGCTAAATGATACAAGTACAGCTTGCTGCCCCCACCCCGAAAAAAAAGCCCACAATTCTTACCTTACAATGCACTTGCCCTCTGAACCAACTGGAACTCCGCCCTCCGACGCAGCTCCCAGTAAACTCCCGGCTCCCTTCACGCTCTTGGAGGAAATGTCAGAAATGAAATGAAAGGAGCACTTTGCATCCTCCTCACCTAATTCGCTCAGTCACCAAACTCTCTGTTTAGCACTCTAATGCAGCGCAAATTCTGCATTCCAGTGCAGTCAAATTCAGCACTGGAAGATGACTCACCATTATACTGCCTGACTCTAGCTTGTGAAAACTGGCTTAATCCAATTAACCATTAAAACAAGCTGCAGCTGCAAGTAGAGCCCCCCCCTCCCCCGTGTTTCAGACGCACGACCCAATGATCTGCGGGACAGGTCAATTGGCCACGCTAAAATGCTCCTTAATTGGAAAAAAATGCATTGGGTACTCTTAATTTTTTTAAAAAGTGAATCCCCGTGGGCTACAAGGGGAGGCAGCGGCCTGGATCGAAACTTCGGTCAGTTGACAGAAAATAAGTTTCAATTATTTATTTTGAAAATAGAAATGACAATCTGTTTCCAACGGCGTTCCATGGGATTCCGTACTCGCATGCTGGCTGTCTGTCCATACATTAATAATTTACAATCACATAAGGGGTGCATGGTTGGAACATTTCCAGATGATACAAATTTGCCCATGCCGTTTCTGGTGAAGAAGATAGCTGTTGACTCCAGAATTATATCGACAAATTGGTTGAGTGGGTGGAAAATTGACACATGGAATGTAATCTGTACAATTTGAGTGCTGATGCATGTGCGTTGATTGCTCGATAAACGGGAGAATATTGAGAGGAGTAAAGGGTTTGGAATGCATAATCCAAGGTCCAGGAAGGTGATAGCACTGGAATATGAGCTGGCAAACACGTCAGATGGAATATTTCCCATCATTGAACGAGGTATTAAAGACGATAGGAATGATGCAATGTCATTTCTGTAAAACACACTGGTTGCCAAAAATGGAAATTTGTGCACAGATCACAACATCATAGATGGTCGGCATTGCTCTGGAGAAAGAAAATATGAGTTTCACACGAATGCGGTCAGGGTTCAAAATGTCACCGAAGTGGAATGAATAGCAAAATGGATGTTTGTTTTCCTCATTCGCCCAGCATACATCTCTATCATTCTCCGAATTCGTCATTGTTGGCGATTTCTTTTTGATTTCCGGAAAAAGCAGTGGATCTTCTCTGATAACTGAATGATAACTGAACGTGAGAAGTCCAGTTCACCTTGATCGTTGGCTCTATTGTTGAGAATTGAAGGTCTAAAGCTAAATGGAATAGCCAGGACGTGTAATAAAGTAGCAATAGGTGAGATTTCAATAAGTATTTATACTCAGCGAAAATAACTCGAATCAGGAAAATCATAGAAGATGACAATATAACGTGCACCATCGCAACACACATTAATTAGCTCCAAACTGAAGAGCCGAACATCTGATGATCTCGGACAAGAATTCGTATTAATGCAGTGAATTCCACTCAATAACTGATAACTTTCAATTAAACTGACTACTGGGCATAATCAGTTACAATCAGTGTTAAATGTGGCAGCGAGAGTAAGAGACATAGGTATGTTCTCCAGTAGACTTTTCCGACCTCCGCAATATTATTTTGTCAAAGGTAACAGCAGAAATCCGTTGCATGGTCGAGGGTTATATGTAAACATTACTGACTCAACGTGCGGACTATTATTTATCCAAACCACCCAGAAAATGAACTTAAGGAGCAAGCGAAGGAAGAATTTCGACCTGCTGGCTGGAGGTGAATCACAATTCAAAATTCACTGTAAATATCTGCCGGATGCGTTCCCATTAGTCAGTGATGTATCCTGCAAAATAATTAACCCATATATCGGACCAGTCCCATTCTCCAGCCCTATCTCTGTCGCCCTGTCAATTCATTACTTTCAAATATAGACCCAGCTCTCTTTTGAAACGTCCTATGGAATCCACCTCCATCACTGTCCCAGGCAACACATTCCAAACCCCAACAACTCTGAGTAAAGAAGTGTTTCCTTATCTACCTCCGATCTCTCTCGCTGACCACATTGAAATTGTTAACCCGAGTCATCGACATTCCAACAGGTGGAGATAAAACATTCTTATTTTCATAGAATTTACAGTGCAGAGGGAGGCCATTCAGCCCATCGAGTCTGCACCGGCTCTTGGAAAGAGCACCCCACTCAAGGTCAACACCTCCACCCTATCCCCATAACCCAGTAACCCCACCCAACAGGAAGGGCAATTTTGGACACGAAGGGAAATTTATCATGGCCAATCCACCTAACCTGCACATCTTTGGACTGTGGGAGGAAACCGGAGCACCCGGAGGAAACCCACGCACACACGGGAAGGATTTGCAGACTCCGCACAGACAGTGACCCAAGCCGGAATCGAACCTGGGGCTCTGGAGCTGTGAAGCAATTGTGCTATTCACAATGCTACCGTGCTGCCCTATCCTTTACCCTATCAAAAGTGTTCAGAATTTCGAACAGCTCAATAACGTCGCCCCTTAATCGTCTCTGCTCCAAAGGGAACTAGTCCAATTTCTCCGATGTTTAATGTATCGACAAGGAAGCTATAATCCTTATTAGCAACATGCCTGGTCACTTTCAGAGGATTTTCATTTTTGAACTCAGTTTCCTCTGCACCTGTGCACCCTCAACGTTGTAACATTCAGACTACGTTTTCGCACCATGTTTTTCGACCAAAATGATTCCCTCACATTTTGCTCCATTGAAGTTCATCAGCCAGGTACCTGCCCAATTGGCCAACTTATCAATGTCTCTCTGAAGTCGCTCTGCGTCAACCTCACAATTAACTATCATCCCTAGCTCAGCAGCATTTGCAAATGTAGATGTTTTGCCGTCAACACTCACTTCTGAATCATTTATGTAAATCAAAAAAAGATGGGGTCCAAACACTGCGCCCTGGGGAACACCATCCTCAACTCGTCTGTCGTCTGTGAAATGGCCGTCTATTCCGACCCTCTGTTTCCAATCTCAGCCAATTTCTAATCCATGCTACCAAGGACCCATCAATTCAAACATTTTAATTTGTTCATCAACCTGTCATGTGGGTCTGTATCAAATACTTTCTGAATGTCTAAATGTACAACCTCCATTACCTTCATGCATTGCCTGCGTCACCTCGTCACATTTTCAATTAAAGTGGTCCGATATGGCCTGCCCTTGACAAAGCTTTCTGAACTGTCTAATATTAAGTTGTTGTTATCTAAGTGTATATTTATCTCATACGGTAGTACGGATCCATCTATTTTCCCATGATTGATGTCATGCTGACAGATCTGTAGCTTCCTGCATTATCCTTTGCCGATGTCCTAATCTGGAGCGTCGCATTTCCAATATTCCAGTGCACCGGGACTAATCCTGTGTTCAGAGATGTCCGGAAAATGTCTGTCAATGGCGCCGCGTATCTTCCCTTAAATCGCTCAGCAATCTCGGATGTAGCACAGTCTAGCTTCCCTCTTCTCTACCTGGAGTGCTGCCAGCCATTTTAGAAACGTTTATTTATCCATCACTATGTTGCTCAATACCCACATTGTCACCACATTCTAATTCAGTAAAGACGGAAGCAAAATACTCATTTAGCAACACTGCCATGCCCTCCGTTTCAGTGGGCAGTTTACCTCACTTGTCCCTTATGGGTCCCACTCTGTCCGTCACCAATCTTTTACATTTAATATTCGTGAAGAGCATTGTGCTATTTGTTTTAGCACAGCCTTTCATATAATTCACAGTGCAGAAGAAGGCCATTCGGCCTATCGAGTCTGCAGCGGCCCTTGGCAAGAGCACCCCATTTAAGCCCATATTTCCAACCTTACCCAGTAACCCCACCTAACCCTTTAATTTATTTGGACACTAAGGGCAATTTAGCATGGCAAATCCACCTAACCTGCACATTTTTGGACTGTGGGCGCAAACCTAGGCACCAGGAGGAAATCCACGCAGTGACGGGGAGAATGTGCAGACTCCGCAGAGACACTGACCCAAGCCGGTAATCGAACCTGGAGCTGTGAAGCAACTGTGCTAACCACTATGCTACCATGCTGCCCTTTCCGCATCCTTCCTCTTAGTCTTCCTTATTCCAATCTCAGACTCTCATCTTCACTTGAGATTCTTTTCCAGATTTCTACTGCTATTATTATTCTGGCAGACATCATATGCCTCATTTGTCTTCCTCATTTTATCATCAATATCCTTAAGCATCCAAGGTACTCCAGCTTTGGATATCACGTATTTATTTATTTTTGGTTACGTAGCTAGCGAGCACATCTATTAATCTCTCCTTTGAAAGACTCCCGTTTTGATCCACGGGTGTATTCAATAAAATGCGTATCCAATCAACCTGCTCCAGTTTAACATTTAAACCCATAATATTTGCTTCATTCCAGTCTTGGATATTAATTAGTGACTGTTTTTTTAATCCTTTTCCAATATAATGTTGTATTGAATTATATCATGGCCGCTACTTCCCAACGGCTCCTCCACTCTGACGTTATCCACCTGCCCTGCCTCATTTCAGAGGGGCAGATCCAGCACAGCTTTCTATTTGGTAGTACTGGAAATATACTGTTCCAGAAAGTTCTCCTGCACACAATGCTGGAATTTCTCCCCTTCCGTGCCTCATACTCTACCGAGCTACCCGCTTCCCCGCCTATCTTAGCGTTATTTAAATCCCCAACAATCAGAACTCTACTGACCCTGCATGTTTCTATAATCTGCCTATAAATGCTCTGTTTCCCTTCCTCCCGTCCATTTGCAAGTCTATTGTAAATACTAAAGAATGTTACCGCTCCCTTCCTGTTTCTCACCTCCAACCATATATATTCTGATTCAGGAACTGCATTTCGTTCAAGAGCAATGATACTATCTTTGACCATGACTGATGCACCTCCTCCTTTTTTACCCAACCCTCTTCCTACTAAAACCTTTATAACTCGGGAAGTTAAGTATCCAGCCTTGTTCCGGTTTGAGCCATAATTATGTCATTGCTGCTATGTCATATGCCGTGAGATCAATTTCTGCTCATATTTTCCTAATTGTGTTCACTATACACCGTGCATGGACATACACACAATGTTAACCTGCCCTTATCAGTTTCATTGCCCTATCGAAGGCGACGATTTCTTTGTTCACTTTCAGCACTCAAGCGTTGTCAATCCTTTTCCCTATTCCTCATCGTCTCTCGTTTCCCCTCACTGGGAGATCTAAAACTATGCCCTTCAGTCAACCCCTGCCTTACAAATTTAAATCCACCCCCACTACATTATTTATTGATATAAATGGTCAATGCAGCAAGAAGTCATTAGCAAAGTCTTTATAGAATCGTACAATCATAGAAAAGTTACCGCAAAGAGAGAAGCCATTCGGCCTACATTGACCATATCAGTTTGAGGATACCCAGGTGCCCTTTCCAATCCCACCATCCTGAGCCCCGCCGTAGCTCTGTAGCTTAGAGTATTAAAGGTGCAGATCCAGGTATCTTGTAGAAGAATTTCGGCTCCCTGCCTCCACCACCAACTCGGCAGCAAATTACCAGACTCCCACTACTCTCTCCGCAAAAACGTTTTTCTACATGTTCCATCTGCACCCTTTGCCACTTATCTTGAATCTATGTCCCCTCTGTTTCAAGGAATATAACCTATGCAATCTCTCCTCGTAGTTACAATTTTCGATCCCTGGCAACATTCGTGTAAACGACCTCTGCAGTCTCTCCAGCTCAATAATGTGGCGGCCAGAACCTCACACACTATTCCAGTTGTGGCCTCGTCTGCAGAGTGTTTTATGCAATTACAGTATAAAATCCTTCCTTTAATATTCTATACATCTACCAATGAAGGCGGGCATTCCATATGATTTCTTCAGCACCGTGTGTATTTCAACTGCTGCCATCGTGAACCTGTGTACTTTTACGCCAATATTTCGCACTTCATATACCCGTTTTAGTGACTTCCCATTTATTCTGTACTCCCTACAACTATCTGACATCTCCAAATGCGTGACCACACACTTCTCTGTTTTAAATAGCATCTGACACTTAATCATCGACTCCTCGAACCCATCTATATCATTCTGGAGATTATCGCTAAATGCTACACTGTCCACCACTCGGCCAAACTTTGTGTCATCTGGTAATTTGCGAATCGTCCACCCCCATTCATGTCCATATCGTTAATATATAACACATACAGTGAGTGTCTCAACGCCGAGCCCTGTTGGACACCACTTGAAACAATTTTCCAATTGAAAGGGCAGCCATCGACCTATACATTTTATATCTTGTCACGAAGCCAACGTTTTAACCAGTTAGCCAAGTTGCCCTGTATCCCATGAGCCTTCACATTCAAAACCAACCTGCCATGTCGGGTAGATACACGCTGATCCATTCAGTGTAGCACGCGTGCAGCCCCGGACATCTAAAGGCATCACAGACCTGTTATTGCTCAATCTCGTGTGATGTGGGACTTTGTCAAACGCCTTGCTAAAATCCTTGTAACCATATCTCCTGCACTAACTTCATCAACCCGGTTTGTCACTTCTTCAAAGAATTCGATCAAATTCGTGAGACAAGCGGGCAGCACGGTAGCACACGTGGCTAGCACTGTGGCTTCACAGCGCCAGGGTCCCAGGTTCGATTCCATGCTGGGTCATTGTCTGTGCGGAGTCTGCACGTTCTCCCCGTCTGTGCGTGGGTTTCCTTCGGGTGCTCCGGTTTCCTCCCACAGTCCAAAGACGTGCAGGTTAGGTGGACTGGCCGTGATAAATGCCCTTAGTGTCCAATAAAGGTTGTACGAGTTATTGGGTTATGGGGACAGGATGGAAGTGAGGGCTTAAGTGAGTCGGTGCAGACTCGATGGGCCAAATGGCCTCCTCCTGCACTGTACGTTCTATGTTCTCAGACCTTTCTTTAACTCGTCCATGCCTTTTGATGTGACAGTTAATCTTCTCTCTCAGCATAGGTTTTGCTATTTTGCCCACGGCTCACTTAAGACTCTCTGTCCTATAATTGTTTCGCATTTTCTTTAATCCCTTTTTGAACAATGGTGCCCAGTTTGCTTTTTTCAGCCTTCAGGTATCTCCCATGTTTCTAGTGCGGTTTGTAAACTCACCCTCAGAGCATCTGCTATCTCTATCCTGACCACCTTCCTGACCAGGCTTTTCCCGAGGGTCGAGGGGTCAATTACTAGGCGCCATAGGTTTTGGGTGAGAGGGGAAAGGTTTAGAGTAGATGTACGAGGCAAGTTTTTTACACAGAGGGTAGTGTGTGCCTGGAACTCGCTGCCAGAGGAGGTGGTGGAAGAAGGGACGATAGTGACAGTTAAGGTACATCTTGACAAATACATGAATAGGATGGCAGTAGAGGGATATGGACCCAGGAAGTGTAGAAGATTGTAGTTTAGTCGGGCAGCACAGTCGGCACGGGCTTGGACGGCCGAAGGGCCTGTTCCTGTGCTGTACATTTATTTGTTATTTGTTCTTCAGTAGCCTCGGAAACAATCCATCTGGCCCTGGAGATTTATTACCTTTCAAGTATTTGAATTCTTCGTGGACTTCCCCTGCCTTTATGATTATCCCGTATAATATATCGCAGCGTTCCTACTGGAACATTCTGTATGCATCATCCATTTCCTTTCTAGACATGCAAACAAAATATCGTTTAAAACCATTCACACAGCATCCACATTCGGCACACAAGATCCCCATTCATCTCGGATGGTTCGCATTTTTTCCTGAACTAGCCGTTTTACCATTGCATTGATAAAACATCTTGGGGTTTGCATTTCTCAATTAGTTAACATGAAGCCGTTTCGTCTATTTGGGGAATGAATAGAAGTTTCTGATCTAACTTTTACCATCTCACATATAGAAACCAATGGAGAGACTCTGGCCCAATGAATGCACTCCGAACATGAAAGTTTGAATATGAGAGAGTCGCAGATGGAAATCGTAGAATATTCTGTGACACACACGAGGAAAGAGGATACATTTGAAAAGAACATAAGAACATACGAACTAGGAGCAGGAGTAGGCCATCTGGCCCCTCGAGCCTGCTCCACCATTCAATGAGATCATGGTTGATCTTTTGTGGACTCAGCTCCACTTTCCTGCCCGAACACCATAGCCCTTAATCCCTTTATTCTTCAAAAAACTATCTATCTTTATCTTAAAATCATTTAATGAAGGAGCCTCTACTGCTTCACTGGGCAAGGAATTCCATAGATCCACAACCCTTTGGGTGAAGAAGTTCCTCCTAAACTCAGTCCTAAATCTACTTCCCGTTATTTTGGGGCTATACCCCTAGTTCTGCTTTCACCCGCCAGTGGGAACAACCTCCCCGCATCTATCCTATCTATTCCCTTCATAATCGTATATGTTTCTATAAGATCCCCACTCATCCTTCTAAATTCCAACAAGTACATTCCCAGTCTACTCAACCTCTCCTCGTAATCCAACCCGTTCAGCTCTGGGATTAACCTACTGAGTCTCCTCTGCATACCCTCCAGTGCCAGTACGTGCTTTCTCAAGTAAGGAGACCAAAACTGAACACAATACTCCAGGTGTGGCCTTATTAACACCGTATACAGATGCAGCATAACCTCCCTAGTCTTTATCTCCATCCCTCCAGCAGTGAAGGACAAAATTCCATTTGCCTTCTTAATCACCTGTTGCACCTGTAAACCAACGTTTTGCGACTCATGCACCATCACACCCAGGACTCTCTGCACAGCAGCATGTTTTAATATTTTATCATTTAAATAAGAATTCATTTTGCTGTTATTCCTACCAAAATGGAGAACCTCACATTTGTCAACATTGTATTCCATCTGCCAGACCCTAGCCCATTCACTTAGCTTATTCAAATCCCTCTGCAGACTTCCAGTATCCTCTTCAGATTTTGCTTTACCACTTATCTTAGTGTCGGCCGCAAACTTGGACACACTGCCCTTGTTCCCCAATTCCAAATCATCTATGTAAATTGTGAACAGTTGTGGGCCCAACACTGATCCCTGAGGAACACCACTAGCTACTGATTGCCAACCAGAGAAACAGCCATTAATCTCCACTCTTTGCTTTCTATTAATTAACCAATCATCTATCCATGGTACTACCTTCCCCTTAACACCATGCATCTTTATCTTATGCAGCAACCTTTTCTGTGGCACCTTGTCAAAGGCTTTCTGTAAATCCAGATATACCACATCCATTGGCTCGCCGTTATCTACCGCACTGTTAATGTCCTCAAACAATTGCACAAAATTAGTTAGTCACGACCTGCCCTTTATGAAACCATGCTGCGTCTGCCCAATGGGGCAATTTCCATCCAGATGCCTCGCTATTTCTTCCTTGATGATAGATTCCAGCATCTTCCCCACTAACGAAGTTAAGCTCACTGGCATATAATTACCCGCTTTCTGTCTACCTCCCTTTTTAAACATTGGTGTCACGTTTGGTAATTTCCAATCCGCCCGGACCACCACAGAGTCTAGTGAATTTTGGTCAATTATCACTAGTGCATTTGCAATTTCCTAGCCATCTCTTTTAGCACTCTGGGATGCATTCCATCAGGTCCAGGAGACTTGTCTACCTTTAGCCCCATCAGCTTGCCCACCACTACCTCCTTGGGGATAACAATCCTCTCAAGGTCTTCACCTGTCATAGCCTCATTTCCATCAGTCACTGGCATGTTATTTGTGTCTTCCACTGTGAAGACCGACCCAAAAAACCTGTTCAGTTCCTCAGCCATTTCCTCATCTCCCATTATTAAATCTCCATTCTCATCCTCTAAAGGACCAATATTTACCTTAGCCACTCTTTTTTTACATATATATATGTAGAAACGTTTACTGTCTGTTTTTATATTCTGAGCAAGTTTACTCTCATAATCTACCTTACTCTTCTTTATAGCTTTTTTAGTAGCTTTCTGTTGCCCCCTAAAGATTTCCCAGTCCTCTAGTTTCCCACTGATCTTTGCTACTTTGTGTGTTTTTTTCCTTCAATTTGATACTCTCCCTTATTTCCTTAGATATCCACGGTCAATTTTCCCTCTTTTTACCGTCCTTCCTTTTTGTTGGTATAAACCTTTGCTGAGCACTGTGAAAAATCACTTGGAAAGTTCTCCACTGGTCCTCAACAGTTTCACCATAAAGTCTTTGCTCCCAGTCTACCTTAGCTAGTTCTTCTCTCACCCCATTGTAATCTCCTTTGCTTAAGCACAAAACACTAGTGCTTGATTTTACCTTCTCAACCTCCATCTGTATGTTAAATTCCACCATATTGTAATCGCACCTTCCGAGAGGATTCCTAACTATGAGATCCTGAATCAATACCGTCTCATTACACAGGACCAGATCTAGGACCGCTTGTTCCATCGTAGGTTCCATTACATACTGTTCTAGGAAACTATCGCGGATACATTCTATAAACTCCTCCTGAAGGCTGCCTTGACCGACCTGGTTAAACCAATCGACATGTAAAATAAAATCCCACATGATAACTGCTGTACCATTTCTACATGCATCAGTTATTTCTTTGTTAATTGCCTGCCCCACCATAATGTTATTATTTGGTGGCCTATAGACTACTCCTATCAATGACATTTTTGCCTTACTATTCCTTATTTCCACCCAAATGGATTCAACCTTATCCTCCATAGCACCAATGTCATCGCTTACTGTTGCCCGAATGTCATCCATAAATAACAGAGCTACACTGTTCCCATCCACTCTGTCCTTCCGAATAGTTTGAGACCCTCGGATATTTATCTCCCAGTCGTGACCATCCTTGAACCATATTTCAGTAATGGCCACTAAATCATAGGCATTCACGATGATTTGCGCCATCAACTCATTTACCTTATTCCGAATACTACGAGCATTCAGGTCAAGTACACTTATGTTGGCTTTTTTACCTCTGTTTTGAATCTTAACACCTCGATCAGTAACCTCTCCTAAGTTATAGTTCCTCTTACCCTTTCTCCTAATTGAAAGCTACTCCATCATAGGAAAAATACAGTTTCACATTAATCGGGATATAAACAATTAATAGCTGACGGTAGCAACATACCAGAGACCCCGACAAAAGCCAGGATTGGATAGTATATCTTTTCTATATCATGGATTACTGCGAATACCAAAAACACGTCCATTGCTTTACTCACTGTCGAGCTTCTGCTCCCTGTTGGTGTCGAGCGCGATCGTCTCACTCACACTACAGGTGAACAAACGAACTATCGTCTCTTATTAATGGATGAGATGAATGATGCAACCCTCAAGTGAGACACGAGGAATCCAAGGAGACTGACATAATTAAAGGCACTGAACAAACAGGTTCAGATAACCCCTTTCACTTTGGGATCTTGAAGTAAGTAAATATATTGTAAATCTTCTGTGACCGTTATCTGATTTTTGGACCAAATGTTTCACAAACTTAATAATAATAACAATAATAATAGCTTATTGTCACAAGTAGGCTTCAATTAAGTTACTGTGGTCAGCCTTTAATTTGTTTCCAATTCTGGTCTCTGTCATAGTATATATGATTCAGAATTGTATACGAAATTACAAGCACTGCATATGAAGCAAGAGCGATGCATCGTGGCATTGTCTTCGATCCACATACATGTCCTCAAAGCTCTTGACTCTGATGAACTCAAATGTTTAAATCGAGTGGATACAGGCTACCCTACATTTGGGCCTGCCCAAGTTGGTCTTGCGTTCAAGCTCACAGGCTCTCAATTTTTCCAACAGAATGTATTCACCCCGAACATAGAACATAGAACATTACAGCGCAGTACAGGCCCTTGGGCCCCCGATGCTGCGCCGACCTATGAAACCATTCTAAAGCCCATCTACACTATTCCCTTATCGTCCACATGTCTATCCAATGACCATTTGAATGCCCTTAGTGTTAGCGAGTCCACTACTGTTGCAGGCCTGGCATTCCACGCCCTTACTACTCTGTGAGTAAAGAACCTACCTCTGACATCTGTCTTATATCTATCTTTCCTCAATTTAAAGGTATGTCCCATCGTGCTAGACATAATTATCGATGAAAAGGGCTCTCACTGTCCACCCTATCCAATCGTCAGGTCATCTTTTATGCCTCAATTAAGTCACCTCTTAACCTTCTTCTCTCTAACGAAACAGCCTCAAGTCCCTCAGCCTTTCCTCTTAAGATCTTCCCTCCATACCAGGCAACATTCTGGTACATCTCCTCTGCACCCTGTCCAATGCTTCCACGTCCTTCCTATAATGCGGCGACCAGAATTGCACGCAATACTCCAAATGCGGCCGCACCAGAGTTTTGTACAGCTGCAACATGACCTCATGGCTCCGAAACTCATTCCCTCTACCAATAAAAGCTAATACACCGTACGCCTTCTTAACAACCCTCTCAACCTGGGTGGCAACTTTCAGGGCTCTATGTACATGGACACCGAGATCTCTCTGCTCATCCACTCTGCCAAGAATGTTACCATTAGTCCAGTACCCTGTCTTCCTGTTCTTCCTTCCAAAATGAATCACCTCACACTTTTCTGTATTAATCTCCATTTTCCACCTCTCAGCCCAGCGCTGCAGCTTATCTATGTTTCTCTGTAACTTGTAACATCCTTCCGCACTGCCCACAACTCCACCGACTTTAGTGGCATCTGCAAATTTACTCACTCATCTTTCTACGGCCTCCTCCAGGTCATTTATTAAAATGACAAACAGCAGTGGACCCAAAACAGATCGTTGTGGTACACCACTAGTAACTGGACTCCAGTCTGAACATTTCCCATCAACCACCACCCTTTGTCTTCTTCCAGCTAGCCAATTTCTGATCCAAACTGCTAAATCACCCTGAATCCCATGCCTTCGTATTTTCCGCAGCAGCATACCGTGGGGAATCTTATTAAACGCTTTACTGAAAACCATATACACCACATCAACTGCTTTACCCTCTTCCACCTGTTTGGTCACCTTCTCAAAGAACTCAATAAGGTTTGTGAGGCACGACCTGCCCTTCACAAAACTATCTCTAATCAAATTATTCCTTTCCAGATGATTATACAGCCTATCTCTTATAAACCTTTCCAAGATTTTGCCCACAACAGAAGTAAGGCTCACTGGTCATAGTTACCGTGGTTGTCTCTACTCTCCTTCTTGAACAAGGGGACAATATTGGCTATCCTCCAGTCTTCTGGCACTATTCCTGTAGACAAAGAGGACTTAAAGATCAAAGCCAAAGGCTCAGCATTCTCCCTAGCTTCCAAGCGAATGCTGGGATAAATCCCATCTGGCCCAGGGGACATATCTATTTTCACAATTTCCATAAGTCCTACCTCCTCCTCATTATGAACTTCAAGCCCTTCTAGTCTAGTAGCCTGAATCTCAGTATTCTCCTCGACAACATTGCATTTTTCCTGTGTGAATACTGACGAAAAATATTCATTTAGCAGCACTCCTATCTCATCGGACTCCAAGCACAACTTCCCACTACTGTCCTTGACTGGCCTTACTCTTACCCTTGTCATTCATGTATTTCTGACATATGTACAGACAGCTTTCGGGGTATCCTTGATCTTACCTGCCAAAGACTTCTCATGTCCCCTGCTGGCTCTTCTTAGCTCTCCCTTTAGGTCCTTCCTAGCTAACTTGTAACTCTCGAGCGCCTTAACTGAACCTTCATGTTTCATCTTTACATAAGCCTCCTTCTTCCTCTTGACAAGTGTTTCGACTGCTTGAGTAAACCATGGTTGCCTTGCTCGACCACTTCCTCCCTGCCTGACACGTACATACTTATCAAGGACACGCAGTGGCTGTTCCTTGAACAAGCTTCACATTTCCATTGTGCCCATCCCCTGCAGTTTTCCTCTCCCTCCGACGCATACTATATCTTGCCTCATCATATCATAATTGCCTTCCCCCAGATATAACTCTTTCCCTGCGGTATATACCTATCCCTTTCCATCATTAAAGTAAACGTAATGGAATTGTGGTCACGATCACCAAAGTGCTCACCTACCTCCAATTCTAACGCCTGTCCTGGTTCATTACCCAGTACCAATTCCAGTATGGCCTCGCCTCTCGTTGGCCGATTTACATACTGTGTCAGGAAACCCTCCTTGGACAAAAACGGACCTGTCTAAAGTCCTCGAACTGTAGCGTTTCCAGTCAATATTTGGAAAGTTAAAGTCCCCCATAACAACTACTCTGTTGTTTTCGCTCCTATCCAGAATCAACTTTGCAATCCTTTCTTCTACATCTCTGGAACTTTTCGGAGGCCCACAGAAAACCCCTAACAGGGTGTCCTCGCCTTTCCTGTTTCTAACCTTAGCCCATGCTACCTCAGTAGACGTGTCCTTGACGAATGTGATATAAAATAGTTACTTTAGAGATATTAGTTACTGTAATGTAGAGATAGGCCAGTCTCATCCTGGTGAGTTCACAGACAAAGGATTTCAGAACGCATGGCAAAGAAAAGGAAGAGGTGTGTCTAGCTACGGAGGGGAAAAGGATGCTGGGTAATAGGGGCCAGAGGAAGGGATTGGAAGCGAGCCAATTAGAGTGTATGGATAGGTCAGGAGGGGTATAGGACGACCTATGGGAATCATGCATGTGACACTTGATGCCATTTGTGTTATTAGTAGAGATCCCTTTGTCCTAATGACTCACTTGATTCCGGAGGTGTACGAAGCAAGATGTGCTTTGTACTTGCTGTGAATTGAGAAAGACTTGCAAGTCAAATAAAATAACTAATGCTGTACCTGCAAATCCATCTCGACTTTTATTGAGGCCAGACTGACGGGTAAAGAAATTTGGGATTTGTCCCGGAAACCCGGGATTTCTCAAGACGGTTCTGAACAACTGCGAAATCAGAATTAGACTGATTATGAACAGGAGGATGGGAAAAAGGGGCCCACAATGTACAGCTGGAAAATGACCACGCATTGATTTTTCCCCTCTTCTTATCGTCTGATTTGTCTGGTCACTCGCGGTTGGTACGGAAAGATCGTCTCGACGAAATCAAAGGTCAGTCTGGGGATTATAAATTTAATTGATGGGATTTCATATTGTTGATTCGGCTTGGGTTAGGTTTTGGGTTGATGGGACATCTAAAGCAATGATTCAATTCCATGTATAAGTGTTTTTAAGACTGATGGGACTTCAGCAGATGAAGGGTCAGTTCAATAAGTGTTTTTAAATCTGAAGATGATTCAATTCCATGTGTGAGTGTTTTAAATCTATAGCTGATTAAGCTAAAATTGTACCCTTGGACTGTAGTGGCGAAAAACGCAGTTCTGAGGATTAGTTGAGATTATGGGGAATTCCTTGGATAGCACAAATTATCTAGGCATGCCACTGCAAATATTATGCGATATGTATCCGGATAAAGCAAAAGATTTCAGGAAAATGTCAGCAACGTTAAGGAGTAAAATTGGGGATGAATGGCCACTAGGGGGCACCAAAGACCTAGAGGTTATTAAGAAAATTCAGGGACACATCTGGAAAAAGAGTCAAAGTATGAAAGCAAAAGAATTAATTGGATTATGGAGACAATATTGTCAAGAGGAAAGAGATAACATCATATTATCAAGTTGGCAGGACAATGCCCTTAAAATGGGAATTCCAATTAGTGAACAGGGTAACAAAAAACATTACAGGTCTTGAAAAGACTGTGCATTCAAAATACGCGCAAGTAAAGACAGGAAGGGCTCGGGGCAAACAAAAGATGGGCTCCGTAGTTCAATGTCTGGCCTTGAATTGACAGAAAATGACCAATTCGATGATTTGAAAATGTCAGCAAAAGTTCCGACTGCGCCTGTAGCATTGTTTGCACTAATTCCAGAACCACCAGAGTATAATAATGTATATCCAGTCACTGCTCCCCAGATTCCAATCATGCCAGTAACTCCAGCCCTTTTGGTTGATAGCGTCCCGATTTACCATCTTCACGATCAGTAGGGGAAGAGGAGCTCTGTTCCACAAGCCCAGTTAGCTCTAGGGCCCGATCTCGGACAACGAGAGAAGGGCTTGATCCTAACCAGAAACAATTAAGCATAGCACCTAAATTCCTTCAGACCAAGGGGAAACCACAAATTTCGAGAACAAAGGGAGATGCCACAGATGATTTTGAAGAGAAAGAACTCCCTCTCGTGACAGGGAAGGACGTCGAAGTCTTGGAAAAACCAGAGGAAATAGCTGGAGTGCCCCCTGGTGAGACTCGGAGACAGTTGCCGCTTAGGAAGATACCAAACCCTGACGCGGTGACTGCCGGGGCGCAGCCCACGATAGACGTTTACTTCCCATGGACACCCAGTGAGATGGTGGCTATTATGGCTACAATCCCAGATAGAAAAAAAACTCCTGCTGCTTTTGTGAATTCCCTGAGAACTACCATCTCAATTTATCACGCTGATTCTAGGGACCTCTGGGCCCTAGTCCAGCAGGTTTTAACCCGAGCAGAGTGCCGCAATTATCTTAATCACTTGAATCATGCTAGCCACGCCACACTTCAGCTAGCCCATGTGTTGGACGACGATAGACGGACACAAATCCTGAACGCGTTGAATAGCACATTGCAAAAGCCCATAAATATTTCTGCTATCTTAGCCCTAAAACCTAAGAAGATTGAAGAGCCAAAGGAATTTCTGGAACGTTTTAATGAAATCTACCGTGGGCAGTCAGGCGACTTGCAATATCAAAATGGTCAGAATTCCCATCAATATTGTGCTATGTTAACGCATTGCCTACCACCTTCCGTGGCTACGGCTGTGAAATGTAATAACATGAATTGGACAGAGAACGACCCTTCCCAGATGGCAAGGGCAGTCAGATTTTATTGGAAGGATGGTGTAGGCCAGGAAGGAGGCTCAGTTACAAAGGTTAAGACTGAGTATGTAATGAAAAAGGATGACCTGAGACCTCAACAAACGGCAGAAACGGTAGCTCACCAGCTGGAACCCCAATATTGTGACTTTGGGTGGGTGAATCAGCAAGGGGAGGATATCAAACCCTCCCAAAGGGACCCTCAGCTCCTTTTTATGGCCCAGCGTAAGCACCAACAGCTTTACAACCGCCGCCCCCTCTGAAGGGTCTACTGGGAGAAGAGGACGGGCAGATATAGAGGGAGCAATGCATGTTTTAATTGCGGCCGTGCAGATCACTGGCAACAGGAATGCCCCTTTAAAGGACAGGCAGCAGACGGAGACTACCCGACCCAAAGGAGGGGGTACCCACCAAGGGGAGGACAGACGAGATACACTGACTTCTCCGAGGCAAACCCTTTCCCAACACAGAATTAACTAGCTAATTTAGTCATAAGGACTCTCCAATCGGACAGGGAACCTATTATCTCTCTGCAGATAGGAGATTAACATCACTCATTTGTAATTGACACTGGAGCAGCCATGTCTTCTGTGCAATCAGAACTTCGACTACCACTATACGACCACACGCAGCATTTGTCGGGGTTCCAAGGACAGCTGTGTGAGTATCCTATTTCTGAACCTGTGGCAGTCACTTACGAGAATAAGTCTGCAGATCATCAGTCTGTAGTGACTACTGGATTGGACTGTAACTTGTTCGCCCGAGATTTACTGTGTATCTTCCAGCTACAGCTAGAGTACGGAACCGAGGGGGTAACGGTTCAATCATGGAGGATGAGACAACAGTACTATATTTCTATCACCCCACCCCCCCCCCCGCCCAGTGGTGGACGTTAGACATTGAACATTCACTGCATCACGTTACCCTGGCCTATGACAGAACTGGACAAAACAGGGAGTTGGAGGAGAAATACTGGCCATTTATTGGGACCGAATGGCCAGTCAAAGATACAGCCACAGTCATGGGAAAAGAAGGTACAGCCGATTTTGTTACAATACCACCACATTTATGGCCACAATCAGCTTCGGTATGCCCTCATATTATACATCAGGTTCACGACCAGTACCATGCCAGGGATCTGGGGCCTATGGTAAGGAGGGCAGTGGATCATTCAGATCCAAAAGAGTACGCACTTCAAGTCACGCCCGACGGCACTTCCATAAAATATTTCGAGGTCCCTGAAACGATTAACACTCGACTGCAGCATCACTGGGGACATTATGTTTTGGAATGTGTCAATCCACAGGTCTGGGCGGAATACCCATCACAAGTGGGAAAGACAAATGTTACACCTATTAAGGTAACGATTAAGGACCATGTAAAGCTGCCTTCCATTCGCCAAACCCCCTGAATTCCCAAGCTGCCCCGTCTATAGACAAATTAATTCAAGAGCTGTTGCAACAGGGTATGTTGATCCCTTGCCAATCAGAATGTAACACCCCCATACTTGCTGTGCCTAAACCAGCCAAACCAGACCAGTACCGATTAGTACAGGATTTACGTTCAATCAATGCCATCGTACAGCCGTTACATGCTCTCGTCCCTAACGCTGCCCACATTCTGCCTCAAATTCCAGCTCAAGCCCGGGTCTTCACCATAATAGACATTCAGCAAGCCTTCTTTGCCTTCCCACTTGCAACTGAAAGCCAATTTTTGTTTGCCTTCACTTACAATGGACAGCAGTATACCTGGACCCGAGCGCCACAGGGGTTCGTCAACTCACCTACGCTCTTCTCCAGATGCCTGCAGATCCAACTCCAGGCCTTGACATTGGAGCATGGTTCCAATGTAGATAACATATTGGTAGCATGTCTTGACGAGCCCAGTAATAGGGATGATGTGATCCAGTTATTAAACCACCTATCCTCGTTGGATTATGTTTTCTTACAATCAAAGGTCTTGGTGGCTCAGAGAAAGGTCAAGTTCTTAGAAGTTTTACTTACAGCCAGAGAAAGAACTCACGAACCCAGTAGGATTGAACCAATATGCCAATTCCCCGCCCGCCCCTACAATCGCCAAGGAGGTCCGTCATTGGCTGGGTATGGTGAATTATTGTCGGCAGTGGATACCAAACATCGCTGTCTATACAAAGTTGCTGCCGCCTTACACTAGTGAATGGGGGAACTTTACCCTCACCACCGAGGCACTCGAGGCCTTCCGTTGCCTGAAGCAGGCCTTGTTACAAGCACCGGCCCACGGGAGGCCATTGTACGACCGACCGTTCCAGATATACTGTACTGTTCTGGAAGGATGTTCAACAGCGGTACTCACCCAGCAACATGGGAACAAGCACCGGCCCGTAGCATATTACTCTTCCAAACTCGACCCAGTGGCGTTGGGCCACCCTGTTTGCACCCAGATCTCGGCAGCGATATACAATAGTTTGCAGGCTGCTGCCAAGATAACTCTCCAACAGGATATTACGGTTTATAGCTCCCAATCGGTCATCGCACTATTGAGGCAACTGCAGACTCAGCATCTTACCGCAGCTCATCAGAATAGGTATGAGATATACTTTTTGAACAATCCACGTCTGTCATTTAAATATTGTACCACTATCAATCCAGCCTGTTTTCTTAGCGGTCCGCCTGTCCATGAGGACGCACCTGGTCACGACTGTTTAGCCTTGATTCAGGAAACTACCACAATAAGGGAAGATCTGAGTGATATTCCGTGAGAACAACCTGACATGATTATGTATGTTGATGGCAGTGCATTAGTAAGCCCCACTGGCCGGAGATTGTCCGGTTGCAATCGTAGAACAGGATGGTCTGATCCTAGGAGCGGCAGCTTTCCAGACCCCTTATTCTGCCCAACAAGCCAAACTTTTTGTCCTCACCCGTGCATGTATACTTGGCGTAGATCGTCGGGTAAATATTTACACTGACTCCCGATACGCTTTCGGGTTAGTTCATGACTTCGGACAACTCTGGAAGAATAGGGGATTCCTTACCTGGCAGGCACGGAAATATCCCACCGGGGTTTAGTTAATGACCTACTGCAGGCCCGCCTTATGCCAACGCAGATTTCCGTCAGTAAATGCGCTGCCCACACAAATGGTAAGACCCCAGTTGACGTTGGTAATGAACGAGCAGATTGTGCAGCGCGGACAGCCGCGCAAATTCAGCAAGTGATGGTGCCTAAAATGTTAAGTCAGACTAAACGATCTACTATCAATATGTCTGCTTCTGACAAGTCAATGCCAACCATCCAAGACGCCATAAGGTTACAGGAGGACGCTCCTGTGAGTGATAAACAAATGTGGAAACGGTTAGTTTGTACATATGATTCTGTTTCCTCTTTATGGACCACGCCAGCACATCAGACTTGTATGTCTGATGTACTGGCTTTATGGGTCATCGAATGTGTACACTTTGCAACTCATTGTGGTGCTTGGGGGACTAGTGATTTGTTGCTAGACACTTGGTGGCACCCTGAAATGCAGGGGTTGGCCCAGAGTATCAGTAATCGGTGTTTGATTTGTCAGCAATATAACACCGGCAAAGGTATCTCTTGTGGGATGGGGCAAACCCCGTTGCCCAGTGGTCCCTTTGAGACGCTCCAAATGGATTACATTGAGTTGGAAAGGTGTCAATGTTATAAATATGTTTAGGTCATTGCGGATGTGTTCAGCAGATGGGTTGAGGCGTATCCGACTACCGATAATAAAGCTGCTACTGTGGTTAAAGTTTTGATGCGGGAAATCATTCCCCGGTACGGTATACCAGCTCAGTTAAGTTCTGATAATGGGCCTCATTTTATTGGACAAATTAACAAGGAGTTTTGCTCCCAGTTGGGCATACGCCAGCAGTGACACTGTGCTTACAGACCGCAGGCGGCCGGGTTGGTTGAGAGACACAATCAGACCCTCAAAACTAAATTGGCTAAATTAAGAGCAGACACGGGACTGACATGGCTTAAGTTGCTCCCCGTTGCCCACTTCCAGCTGCGGGTTACACCTGCGGGACCGGCCCGGCTCTCTCCCGCCGAGATTCTTTATGGCAGGCCTCTTAGAACTCCCTGGGGCCTGCGTGCTTCCAGACTGGTTCAGTTTCACCATATGACTGAAGAGATGACCACCTATGTTCTAGCCCTCACTCAGGTGCTCACGGAGCTCCATGGTGGCTCACCAGCAATCCCCCCTCCCCCCCCACCCCACCCTGGCGGCTCACCAGCCACCACACCCCCCCCCCCCCCCCCCCCCCCACAGTACCTAGCTCACATTCAGTCCAGCCCGGTAGTTATGTCATGGTCAAAAATTGGACTAGGAAGGGGTCGGAGCCGCGATGGAGGGGCCCTTACAAGTTCTCCTTACCACCCTGAAATCTGAAATCCTTTGTCTGTGAACTCACCAGAATGTGACTGGCCTATCTCTACATTACCGGAACTAATATCTCTAAATTAACTATTTTATATCACATTCGTCATTCCCTCCTTTTACCATTCCATGATAACCGAAGTATCCAATCCATAGCTACGGTCCCTCATCTAAAAAGATCCGTCGCTGCATTTCCAATTCCTGGCGTAGCCCCCGTTCATCTGCTGCACCCTCATGGATTTTGGCAGCCAAGATTTTAGGGGCGTTGATCTGTTCCAGTGCACCCCGCATTCTACCCATCACACGTTTAAGGATGGCTGGGCCCACAGAGATGCAGCCAATAGCCACTGCTAATTACATGGCCATGTTTATCAACCAGTCCTTCCAACCTCCAAATCCCCAGTTACCCCAAGAGCCAGGATCCTGCATTCCGTCCAGGTGATCCCGTATGCGATCCATAAATTTAGTGAGTATCCTTGCGCCGTGTGCATGCTAGCATCACAATCAGTATATCGGTTGCGCAGGGATCCCCCAGTACCCCAGTTTATCCAGCTTTGGAACACCCATTCGGGCCGCCTAGCAATGCGGAAAGCCCTAGTCCCAACAGTGATATGAGAGACATTCGCCCTGCCACAAAGGAGCTGGAGGCCGGCGTTCAATGGAACGCAAGTGGTGTTGTAACAAACGCATTTGCCAGACGCCTGGGTGATATGACACCTCCTGTCCGTACAGGTGGGGAACAGACATGTTATATTCGTTTCCACCTCTCCCAGCAAACAGCCGTACCCTTCACTGTTGAAACAATTCTCGTACGACCGGGAATCTCTATTGGGAGTGAAGTGTCTAGGTATGTACGCCGTCCACCGTTGCAGCCTATCATACTGTGAGTGGGAATTATCCCGAGGAATGGGAAGGCAAATAGCCGGTGGTGTTGAACCCGGATCGTAAGGAAGAGTGACTTGCTCGGGCGGTGGCTCGGAACGCTGACAATGATCCACCATTTGGGGAGTGCCCCAAAGCGGTGAAACAGAAAATAACCTAGACACCGCTGCGAGGTTCGGGTAGCAGACAACCTTCCCTGGCCATACAAGCGGTGGTAAATCTGGTAAAAGAGATTCATACTACCCGGGTTTTCCTCAGTTTGGCCTTTAACTAAATTAAGTGTATCTCCTGATAACCTACGTTCTAACTGTACTTCCCTTATCAGACGCCCCGTCCTCTCTAGTCCCCCCCCACCCCCGCTCTCTCTCCCAGCCTCTTCCTACGCTCTCCTGACGGCCTGATGTTACCTTTATCGCACCAATCTTAACACATCCAAAATCAAATTGACATGTGCTCCAAAAACAATGCAATGTCTATATAATATTCCCTTCCCATCGCCGGGACCGGTGCAATTGCTTCATGAGTCCTGCATTCTCCTTAACTTTGATGACCTTCCATGAGTCGATACCATGTCTTCGTATATGGGGGCACCGAAGAACATCACCTTTGCATAAATCAAATGTCCTTGTAGATTGGTTGGGGTTACAAATGTAGATAATATTCCCCTTTTCCATGTCCGTCGCCAATAACACTCCAAGCGAGGTGAGGCCGTAGATCACACAGGCGGTGCGTAGCCACCCCATCATGCTCCACGCCTGTAAACTAGCACTGGGGAAGGGAGGCAGGTTAATCTGTCCAAGAAAATGAGGCCCGTTATCAGAACTCAACTGAGCTGGGATAATGTACAGGGGAATTATTTCCCGCATCAGAACTTTAACCACAGTAGCAGCTTTATTATCGGTAGTCGGATACGCCTCAACCCATCTGCTGAACACATCCACAATGACCTAAACATATTTATAACATTGACACCTTTCCAATTCAATGTAATCCATTTGTAGCGTCTCAAATGGACCACTGGGCAACGGGATTTGCCCCATCCCACAAGGGATACCTTTGCCGGTGTTATATTGCTGACAAATCAAACACCGATTACTGATACTCTGGGCCAACCCCTGCATTTCAGGGTGCCACCAAGTGTCCAGCAACAAATCACTCGTCCCCCGATCCCCACAATGAGTTGCAAAGTGTACACATTCAGTGACCCAAATAGCCAGTACATCAGACATACAAGTCTGATGTGCTGGTGTGGTCCATAAAGAGGAAACAGAATCATATGTACAACCTAACCGTTTCCACATTTGTTTATCACTCTCAGGAGCCTCCTCCTGTAACCTTATGACGTTTTGGATGGTTGGCATTGACTTGTCAGAAGCAGATATATTTATAGTAGATCTTTTAGTCTGACTTAACATTTTAGGCACCATCACTTGCTGAATTTGCGCGGCTGTCCACGCTGCACAATCTGCTTGTTCATTACCAACGTCAACTGGGGTCTGACCGTTTGTGTGGGCAGCGCATTTACTGACGGAAATCTGCGTGGGCAGAAGGCGGGCCTGCAGTAAGTCATTAACTAAACCCCGGTGGGCTATTTGACCACACATAATCATGTCAGGTTGTTCTGACGAAATATCACTCAAATCGTCCCATTTTGTAGTAGTTTCCTGAATCAAGGCTAAACAGTCGTGGCCAGGTGCGTCTTCATGGACAGGGGGGCCACTAAGAAAACAGGCTGGATTGATAGTGGTGCAGTGTTTAAATGTCAGACGTGGATTGTTCAAAAGGTATATCTCATACCTATTCTGGCGAGCTGCGGTAAGATGATGAGTCAGCAGTTGCCTCAGTCGTGCGATGACCGAGTGGGAGCTGTACACCGTAATATCCTGTTGGAGAGTGAGAGCATGTAACGGCTGTGCGATGGCATTGATTGAACCTAAATCCTGTACTAATCAGTACTGGTCTGGCTTGGCTGGTTTAGGCACAGCACGTATGGGGATGTTAAATTCTGATTGGCAAGAGACCAAAATACCCTGTTGCAACAGCTCTCGGATTAATTTGTCCATAGACGGGGCTGCAGTCGAGTGTTAATCGTTTCACGGCCCTCAAAATATTTTATGGCAGTGCCGTCTGACGTGAAGTGAAGTGCGTACTCTGTTGGATCTGAATGATCCACTGACCTCCTTACCATAGGTCCCAGATCCATGGCATGGTACTGGTCGTGGACCTGACGTGTAATATGAGGGCTTACCGAAACTGACTGTGGCCATAAATGTGGTGATATTGTAACAAAATCGGCTGTACCTTCTTTTCCCGTGACTGTGGCTGTAACCTTGACTGGCCATTCGGTCCCAATTAATGGCAGGTATTTGTCCTCGAACTCCCTGTTTTGTATGTTCTGTCATAAGCCAGGTTAACGTGATGCAGTGAATGTTCAATATCTAATGTCCACCACTGGGGGGTGATAGAAATACAGCACTGTTGTCTCATCCTCCATGATTGGACCGTTACCCCCTCGTCTCCGCACTCTAGCTGTAGCTGGAAGATACACAGTAAATCTCGGGCCAACAAGTTACAGTCCAATCCAATAGTCACCACAGACTGATGATCTGCAGACATATTCTCGTAAGTGACTGTCACAGGTTCAGAAATAGGATACTCACACACCTGTCCTTGGAACCCCGACAATTGCTGCGTGTGGTCGGATAATGGTAGTCGATGTTCTGATTGCACAGAAGACATGGCTGCTCCAGTGTCGTTTACAAATGAGTGATGTTGATATCCTATCTGCAGAGAGATAATAGGTTCCCTGTCCGATTGGAGAGTCCTTATGACTAAATTAGCTAGTCAATCCTGTGTTGGGAAAGGGTTTGCCTGGGAGAAGTCAGTGTATCTCGTCTGTCCTCCCCTTGGTGGGTACCCCCTCCTTTGGGTCGGGTAGTCTCCTTCTGCTGCCTGTCTTTTAAAGGTGCATTCCTATTGCCAGTGATCTGCACGGCCGCAATTAAAACATGCATTGCTCCCTCTATATCTGCCCCTTCCTCTTCTCCCATGTAGACCAATGGCCCCTCAAAGGGGCCGGCGGTTGTAAAGCTGTTGGTGCATACGGTGGGCCATAAAACGGAGCTGAGGGTCCCTTTGGGTGGGTTTGATATCCTCCCCCTCGCTGATCCACCCACCCAAAGTCACAATATTGGAGCTCCAGCTGGTAAGCTACCGTTTCTGCCGATTGTTGGGGGTCTCAGATCATCCTTTTTCATTACCTACTCAGTCTTAATCTTTGTAACTAAGCCTCCTTCCTGGCCTACACCCTCCTTTCAATAAAATCTGACTGCCCTTGCCATCTGGGAAGGGACGTTCTCTTTCCAATGCATGTTATTACATTTCACAGCAGTAGCCACGGAAGGTGGTAGGTAATGCATTAACATAGCACAATATTGAGGGGAATTCTGACCATTATCATATGGCAAATCGCCTGACTGCCCACGGTAGATTTCATTAAAACGTTCCAGAAATTCCTCCGACTCTTCAATCTTTTTAGGTTTGAGGTCTAAGATAGCAGAAATATTTATGGGCTTTTGAAATGTGCTATTCAACGCATTCAGGATTTGTGTCCGTCTATTGTCGTCCGACGCATTGGCTTGCTGAAGTGCGGCGTGGCTAGGATAATCCAAGTGATTAAGATGATTGCGGTACTCTGCTGGGTTTAAAATCTGCTGGACTATGGCCCGGAGGTCTCTAGATTCAGCTTGATAAATTGAGATGGTAGTTCTCAAGTAATCCACGAGAAAAGCAGGAGATTTTTTTCTGTCTGGGATTGTAGCCATAATAGCCATCATCTCACTGGTCTCCATGGGAAATAAACGTCTATCGTGGGCTGGGCCTCGGCGGTCACCGCGTCAGGGTTTGTTATTTTCCTAATCGGCAACTGTCACTGCGTCTCACCAGGGGGTACTCTAGCTATTTCCTCTGGCTCTTCCAAGACTTCGACGTCCCTCCCTGTCACCAGAGGGAGCTCCTTCTCCTCAGAACCATCTCTTTCTTCTCCCTTTGTTCTCGGAGTTTTCTGTTCCCCCTTCTCGGTCTGAATGGATTTATGTGGTATGCCTTATTGTTTTTTGGATAGGATCAGGTCCTTCTCTCGCTGTCCGAGATCGGGTCCTAGAGTTAATTGGGCTTGTGGAACAGAGCCCCCCTTCTCTCTCAGACAGTGAAGATGGTACCAAACGGGCTGGAGGGGCTGGCATAATTTGAATCTGGGGAGCAGTGACTGGATATAAATTATTATACTCTGGTGGTTCTGGAATTAGTGCAGACTGTGCTACAGGTGCAGTCGGAATCCTAGCCGATGTGGTCAAATTGTCCAATTCGTCATATTCTGTCAATTCAAGGCCAGTCATTGAACTACGTAGCCCATCTTTTGTTTGACCAGAGCCTTCCCTGACTTTACTTGCGCGTTTTTTTGAATGCACACTCGTTTTTCAAGCCCTGTAATGTTTTTTTTGTTACCCCCTTCACTAATTGGAATTCACATTTTAAGGGCATTTTCTTGCCAACTTGATAACATGATCTTATCCCTCTCATGTTGACAATATTGTCTCCATAATCTGATTAACTCTTTAGCTTTCATACTTTGGCTCTTTCTTTTTTATTATTATATATTTTTATTTTTATTTGCTTATTTATGACCAATGGCAATTTTTGCTCCTTGCAAAATTATTGAAAAGGTTCTACCAGTGTTGTTTTAAAACTTAAAATGTTTGAAAATTCAAATTGAATTACTGCAACCTGCAAACTTAGCTCTGATCTCAACTCAGAACTAAATTTACGATTTGCTTAACACAAATTGTCTAACTTTTACCACTTAATTAATTCTTTATCTTAACAATTTTCTTTCAACAAGTTTTTCTTACATTCACAAAATGCTGGCTGCTATCAATGAGCGAGCAGTTAGCTGCTGTGATTTATACCGGAGCAACGTCAACTGTCATTTCCAGATTTACAATTTTTAAAATGGTGTCAGTGAGTTTCTTTAAGTTTCTGTTAATTCACAAATAAAATGAGATTGACATTATTTCAAGTAAGTAAAACTTAAGATTCTGGCAATTTCAATCAATTGCTTTCGAAAAAAATAAACTTTTATCAAAGAGGTGGAGAAACCCACTGGTTTCCTTGAATTAATTCAAAACGTAACTTTGCTGGAGTTCACTGACTCGAAAGAAAGGTGTGCGATTACACCACAGGCTGCCTGTTAACTCAAGCTGCTGTTAACCCTTTGAGAGACTTCTGCTTTAACTAAAATGCAGAAACCAGCTTGTTTTAACTTTTATCGTTTCTCGCCACTTCAGTCCAAGGACACAATTTTAGCTTAATCAACTATAGATTCAAAACACTCATTGAACTGAACCCTCATCCTGAGGTCACATCAGTTATTCAAAACACTCAGATATGGAATTAAACCATCTTTAGATTTAAAAACACTCATTGAACTGAACCCTCATCCTGAGGACCCATCAGTTATTCAATACACTCGTAGAACTGAACCATCTCCCGATGTCACATCAGTTCATCAACAACACTCGTAGAACTGAACCATCTCCCGATGTCCCATCAATTCATCAACAACTCAATTACCCAAAAACTGAACTATCAATTATGATATCCCATCAGTTTAATTTTCTAATCCCCAGACTGACCTTTGATTTCGTCGAGACGATCTTTCCGTACCAACCGCGAGTGACCAGACTAATCAGACGACCAGAAGATGGGGACAATCAATGCGCGGTCATTTTCCAGCTTTACATTGTGGGCCCCTTTTTCCACTCTCCCTCCGTCCATAATCAGTCTAATTCTGAATTTCCAGCTGGCCAATGACCATCTTGAGAAATCCCGGCTTTCCGACACCAAATCACAAATCAAAATGTCTTTACCCGTCAGTCTGGCCTCAATAAAAGTCGAGATGAATTTGCAGGTACAGCATTAGTTATTTTATTTGACTTGCTAGTCTAATTCATTTCACAGAGGCACAGGACACATAACTAATCTCCTAGACCCTTGGAAAACGAATGAAGAAGGAGACAAAGGGATTTCTGCAAATACATTCAAATGGCATCAAGTTTCACAGACACGATTCCCATAGGTCATCCTATACCACTCCTGACCTGGCCATACATCCTAATTGGCTCACTTCCAATCCCTTCCTCTAGCCCCCTGTGGCCCAGCATCCTTTTCTCCTCCTTTGCTGGACACTCCTCCCCTTTGCTTTCCCATGCGTTCTGAAATCCTTTGTCTGTGAACTCACCAGAATGAGACTGGCCTATCTCTACATTACAGTAACTAATATCTCTAAAACAGTTATTTTATATCACATTCATCACAGCGACCTACTTTATGTTGAGATCGCAACAGTTAAAAGGCAAAGCTCCATCTCAAGGGTACTGTTCAGAGAGAAAGAATGCTCTGTCGATCGAATTTTCCACGCTATCCTGTCAAACTGGAGGCAAAAGGAAACTTGTGACATCTTATGTGGAATGGTTTCCACGACGAGTGTCAGCACAGAGAGTGTGTCAATATTGGGCATTTTCCATGGCAATTCGCTCTTGGTTGTGCAGACTTTCTAAGAACATGCACATAAGAACGACACTGACTTCCTCATCCATTTCAGCTACTGCATCAAAAACTTGATCATGTTTATCGAACATGTTTTGCAATTCATATATTCGTGAGGATTGACTTGTATTAAAGCATTTGCCCCAAGCCAGCAATGCAGTTGTATTTGAGCAAGACCTCGTGAATGTTCAGCATCAGTAACCCACGCGGGCTGGCTGAATTCAGTGTTTACTCATCTACTAAAAACCAATATATGTGAAGCCTCCAGTCAGTCACAACTCACACAAGCAATCTAGATTGAAATGTTGTAGTTCCTCCTTCCACTATTCCCCATTTTGCTTTTCTCAGCAATCCATAGATCCCAGGACGGCGCATTGTTCCTCTTCATCATGGTACACACTGGATTGCAAGTGGTTAACTGAACCTGTTTGTTCCGTGACTGGAATTAATGTCGGTCACTCTGGAACCCAACTGTGTCACTGGAGAGATACCCACTCCTTTAAACATGTTGATTAATGAGGGATAGATCAGAATCTGAAACCAACAGATGAGTATTTTACAACATCGGGTGAGAATCCGAGAATAACCGAATGAATGTTACAGCAATGAATCAGAGTCAGAGTAACATTCATTGGACTGTGACAGAAATGTCTGTGAATTTGAATATATCAGCTTTGGAATGTTAAAGCAGCCGACAGAGCATTATCCGTGGCTCTTTTCTGTCTATTTTCATTTTACGAAAGGGTGCGCGGCGTCATGGCGGTTCGAGTGCATACTGAAAGTTATTCAGGCTGGTTACTATCCATTCCTCGCCATCGTGGCTGTACCCAGTAAGTACTTCTACCGTTTATAAATGTTAAGCACGATGTTTGACTGCGTTATTTTATTGTCTTCGATTTTAGATACAGTGCATGCATTGGATTCAGTTTTCCTCACAATCTATGTTCACATGGTCAGTGATTCCAATCCTTTCCTGGTCAGTAGCTGAGGTGGCCGCTTTGTCCCAGAATTGACATGAAATTCCCTATCCTCTCAATCATTAGTGCTGCTAACGACTCTCTCCATAATTTCAGCATTGCATTAAAACAATCTAAATGCTTCATCATGTTAAATCCTCTACAGAATGATCTGTTCATATTTTCTGCGTAAGACGAACATTCCAACATTCAGCAGTCTGCCCTTGTAACTGCACCACCCCTCATCCATGGAACCATTTGAGCAGAGATGTGCTGTCTGCAAATACGATGCATGTTAAGCTATCGTACCCAGTATTTGACACACATGTATTAAACATAGAAAATAGGTGTCGGTTAGGCCATTCGGTCCTGTGAGCCTGCACCACGATTCAGTATGATCATGGCTGATCATGCAAATTCAGTATCCCACTCCTGCTTTCTCTCCATACCCCTTGATTCCTTTATCCTCAAGGGCAGCATCCAGATCCCACTTAAATGATTCCAATTAACTGGCCCCAACAGCTTTCCGTCGCAGAGAATTCCACAGGTTCACAATTCTCTGAGAGAGGATGTTGATCCTCATTCCAATCCTGAATGGCTTACCACGGATTCCTAGGCTGAGAACCCTAGTTCTGGAGATCCCCAACATCGTGAACATTCTTCCCGCATCTTCTCTGTCCAGTTCCATCTGGATTTTATGTTTCCATGATATCCCCTCTTTTTATTCTAAACTCCAGTGAGTACAAGCCCAGTCGATCCAGTCTTTCTTCATATGCCAGTCCTGCCATCCCGGGAATTAGTCTGGTGAACCTTGGCTGGACACCCACAATAGCAAGAGTGTCCTTCCTCAAACTAGGAGACCAGAACTGCACACGTTCATGCCTTCAAAACGAAAGGCAGCGCATTCACCCAAGGTCAGGCACTCTGTCCCCCAGCTATCCATTCCATCGCTCTGTCTGAAAGCGAGCTGGGGATCACACAATCTGATTCTAGGTGTCCCATTTGTCATCCAAATGAGCTTCCACCACGTAAGCTGGTTATCACCATTTCCGTCTATTTCCTGCTCTGTAAGCTCGCTCATCTTTACTTTCCCCTGTCTCAGCTCATTTGTTGTTAGAAACCACGGCAATAGATTTGTTACTTCTAGACTTGATATTCTAAATCTCTCGTGTCTTAACACCCACGTAATATCTTTCAAAATATCAGGCTTATACAAAATGTTAGTGCCTGTGTCGCAATCCGCCCACATTCCCTATCGCCTAAGCTGTTGCTGATATGCTGTGTTCCCTGGTCAAGTCACGGGGTCGGAGCATTTGAAAGCACAAAAGAGGCCCTTCAGTCCAATGTGTCTGCGCCGGCCTTCAGGAACATCTCAGGTCCTGTGACATAGCTTCGCAAATTATGCTGTTTAAAGTGTTCATCGAATCGTTTCATGAAAGCTGTGACAGTTCCCGCCTCGACAGTTTCATGCGGTGAGTTCCAGATGTCCACCGCCCTCTTCGTGATGTATGTTTTTCAAGATCCACTCTGAATGTTCTTTATTTAACGGCCTTCTCTTCGCTGTTTGTAAAATCATACATTTTCCTGGAATTTGCGATGTTACAGATTATACTTCCAACTTTCAGGTGTACATCGTTAATGTTTACTCCAAAGAGTAGGGGAGGCAGCGCTCATTCCTGAAGTAGATGACTGGTTATCGGCTTCCAGTCGTATAAACAGTGTCCGCCCATCACTCTCTGTTCCAAGCCCAATGAGCCAATTTTGTATCTCGTAGTCAAATTGCCCTGGATCCCAGGTGTTTTTACCTTGCTGATCACAGTCGCCTGCGAGAACGTGTTCAAACTCTCACTGAAATACATCACCAGCACTGCCTTGCTAAATATACCGCGACTCGAAAAAATCAATCAAATTTGCACGACATGATCTCCATATGACAAAGTAATGCTCCAACATCTTCAGCATAAACTTCATCTGCTTATTTTGAAGTTACACCGGATGGCGTCAGGATTAGGTTCCTCGGGATAATTCGGGCGGGGCATAGTGGAGCTAATTTTGGCAAAGGTTCCAGTTTTAGGAGAACTCGTTAGTGGCAACTGAACAAAGCTGGAGCTGCAGTCTGTACTTGGTGGAAAGGAATGCGGAAGGTGCAGCGAAGGCGCCGGCAGTGACATTCAAACCAACACTCTGGAATCGGAGCTGGAGAGGAATGGAACTTGGAGGTGCCAAGTTAGGAGCCCTGGAGAGGCAGTGAGCTGCAGTTCTGGCAGTGGAGATGGCGTTAACTTTTCAGCAAATGTGTGAGTTCGGCTATTTTATTTGGTACTGGAGACTGTGTGGTCCAGGGAGAGATAGGTTAGGAACGCTTGGCGCATGGATATGGCATTTGGATTGAGGAAGATGTTATGCAGTAAGGAAGGACCCATAATTAAAGGATGATTGTTTGCCGGGGATAACACGGGGAGCTCAATTGCTGGAACTGGGATGAGAAATGTAGGTGTTAGCAGGCGAGTTGGAGAAGGTAGAATACAGTAGTGTGATTTACAACAGCAGAAATGAAAGGTGTGGACAAATAACATCAACTGAGGCAAAACAAATCAGATAAAAAGAACAAAACGTTATTTCTTTAATTTGAACAACAACCTCAGGGCATGTCTTCAACCTCACATACAATTTGGGTGCAAGTTCAGATTCTTTGTAAAGGTTTAACCAGGGTTCAATCTGTAAGGTGGTAGAACACGTAGAGCCATTTCCCAACGTGTCAGCGGTAAAAGCCTCTGGACCAATATTCAGCATCTATGCCTAGGCCTGAGTGTGCAACCTGGGGTCAAAAGTTGATGCGTCATCGCAGCCACGCTATTCTCCATCTTCCTCTGAGCAGCCCTCAACCCCATCGCTAGGAAGCTCCCCGCTGGAGTGGAGCAAACCTACCGGACAGGAGTCAAATATTGACCCTCCGACGCCTCCAGGCCAGAGCGAAGGCCACCACAACATTTGTCATCGGGCGGCAGTACGCACACGTCGCCTGTGTATGTGCACACTCAGAGACCGAACTACAAATCATTGTCGCCGTTTTCTCCAAGGCCTATGAGAGAATAGGCCTCAGACTAAACATCTGAAAAACAAAGCTTCTCTGCCAGCCCGCTCCGACCACGGTGATCCATTGTGAACCGCCAGATAATATGGGTAATTCTCCACACCTCGGGAGCCTCTTCTCATCGTGAGCAAATATCGATGATGAAATCCAGCTTCGACACCAGTGTGAAAGCACACTCTTCGGACGCCAGGGGAACAACGTCATCGAAGGCCAAGGCCTCAGATCCAACTCGCGTACCTGACATTGCCCATATGCCCGACAGAAGACTTCCTAAGCAATTGCTCTACTCCAAGCTTTGCAAAAGCAAACAATTGCTCCAAGTTCAGAGGGAACGCGACAAAGACACTCAGAAGGTCTCCCTAAATAAATGTAACATCCCATGGACACATGTAATCGCCGATATTACAACCCACAAGCCGGGGATGAAGCATCCACAAATGCGCCAATCACCACGAGTCTCACAGAGAGGTGCACACAGAGGCCATGCTTAAAAAGTGGAAGGGGAGAACTGAATCCAGAGCATTCCACCCACCCAACTCATTAAACACCAGCTGCCAAATCTGTGGTACAGTGTCTGGATCCAGCACTGGACTATTCCGCCACAGCAGAATCCTAGTCACTGGAGGCAAGCAAATCATCCTCGACTCTGAAGGACAGCCCAAGAAGAAGAAGGCAACGAAGCGGTTTGGAGATTAGCAACCTTCAAACCAGGGAAGGAAACAATGAGGTGAGGAATATGATGTGTATTTGGCAGCCATTTTCAACATCATCCTCTTTGCCGCGTAATGTGCCACGCTTTACCCGCATGACGGTCCTTTCTGTTTGTTCCTTCAGGTCAAACTATTCCAATCCACTCCATGATCTTCACCCTTTGACATTACAATTGGTACTTCAGCAAACCGATCATTTTGCTTCCAGCCTGATTCATAAAAATCGTGTTTTTTTCTCTTTCACACAGTTAATGTAGTGGCAAAGGTGATCCTGTCCCGAGGGAAATGTGGCCTTTGCAAATGTGTCACACACTACCGCATCGGCATGGCAGGGGTGGATCTATCGGTTGTTATATTCGATCTCATATTGAGACACATTCCAATCGTATTTCGGGAGCAATTTGAGTTCTTGCTGAACGTCCCCATGTGTAATGTCCACTCCGCCCTGCTTTATGCAGCCACTGACTGTTCTGTCTGGTTAACCGTTACTTTCACTTTCGATCGATATGTAGCCATTGGCTGCAAGACGCTGAAACAAAAATACTGCCCTGAAAAAACAACGGCTGTTGTTCTGGGAACAGTTACTTTTTTGAGCTGTTCAAAGGATATTTACTGGTATTTCATTCTGGCAGGTCCGTATTGGAGGGGAAACCAACCCTGGTTTTGTCATGTACCCATCAAGGACATGCTTCCTGTGGTCTGGGGAACAATTGAGTTGCTTCATTACATTTTAACACCTGGGGTTCCATTTGTCCTGATTATGCTGCTTAATGTTTTCACCCTCAGACACTTTTTAGTGTCCAACAGAGACCGCAAGAGACTCCGAGCTCACAGCTGTGGAGAGAGTACCAGAGACCCAGAGGTGGCAAATCGAAGAAAACCTATGATTTTACTCTTTGTCATCTCGGCCAATTTAATTATCTTATGGTCGGTGATTATGCTTTTTTCAATAAGCACACGAATGTATTATCAGGGATATGAGGCGATGTATCTACATTGGTTTGTGCAAGAAATGGGATTCATGCTTCTGCTCCTGAGCTGTTGCACAAATACTTGTAGTTACGCAGTGACGCAGACCAAATTCAGAGATGAGTTGAAAAATGTCTTTAAATGCCGATTTTTACGATAATCTTACGATGAGTTAAACGTAATCAAACATTATAACATTGCAATGGGCGCGTGCTGCTCTGATAATGGCGGGGCCGGTGACGATCTCAATGTTCAACGAATAGCAAGGGACCTGTGGTCATTGAGGAGCAGCGTGCGTTTGGCAACTCACAAAATGGGTAGAAATGCAAGTACAAATATTGTATCAGGAAGTGTAGTTGATGGATTAATTTTTACAGAGGAAGAAGTACATATTTCAGTAACGTTAGTTATGTTCTGCCATATAATAGATGCTCTGGTTAGGAAAGTAGGAAGAATATCAGGGGAAATGCGAGGGGTGAGAGAACATAGGCATCGGGGTCTGGTGAATAATGTGCGTACGCCATTAGAGGCGGCATATATTAGCGTGGGGTGGGTAGATGTACCAGGTAGACTATGTTTGATACAGTATGGGCACCGGGGAATTGGCTGGGTGGACGATGTACACGGTATGTTGGGATATTAATTGCTACAACGGGCAGAGGTGGGTGCACTATACCAGTTCAACCATTTACAGGAGGGCAGATATAGTAGGCATGTGGGGTGAGTGCGGAATTGGCACACAAATGCTAGCATAGATGACGCTGATGTATGAAGTACATTGGGACATGTGTAGACATCGGACGGCAACACGGCTGAGTTGGTGCGTTCTTCCAGGAAAGTCGGCGGAGGGAGAGATATAGAGGACTGTGGGAAGGGTGTTATTTGTACTGGGTTGACCGGGGAAATCAGGAGATATGGTCGTCGCTGGATAAAAGCAAATTACTGCGGATGCTGGGATATGAAACGAAAGAGGAAATGCTGGAAAATCTCAGCAGGTCTGGCAACATCTGCAGGGAGAGAAAAGAGCGAACGTTTTCGAGTTCGATGACGCTTTGACAAAGAGCGGACATATTGAGAAATATTGTCTGAAAGATGCAGGGGTGGAGTCGAGACTGCAGAGCCTTCTCTCTCCCTCTCGGCCTCCAGCACCGTGAAGAACAAGGCCCGCAGCTACAAGGGAGGTGCACCACATGCAAATCCATCTCAGAAGCCCATACGGCCTAATTTGAAACGTCATTTCTATCAGTGCGCTATTGTATTGTCAAAATCAGAGAACTCCCTTTGTAAAAGCTGTAGATGCAGCTACACCACATTGGCTGAAGTGTCTGAAGAGAGAGATTAACACATCGCCATGTAATGGGTATTTACAGATGGACAACAATTATTGGACAGCGGTGCAAAATAACAAAAATAAACAAATACGCCTCACCATATGTGATGTATTGATGCACTCGCTACAGTGGGGCAGCCGGCGATATGTCTGTTGCAGCATGGGGACGTGCATCTATGCCATCTGGAGTGGCAGAGTGGGAAGTGATTACCAGGTATCCTTGAGCAGGGTTTCTGATATCACAGCTATCGTGCAGGAGGGGTGGAAGGCGATTCTGTAGGTGCACTGGGGTTGATATACCCGGTAAATCATGCAATTGAGTGCAATAAAGCAGGAAGAGTAGCGTAGGGGAAGTAGTTAGCAATGTTAGATGGATAACATTATCACGAACATTCAGGAGCGATGTAGTTAACCAGGAAAACTGTCTCAACAGCTGAAACAGCTACGCTGGGGAGGGATTATGATGTGCCTTAAACAACAAAACGGGGATAAAAAGCAGGAAAAGCATGAAAGGAAGATGTCGACAATGGAAAGGTTGTGTGGAAGAACTATTACCAAATATATGGGCAGGGGAATACGATATGCTACCGGAATAGCAGGAATGACGGCACATCGAAGTAATTGGGAAGGAGGACATCTTCCAAGAAAACTGGGGACCGTGATGATACACCAAGTTATTTTGATGTCTGGGGTGATGTACAAGGTACACAGGGAAATGGGTCTACATACCACGTGCATCAGGATAAGCGTGTGGTGTATCAGGCACACCTGCAGGAAGGCGTGATGTAATAGAATATAGAAAATACAGCACAGAAGAGGCCCATCGGCCCAAGATGTTGTGCTGAACTTTTGTCCCAGATTAAGAACAAATTAAACTACACCCCATCATTCTACCGTAATCCATGTACCAATCCAATAGCCGCTTGAAGGTCCCGAATGTTTCCGACTCAACTCCTGCTACAGGCAGTGCGTTCCATGCCCCCACTACACTCTGAGTAAAGAACCTGCCTCTGACATCCCCCCTATACCTTCCACCTTTCACCTTAAATTTATACCCCCTTGTAATGGTTTGGTCTACCCGGGGGAATACGTCTCTGACTACCTACTCTATCTATTCCCCTGATTGTCTTATCAAGTCATCCCTCAACATTCTCCGTTCTAATGAGAAAATGCCGAGCACCCTCAACCTTTCCTCGTAAGACATACTCTCCATTCCAGGCAACATCCTGCTAAATCTCCTTTGCACCTTTTTCCAAAGCTTCCACATCCTTCCGAAAATGAGGTGACCAGGACTGCACACAGTATTCCAAATGTGGCCTTACCAAGGTTTTGGACAGCTGCATCATCACCTCACGGCTCTTAAATTCAATCCCTCTGTTAATGAACGCAAGAACACCATAGGCCTTCTTCACAGCTCTATCCACTTGAGTGGCAACTTTCAAAGATCTATGAACATAGACCCCAAGATCTCTCTGCTACTCCACATTGCCAAGAACCCTACTGTTAACCCTGTATTCCGCATTCATATTTGCCAATCCAAAATGGACAACCTCACACTTTTCAGGGTTAAGCACCATCTGCCACTTCTCAGCCCAGCTCTGCATCCTATCTATGTCTCTTTGCAGCCGACAACAGCCCTTCTCACTAACCACAACCCCACCAATCTTCGTATCGTCTGCAAATATCCTGACCCACCCTTCACCTTCCTCATCCAAGTCATTAATGAAAATCACAAACAGCAGAGGACCCAGAACTGATCCCTGCGGTACGCCACTGGGAACTGGGCTCCAGGCTGAATATTTGCCATCGACCACCACTCTCTGACTTCTACCGGTGCGCCAGTTCGTTATCCAACTGGCCAAATTTCCCACTATCCCATGCCTCCTTACATTTTGCATAAGCCTACCATGGGAGCCTTATCAAATGCCTTACTAAAATCCATGCACACTACATCCACTGCTTCACCTTCATCCACGGGCTTCGTCACCTCCTCAAAGAAATCAGTAAGACTTGTGAGGCTAGACCCACCCCTCAAAAATCCGTGCTGACTATCCCTAATCAAGCAGTGTCTTTCCAGATGCTCAGAAGTCCTATCCCTCAGTACCGTTTCCATTACCTTGCCTACTACGAAGTAAGACTAACTGGCCTGTTATTCCCAAGTTTATCCCTATTCCCTCTTTTGAACAGGGGCACGACATTCGCCACTCTCCAATCCTCTGGTACCACCCCTGTTCACAGTTGGGACGAACAGATCATTGCCAACAGCTCTGCAATTTAATCTCTTGCTTCCCATAGAATCGCTGGATCTATCCCGCCAGGCCCAGGGACTTGTCTGTCCTCAGGTTTTTCAAAATGCCCAACACATATTCCTTTATAGCAAGTTTCTCCTCGAGCTTACCAGTCTGTTTCACACTGTCCTCTCCAACAATATGGCCCCTTTCATTCGTAAATACTGAAGAAATGTCCTCGTTTAAGACCTCTCCAATCTCTTCAGACTCAATACACAATCTCCCGCTACTGTCCTTGATCGGACCTACCCTCGCTCTAGTCATTCTCATATTCCTCACAGATGTGTAAAAGGCCTTGGGTTGTTCCTTGATCCTACTCGCCAAAGATTGTTAATGTCCTCTCGTAGCTCTCCATATCCCTTTCTTCACTTCCCTCCTGGCTATCTTGTATCTCTCCAGCGCCCTGTCTGAATCTTGTTCCCTAAGCCTTACATACGTCTCCTTCTTCCTCCTAACAAGGTATTCAACCTCTCTTGTCAACTATGGTTCCCTCAGTCGACCATCTCTTCATTGCCTGACAGGTACATACATATCAAGGACACGTAGTATTTGTTCCTTGAACAAGTTCCACATTTCACTCGTGTCTTTCCCTGACAGCCTATGTTCGCAACTTATGCACTTCTGTTCTTGTCTGACAGCATTGTATTTACCCATCCCTCAATTGTTAACGTTACCCTGTTGCACGCACCTATCCATCTCCATTACGAAAGTGAAAGTCACAGAATTGTGGTCACTATCTCCAAATGCTCCCCCACTAACAAATCTATCACTTGCCCTGGTTTATTACCAAGTACCAAATCCAACATGGCCTCCCCTCTGGTCGGACAATCTACATACTTCATTAGAAAATGTTCCTGGACACACTGTACAAGCACCACCCCATCCAAACTATTTGATCTAAAGAGTTTCCACTCAATATTTGGGAAGTTGAAGTCACCCATGACTTCTTAACAACCCTATCAACCTGGCTGGCAACTTTCAGGGATCTATGTGATGGCCAAAACATCGTCGTCCCAAGTACCAATCCATGCCTTATGTTCACCCAACTTATTCCTGATGCTTCTTGCGTTGAAGTATAAACACTTTAATCCATTTCCGTGCCTGCAACTATTCTCCTTTGTCATTGATACCTTCCACACTGCCTCACTGCGCGTTTTGACGTCCTGAACATCGGCTAACTTAGTTGCTTGACTACAAATACGTTTCCCAATCCTCGGCCAAATTAGTTTAAACACTCCCGAAGAGTACTAGTAAACCTCCCTCCCAGTATATTGGTGACCCTCTGGTTCAGATGCAACCCGTCCTGCTTGTACAGGTCCCACCTTCCCAGAATGCGCTCCAATTATCCAAATACTTGAAGCCCTCCCTCCTATACATTCCTGCAGCCATGTGTTCAACTGCACTCTCTCCCTATTCCTAGCCTCGCTATCACGTGGCACCGGCAACAAACCAGAGATGCCAACTCTGTCTGGCCTGGCTTTTAAATTCCAACCTACCTCCCTAAACTAGTTTCTTACTTCCACATCCCTTTTCCTACCTACGTCGTTGGTACCAGTGCGCACCACGACTTCTGGCTGTTCACCCTCCCCCTTAAGGATCCTGAAGACACAATCCAAGACGTCATGGACCCTGGCACCCTGGAGGCAACAAACCATCCGAGAGCCTCTCCCGTGCCCACTAGGTGTACCAGGTTCACCGCGAATTGAGATGATTAGCCCGGTCCAGTGGGATGTTCTGCCAGGTATCCTGAATGAATTGTGTGATATACAAGGTCCAATGAGGAATGTCATCATATATCCGACGCAGTGGAGGAATCGGGTGAAATGCCAAATACATTGCAGAAATGGGTGAACATAACAGGTGGACGAGTGAAATGATTGACATAAATTGTACGCGGGAACATGGTGATTCAACACAGAACATAGCACGTAGACATAGAACATTGAAAATACAGTGCAGAAGGAGGCCATTTCGCTAATCGAGTCTGTACCGACCCACTTAAGCCCTCAGTTCCACCCTATTCCCGTAAACCAATAATACCCCCACATTTTTGGACACTAAGGACAATTTAACATGACCAATCCACCTAATCTGCACGTATTTGGACTGCGGAAGGAAATCGGATCACCTGGGAGAAACCCATGCAGACACGGGGAGAACGTGCAGGCTCCGCACAGACATTGAGCCAAACCGGGAATCGAACCGGGGCCCTGGTGCTTTAAAGCCACAGTGCTAGCCACTGTGCTACCGTGTTGCCCTCACAATGTATAGTGGTGATGCGATGATAAACTAGTTAAACAGGGGAATGGGGTTGCATCATAGGTAAATTGGATGATACACAAGGTCCATCTGGATAATGTAACGTAATTGAAGTTAATCCCAGGGAACATTTGTGATATTTCTGAAAGCCATGTCTTACTAGGCTGAAATTGCCTGCACTGAAGGTTCAGTGTGTTATACCTGATTGTCACGCAGTTGTCTGAAGTATCAGGTAACCAAGGGGATAGATAGAAACACCAGGTTGATACACATGCACATTGAGCCGGAAGGCATCATGGGAAAGAGTTCACTGACTAACTTTGAAGAAGCTAACAAGAAAACTGAAGCTCTGTGCACAATGGATTATCATGAGAACCAGGGCCAATAACATCGCGAGTAACACCCTTGTTTGGAACAGGGAGGACAGGCTCGAAAGACGTCTGAAATAGGGATGGATTGTTTGTTAAACCGTATAAAATATAGTACCATCGAGATTTATCCAGCGATAACCCAGGATCACCACAGTGGTTAGAACTGCTGCTTCACTGCGCCAGGGTCCCAGTTTTATTCCTGACTTGAGTCACTGTCTGTGCGGGGTCTGCATGTTCTCCCTGTGTCTGCGTGGATTTCCTCCGCGTGCTACGGTTTCCTCCCACAAGTACCGAAAGAAGTGCCTGTGAGGCAATTTGGACATTCTGAATGCTCCCTCAGTGTACTCGAACAGGCGCCATATTTGGCGACTGGGCGATTTTCACAGTAACTTCATTGCAGCCCACTTGGGCCAATATTTTTTTTATAAATTATAGTGCCCAATTATTTTTTTCCATTTAAGGGGCAAATTAGTGTGGCCAATCCACCTAACCTCAAATTTTTGGGTTGTGGGCGTGAAACCCACGCAGACACGGGGAAAATGTGCAAACTCAACACAGACAGTCACCATGAGCCGGGAACGAACCTGTGTCTTCAGCGCCTTAGGCAGCAAACTTGTGGCAATAATAAAGATTATTATTATTTGGCCTGACTTTCAAAGCTCATCAGCTCGTGGCCTTCTGAGTGAACGTAGCCAAGCTCTCTCAAATGGGAAGTGTACTTCCTTCTAGCCGTCAGCCTTGAAAGTGATGTTGCTGTTTAATAAACACATCGTGGTAGTCTTGTTGAAGTGTGAGAGAAATAATAAAAGCTGCATGTAAAAGGAAACCAACCTGACTGTGAGTATTCAATTCCGCTCGGATTGCTCAGTTGCTGCAAGCAGAGGCACAGCAAGGTGCCCCGGCACCGGGAGTGATATACTTGGTAAGAGAAGCATTGCATGAATCCGATGACTGGTGAGCCTGTTACACCGGACAGCTGAATGGTGGAGTATGAATTAGCTGGTACCCATAAGGAGGAGACCACTTCCAGATGCACCATTTGGACTTGTAGGCATGTACACCCGAGGAGCGGAAAATTACCAATTTCAACGTCAGACGGTTTCCGATATCATGTAGCCAGGGGTGCTCGCGGCTGATATAACAGCTTCATGAGCGAGGTGAAAAATGCTTCAGTTGCAGAGAAAGATGGTGCAATGCTATCAGGGAAAGGCAACAAAAGGGGGCCAAGGTAACATTATGGACCCTTCAGCTTGAAGCACAGGCGGTGGATATAGTAACTTGGGAAATCATAGAATCACAGAATCATATAATTTACAGTGCAGGAGGAGGCCATTCGGCGAATCGAGTCTGCAAATGTCCTTGGAAAGAGAACCCACCTTAAGCTGGGGTCGAGCGACGTGTACTACAGGAACGGGGCATCTGGTCTGAGGAATAATCAAATATTTTCGGAAGTGTGTGGCTGGCACCGAGAATCGCCAGAAGAGATAAAATCTGAGGATGAGAAAGTGGAAGTTATTGAAACTGTGTGCTTGCAGTAAGTGGGGAGAGATGAAGGGTGATGGAAGGAGTTGTGGTATTGAGTGAGCTTGAAGTACACAGTTGTGGGTAGTCCGTGCTGTGAAATGGAGATCGCTATGTCGGTGAATGCAAAGGACATGTCAGAGGCGACACAAACGCAGGAAAATGATGGTATAATTAAAAACAAAGCAAATATAACCTTTAGGAAATGGCGCCGGTGACTTCATCAATTTTCCAAGGAATCGAAGAAGGATTGGAAAAAATAATGGAGCTGAATTCTGCGTTACCCAGGCGCGTGATTCTCCGTGGAGCGTCAATCCCTGGCACCAGAATTCTATATCCCTCAGCTTGTTGATGTGATCTGTCATTTATACGTGCAGAAAATGAAAGAGGGTAGCCAGGGAAAGGGTTGGCCCATCGACCGACAGGCGACGGAATCTATATGTGGAGCCAGAGGAAATGGGCGAGGTACTAAATGAATACTTTGCATCAATGTTCACCAAAGAGAAGGAATTGGTGGATGTTGAGTCTGGGGAAGGGTGTGCAGATAGCCTGGGTCACATTGAGATCCAAAAAGATGAGATATTCGGCGTCAGGAAAAATATTAAGGCAGATAAGTCCCCAGGGCCTGATGGGATCTACCCCAGAATACTGAAGGAGGCTGGAAAGGAAATTGCTGAGGCCTTGGCAGAACTCTTGGGATCCTCACTGTCTTCAGGTGATGTCCCGGAGGACTGGCGAATAGCCAATGTTGTTCCTCTGTTTAAGAAGGGTAGCATGGATAATTCAGGGAACTACAGTGAGCCTTACGTCAGTGGTAGGGAAATTATTGGAGAGAATTCTTCGAGACAGGATCTACTCCCATTTGGAAGCAAATGGACGTATTAGCGAGAGGCAGCATGGTTTTGTGAAGGGGAGGTCGTGTCTCACTAACTTGATAGAGTTTTTCGAGGAGGTCACAAACATGATTGAGTAGGTAGGGCAGTGGAACTTTTCGCTATGGACTTCAGTAAGACCTTTGACAAGGTCCTTCATGGCAGACTAGTACAAAAGGTGAAGTCACACGTGATCAGGGGTGAGCTGGCAAGATGGATACAGAACTGTCTAGGTCATAGAAGGCAGAGAGTAGCAATGGAAGAGTGCTTTTCTGATTGGAGGGCTGTGACGAGTGATGTTCCGCAGGGATCAGTCCTGCGACCTTTGCGTTAGTAGTAAATATAAATGATTTGGAGAAAATGTAACTGGTCTGATTAGTAAGTTTGCAGACGACATAAAGGTTGGTGGAATTGCAGATAGCGATGAGGAACTGTCAGAGGAAACAGCAGGATTTAGATCGTTTGGAGACTTGGGCAGAGACATGGCAAATGGAGTTTAATCCGCACAGATGTGAGGTCATGCATTTTGGAAGGTCAGATGCAGGTAGGGGATATACAGTGAATGGTAGAACCCTCAAGAGTATTGACAGTCAGAGAGATCTAGGTGTACAGGTCCACAGGTCACTGAAAGGGGCAACACAGGTGGAGAAGGTAGTCAAGAAGGCATACGGCATGCCTGCGTTCATTGGCCCGGGCATTGAGTATAAAAAATGGCAAGTCATGTTGCAGCTGTATAGAACCTGAATTAGGCCACACTTGGAGTATAGTGTTAAATTCTGGTCACCACACTACCAGAAGGGTGTACAGGCTTTGGAGAGGGTGCTGAAGCGATTTCCCAGGAAGTTGCCTGGCATGGAGGGCATTAGCTACGAGGAGAGGTTAAATAAACTCGGTTTCTTCTCACTGGAACGACGGAGGTTGAGGGGCGACCTGATGGAAGTGTACAAAAGTATGAGGGGCATAGACAGAGTGGATAGTCAGATACTTTTTCTCAGTGTAGAGGGGTCAATTACTAGGGGACATATGTTTAGGGTGCGAATGGCAAGGGTTTGAGGAGATCTACGAGGTAATTTTTCTACACACACGGTAGTGGGTGCCTGGAACTCGCTGCCGGAGAAGGTGGTATAAGCAGGGACGATAGTGTCGTTTAAGGGGCATCTTGACAATTACATGAATCGGATGGGAATAGAGGGATACAGACCCAGGAAGTGTAGAAGATTGTAGTTTAGTCGGTCTGCATGGTCGGCACGGGCTTGGAGGGCCGAACGGCCTGTTCCTGTGCTGTACTTTTCTTTGTTCTTTGTTCATATTGGGGTGAATTTTCCGCCGGTGGGATTCCCAGCTTTGTCGGCGGAACACTCCAGCCTGCGAATTTCCCTGCGTTGTGGGTATGTTAGTGGCTGCACCAGGCTGGAGAATCCTCCCGCCAGCGTTGGCGCGCCGCCGAGAATCACACGGCTGGGGTGGCGCAGAATTCAGAGCCCGCAACCCGCTCCCCCGCTTCTCCCCCTCCCCCCCCCCCCCCCACCCGATGCGGTCGGGTAACTCGCGGGCGGGGCTGCGCTGCCGGTGGCAATAGAGAATCGAAACGACCAAAGCGAACATGTCTACACATATTGTACACCGGTATGGTATGGGGAGCACATGCAACCTCCGCGGAAATATTTTAGTTCAGATTCTACTGACTTTTAAACACGTTTTCTGCTCCAGCTGTTCTTTGCCACATATTCCCGGTGCAGAAATGGGGATGAGGATGCGGCCAGCCTATAAAGTTCCAGACTCTCGGTGGTGAGAAAGACACGAAATCCAGCGCAATGTATGTTTTTTTCAAAATAAATGAAATCAATGTGCCCTCGGCATGACTGGCAGGAGTTGCTGGAGAGGAACTGGCCGGTCAATGGACCCGGACTCTCTGACGGGCAATACTGTGAGTTGGGCAGAGTTCCTGTTCACCGGACTGTGCAGCAGAGAGGCCAGACTGACAGGGACAGCAATTAGCCGGGACTGTCCGGAGAACAACTCCGAGCTCAAATGGAAGGAGATCATTGGTGTTGTGGGAGAGGAGGGACAATGAGCCAGTCGATAGTCATTTGTCTATTTATTTGTATTCATTTTTTTCTTTCGTGTTTTGGAATTGTAGTTGTATAAGTGAACCTAAGCTTTTAGACATGGTAGGAGATCCCAGATACGTGTCATGCTCCTCGTGTGATATGTGAGAATCAGGAAAAAGTAAACTGACCCTGGTTCCTTCTCGTGCAGGAAGTGTGTCGAGCTGCAGCTCCTGTTAGACCGCTTGACGGCTCTGGAGTTGCGGATGGACTCACTTTGCAGCATATGCGATGCTGAGGATGTCGCGGACAGCACGTTTAGTGAGCTGGTCACACCGCAGGTGAAAATTACTGAGGGAGATAGAAAATGGGTGACCAAAAGACAGCGCAAGAGTAGGAAGGCATTGCAGGTGTCCGCTGTCGTCATCTCCCAGCAAAACAAATATACCGCTTTGGAGACTGTTGAGGGAGATGGCTCACCAGGGGAAGGCAGCAGCAGCCAGTTTCATGGCACCGTGGCTGGCTCTGCTGCGCAGCAGGGCAGGAAGAAGTATGGCAGGGCTACAAAGGGGACTCAATCGTAAAGGAAATAGACAGGCGGTTCTGCGGACACAAATGGGATTCCTGGATGGTATGTTGCCCTCCTGGTGCAAGGGTCAAGGATGTCTCGGAGTGGCTGCAGGACATTCTGGGGGGGGGGGGGGAGGATGAACAGCCAGCTGTCGTGGTGCAAATAGGCACCATCGATATAGGTAACAAATGTGATGAGGTCCTACAAGCTGAATTCAGGGAGTTAGGAGTTAAACTAAAAAGTAGGGCCTCAAAGGTAGTAATCTCAGGATTGCTACCAGTGCCACGAGCTACTCAGAATAGGAATGTCAGGATAGATAGGATGAATGTGTGGCTCGAGAGATGGTGCAAAAGGGAGGGATTCAAATTCCTGGGGCATTGGAACCGGTTCTGGACTGGGAAAATCAGGTTGGTAGTTGATCCCAAAAAATTTAATTTGTGGCATGTCGAAGAGATGGTTTTTGGAGATACTTGTGACGGAGCCTACTAGGGAACAGGCAATTTCGGATTTGTAATGATGCAGGCTTGATTAGGGAACATAAGGTGAAGGAACCCTGCGGAAGCAGTGACCACAATATGATAGAATTTACCCTGCAGTTTGAGAGGGAGGACCTGCAATCAGATGTTACAGTATTACAATTAAATATGGGTAAAAACAAAGACATGGGGAGGAGCTGGCCAGAGTTGATTGGAAAAGGAGCCTAGAAGAGAAGAAAGTGGAACAGCAATGGCGGAGTTTGGGGGGTTATTAGGGAGGCACAACATAAATTCATCCCAAGGAGGAGGAAACATGTTAAGGGGAGGAAAAGACATCAATGGCTGACGAGGGATGTCAAGGACAGCATAAAGGCTAAGGCAAAAGCATAGAAAGTGGCGAGGATTAGTGAGAAATAAGAGGATTGATGAGCCCTTAAAAGCGAGCAGAGGACAACTAAAAAAGCTATAAGGGGGGAGAAGATGAAGTATAGTGCAAACTATATCGATAGGAAGAGTTTCTTTCAATATATAAAAGGTAAGAGAGAGAGGCAAAAATAGACATTGGTCCACTAGAAAATGTGGCTGGAGAAGTAATAATAGGAAACAAAGAAATGGCAGACTAACTGAATAGTTACTTTTCATCAGTCTTCATGGTGGAAGACACCAGTGGGATGACAGAGCTCCAGGAGAACCATTACTAAAGAAAAGGTTCTGGGGCAACTGAAAGGTCTGAATGTGGTTAAGTCAACTGGTCCGGATGGACTACTCCCCAGGGACATAAAAGAAATAGCTGAGGAAATCGTGGAGGCATTGTTGGTGATCTTTCCGGAAACACTGGAGGCAGGAAGGGTCCCAGAGGACTTGAAAGTGACTAATGTAACACTGCGCGTTAAGAATGGAGGGAGGCAGAAGACGGGAAATTATAGGCCGGTAAACTTGACTTCGGTCATTGGTAAGATTTTAGATCCATTATTAAAGATGAGATCGCAAAGTACTTGGAAGTGCAGGTAAAATAGGACTGAGTCAGAACGGCTTTGTCAATGGGAAAACGTGCCTGACAAATCTGTGAGAGTTCTTTCAGGATATAACAAGGAAGTGAGACAAAGGAGAACCAGTGGACGTGATTTATTTAGATTTCCACAAGGCCTTTGACAAGGTACCGCATAGGAGACTGTTAAATAGTTTAAGAGCCCATGGTGTTCAGGGTAAGATCCTGGCATGGATAGAGGATTGGCTGACTGGCAGAAGGGAGAGAGTGGGGATAAAGGGATGTTTCAGGATGGCAGCCGGTGACCTAGGGTGTGCCTCAGGGGTCTGTGCTGGGACCACAACTTGTTACAATTTGTATTAGTGATCTGGGAGAAGGTACTGGAGGCACTGTTGCTACGTTTGCAGATGATACAAAGATCTGTAGAGGGACAGGTAGTATTGAGGAAGCAAGGGGGCTGCAGAAAGATTTGGACAAGGTAGGAGAGTGGCAATGCTGTGGCAAATGAAATACAATGTGGACAAGTGTGGGTTTATGCACTTTGGAAGGAGGAATTTAGGCATCGACTATTTTCTAAATGGGAAATGCTTCGGAAATCAGAAGCACAAAGAGACTTGGGAGCCCTTGTTCACGATTCTCTTAAGGTTAATATGCAGGTTCAGTCGGCAGTTGAGAAGGCAAATGCAATGTTAGTATTCATGTCAAGAGGGCTAGAATACAAGATCAGGGATGTACTTCTGAGGTTGTATAAGACTCTGGTCAGACCACATTTGGAGTATTGTGAGCAGTTTTGGGCCAGGTATCTGAGGAAGGATGTGCTGGCCTTGGAGAGTGTCCATAATAGGTTCTCAAGATTGATTCCTGGAATGAAGAACTTGTTGTATGGGGAACGTTTGCGGAATCTGGATCTGTACTCGTTGGAGTTTAGAAGGATGAGAGGGGATGTTATTGAAACTTACAAGATACTGCGAGACCTGGATAGAGTGGACATGGAGAGGATGTTCCCACTTGTCAGAAAATCTAGAAGCAGAGGACACCATTTCAGATTAAACGAACGATCTTTTAGAACAGAGATGAGGAGGAATTTCTTCAGCCATAGGGTGGTGAATCTGTGGAACTCTTTGCCGCAGAAGGCTGTGGAGGCCAAATCACTGAGTGTCTTTAAGACAGAGAGACATAGTTTCTTGATTAATAAGGGAATCAGGGGTTATGAGGAGAAGGCAGGAGAATGGGGATTTAAAAATATCAGCCATGATTGAATGGGGGAGCAGAATCGATGGGCCAAGTGGCTAGTTCTGCTCCTTTGTCTTATGGTCTTATGATATGGATTTAGAGCCAAGAGAATTAAAGATTACCTCCGCACGTTCTCCCCGTGTCTGCGTGGGTTTCCTCCGGCTGCTCCGGGTTCCTCCCACAAGTCCCGAAAGACGTGCTGTTAGGTGAATTGGACATTCTGTATTCTCTGTCTGTATACCCGAACTTGCGCCGGAATGTGGCGACTAGGAGATTTTCACAGTAAGTTCATTGCAGTATTAATTGAAGTCTGGCTGTGACAAAAATATAGATTATTATTGCGACCGTTCTTAAACAAAAAAACAACATTCGCTAATCTCCAGTCCTCTGCGACCTCACCGGTAGCCAGTGAGGATGCACGTTTTGTGTCAAAGTCCCAGAAATTTGCTCCCCTGCCGCACTCTGTATTCTGGAGTAGATCCCATGAGGCACTGGGGATTTATCTATCTTAATTATTTTCGAGACAACAATCACCTCCTCCTTTTTGATCACAATGTGACCTAGAATACCTACACATCCTTCGTGAGAGTCAACATCGACAAAGCATTGCTCTTGTGAATAATGATGCAAAGTACTTATTCAGTGCTTCGCCCATTTCCTCTGGTTTCACGGATAGATTACCGTCTCTCTCCTTCAGTGGGCCAACCCTTTCCCTGAGTACCCTCTAGATTACCGTCTCTCTCCTTCAGTGGGCCAACCCTTTCCCTGTGTACCCTCTAGATTACCGTCTCTCTCCTTCAGTGGGCCAACCCTTTCCCTGAGTACCCTCTAGATTACCGTCTCTCTCCTTCAGTGGGCCAACCCTTTCCCTGTGTACCCTCTAGATTACCGCCTCTCTCCTTCAGTGGGCCAACCCTTTCCCTGTGTACCCTCTAGATTACCGTCTCTCTCCTTCAGTGGGCCAACCCTTTCCCTGTGTACCCTCTAGATTATCGTCTCTCTCCTTCAGTGGGCCAACCCTTTCCCTGTGTACCCTCTAGATTACCGTTTCTCTCCTTCAGTGGGCCAACCCTTTCCCTGTGTACCCTCTAGATTACCGTCTCTCTCCTTCAGTGGGCCAACCCTTTCCCTGTGTACCCTCTAGATTACCGTCTTTCTCCTTCAGTGGGCCAACCCTTTCCCTGTGTACCCTCTAGATTACCGTTTCTCTCCTTCAGTGGGCCAACCCTTTCCCTGTGTACCCTCTAGATTACCGTCTCTCTCCTTCAGTGGGCCAACCCTTTCCCTGTGTACCCTCTAGATTACCGTCTTTCTCCTTCAGTGGGCCAACCTTTTCCCTGTGTACCCTCTAGATTACCGTCTCTCTCCTTCAGTGGGCCAACCCTTTCCCTGTGTACCCTCTTGATTACCGTCTCTCTCCTTCAGTGGGCCAACCCTTTCCCTGTGTACCCTCTAGATTACCGTCTCTCTCCTTCAGTGGGCCAACCCTTTCCCTGTGTACCCTCTAGATTACCGTCTCTCTCCTTCAGTGGGCCAACCCTTTCCCTGTGTACCCTCTTGATTACCGTCTCTCTCCTTCAGTGGGCCAACCCTTTCCCTGAGTACCCTCTAGATTACCGTCTCTCTCCTTCAGTAGGCCAACCCTTTCCCTGTGTACCCTCTTGCTATTTGTATACGCGTAATAAGACTGGGGATTTTCCTTAATCCTGTTTGTCCATGACTTTTCGTGACTCCGTTTCTCCATCCTGAATCGCTTTACTGAAACAGATGACAGTCCCCATGGGGAGAAAAATATCCAAGATCCGTTCAGCTTTTCAGTGTGTGGGCATTCAGATTATGTTTGGAAGAGCAAAAGTGGCAGATGGTTCGATTGTTCGTTCAACAGACATCCGATTCTGTAATCGCAGATATTGATTTGGAATTACGTGTTTTCTCCAAAGAATATGTCAATGACCATCTGGAGATCATGAGGCGCTGCGGATCTGAATGGTGAACAAACCTGGTCACCATTCACACATGGGGGAGGCAGGATGAGGTTCATCTGTCCGAATTCAGAGAGCCGGTTAACAAACAGGTACGGATCAGTGCTAATGCCTGGATAACTACCACTGCCATAAGTAACTGACTGTATCAACTGGAGGATATGTCGCTGGAAATGTTGAACCTGAAGGACGACTCTTGATTATGTGAATTAGTAAATGGATTTGGTGCATATGCTTCTTGTGTAAGTCAGACAGATTGCACCTTCACGGTGACAGGGCTGGATTTGTCGTCATGGGTCTTGATCTTGCTATTGAGGAAGGTGTTACAAAAACTGGAAACGAGCTTGGGAACCAGATGGAAATACGAACAGGAATCCAGGAATGAAAGGCCAGGGTGCACAACGAGAGATACAAAACACTAAAGCAGAGGTCTAATTTAATTGTTGGCGTTCCTGAAAGGAGAAAGTAATAGAGTCTCAGCCAGGTTCAGAGTGCATGCCTGCTAATTAATATAGTTGGGTTATGAAGACTGATGAGTTCCAGGCATAGATCTCCACACATCATTCCAATGCATAGATGTAACAGAGACCTGGATCAAATAGAGACAACATTGTGCATTACTTTTTGTGAGGAAGAGGCGAAGGAGTAAGACGAGTTTTAATTTTATGTTGCTCTCAGATCAGTCACGATCGAACACAATGTTGGAACAGTCCGAAGGACTAAAGTTTCTACTGCTAATCTTTATTTGTATGTTCTCGTGGAAGTGGACATGCCCGCGCAGAGTCAGGCGGTGGAGGTGGACCTGGAGGGAAGCCGGTACTGATTAACATCATTATAGTTCTGAGAGAATGGATGTCTCAGGAAGACGAAGGAAATGTTTTGTTTGGCTAGAACTTTGGAACAAACATGTGTAATTACATTGGCCTTTGCAATCCATAGTTCAGCAATATAATACTTAATAATAAAATAAAGTGATGTTTAATATTCACCTTCAGTTAGATAGTGCAGCAGGTCCAGTATGGAGAGGGCAGATAGGAGTGGAATGTGGAACTGACGTGACAAATTATTGGGAGCACCGTGTGAGGTTGCAGACTGAACGACGTACATCAGCAAAGTGGCCAGGCTTTGTGTGGATGGTATTTTCCCGATGTCCAGGTCAGTCTATTGTGTGAATTTCAATAAAATTACTTTTTCACCTGGAATGTATGCTTGCGATTTTGTAAAGTTAAAGAGATGGAGGTAACTGAGCACGTGATGCACAATAATAATCTATATTGTCACAAGTATACTTGCACTAACACTGCAATGAAGTTACTGTGAAAATCCCCTGGGCGCCACATTCCGGCGCCTGTTGGGTACACGGAGCAAGAATCCAGAATATCAACTTCACCTCACAAGCATGTGTTTCTGGACATGTGGGAGGAAACCGGAGCACCGGATGAAACCCACGCAGACACAGAGAGAACGTGCTGACTCCGCACAGACAGTGACCCAGCCGGGGATCTAACCTGGGACCCTGAAGCTATGAAGCCACAATGCTAACCACTGTGCTACCCACGTGATACGTAGGGAATGTTTGAATTATTAGTGGTTCAGTCACCTGGTTTGGGACTCCGGGAAGACTGGGCCTGGGATTGACCACGCACCTGTCCATGTTGTGGTCGCAGCATCATTAATCCCGACAGTGCAGAGTCCAATATCCGTAATCCCATCACCTGACCTGCACATCCCTGGAAATCAAGGGGAAATGCAGAATGGCCAATCTACCTAACCTGCATATCTTTGAACTGTGGGAGGAAACTAGAGCAGCTGCAGCCATGGGGAGAACTTGCAAACACCACCTAGACCGTCACCCAAGGCCGGAATTGAACCCGGCTCCTTGGTGCTGTGAGGGAGCAGCACTAACCACTGTGTCACTGTGCAGCCCATGTTCGAATTCACGGGGAAATTCAAGGCAGATGGAAACTTCAGAGAGATCTGGAGATCCTGGAATTGATGTTTGCTAAAAACGGCTGGGGCGAAGCATGCCGTGGAAGAAGTGGACAGGGCGATTCATTTTGAGAGAGGAATTTACAAATACTCCTGTGGATGCAGGTATCAAAGGAGGCAAGTTGACTTGCAGAGAGTGTGTTTTGTGCGGGGGGGGGGATGTTTGTAAGTGTGTGTGCGTGTGGGAGCGGTTGGGAGGGCAATTCATTGAAGCTAATATGCCCGGCATCTCGCTCTTGATTTTAGAGTGATGTTCGTTTGATCACAGTTAGCTTGTTGGTTTATGAGGCCGAATGCTTAGTGGCAACATTATAGCCTGACTTAATTTGTGCCCTGTAGCATTGTCCAGCATGTTGCTGCCCTTGTGAAGAAATGTGGGAGTGTTCCTTCTTTTGCTGTTGTAATGTGCCGACTCGTGGACATTTGACTGTTTGGAACTCAGTTGTTTTAAACAAGTTACAGTTCATAGAATTTACAGTGCAGAAGGAGGCCATTCGACCCATCGAGTCTGCACCGGCTCCTGGAAAGAGCAGCCTACCCAAGGTCAACAACGCCACCCTATCCACATAACCCAGTAACCCCACCCAACACAAAGGGCAATTTTGGACACTAAGGGCAATTTATCATGGCCAATCCACCTAACCTGCACATCTTTGGACTGTGGGAGGAAACCGGAGCACCCGGAGGAAACCCACGCACACACGGGGAGGGTGTGCAGACTCCGCACAGACAGTGACCCAAGCCGGAATCGACCCTGGGTCCCTGGAGCTGTGAAGCAATTGTGCAATCCACAAGGCTATCGTGCTCCCCGTTAGTTCGGGTATTTTGAACGAGGGTTTGATTCTGTCACCTTCCGGCCTTGTCGCAATATATCAACCAGTGTCGCAAAGCCAAACGTCATAAGACCATGAGATATTAAGACATAGGAGCAAAATCAGGCTATTCGGCCCATCGCGTCTGCTCCGCCATTGAATCATGGCTGATAATTTTTCTCATCTCCATTCTCCTGCCTTCTACTCAAAATCTCTGATCCCCTTTTTGATCCAAAACATATTTATCGCTGTTTTCAAGACACTCAGGGATTTGGCCTCGACAGCCTTCTGCGGCAAACAATTCCACAGATTCACAACCATCTGGCTGAAGAAATTCCTCCTCATCTCTGTTTTAAAGGATCGTCCCTTCCGTGGAATATCAGATTGGTAGTGGATCCCAAGAAATGGAATTTGCGCAATGCCTAAGAGATAGTCTTTTGGAGAAGCTTGTGAAAGAGCCTACAGAGGAAGAAGCAATTCTGGATTTGGTGATGTGTAATGAGGCAGGCTTCATTAGGGAACTTAAGGTGAAGGACCCTTCGGGAGCATTGAACACAAATGATACAATTTACCCTGCAGTTTGAGAGGGAGAAGCTGCAATCAGATGTAACGGATTTACAATTAAATAAGGGTAACTGCAAAGACATGAGGGAGGAGCTGGCCAGAGTTGATTGGAAAAGGAGCCTAGCAGGGAAGACAGTAGAACAGTGATGGCATGAGATTTTGGGGGTTATTAGGAAGGCACAGCAGAAATTCATCCCAAGCTGGAGGAAACATGCTAAGGGGAGGACAAGGCATCCATGGCTGACGAGGGATGTCAAGGACAGCATAAAGGCTAAAGAAAATGCATACAAAGTGGCGAGGATTAGTGGGAAACCAGAGGATTGGGAAGCCCTTAAAAGCGGGCATAGGACAACTAAAAAAGCAGTAAGGGGAGAGAAGATGAAGTACGAGTGCTAGCTAGCTAGTAATATGACGGAAGATAGGAAGAGATTTTTTCAATACATAAAATGTAAGTGAGAGGCAAAATTGGACATTGGACTACTAGAAATGTGGCTGTAGAAGTAATAATAGGAAGCAAAGAAATGGCAGACGAACTAAATAGTTACTTTGCATCAGTCTTCACGGTGGAAGACACCATTTGGATGCCAGAACTCCAGGTTAATCAGGCGGCAGACGTGAGTGCAGTGGCCATCACGAAGGAGAAGGTTCTGGGAAACTGAAAGGGCTGAAGGTTGATAAGTCACGTGGACCGGATGGACTACACCCATGGGTCCTAAAAGAGATAGCTGAGGAAATTGAGGACCATTAGTGATGAACTTTCAGGAATCACTGGAGGCTGGAAGGGTCCCAGAGGACTGGAAGGTAGCCAATGTAACACCACTGTTTAAGAAGGGAGGGAGGCAGAAGTCGGGAAATTATAGGCCGGTTAGACTGACTTCGGTCATTGGTAAGATTTTAGAGTCTGTTATTAAAGATGAGAATGGAAAGTACTTGGAAGTGCATGATAAAATAGGACTGAGTCAGCACGGCTTTCTCAAAGGGAAGTCGCGTCACATACATCAGTTAGAGTTTATTGAGGAGGTAATAAGGACGTTAGACAAAGGAGAACCAGTGGACGTGATTTATTTTGATTTCAAGAAGGCGAGTGACAAGGTTCCGCATAGGAGACTGTTGAATAAGTTAGGAGCTCATGGTGCTCAGGGTCAGATCCTGGCATGGATAGAGGGTGGGCTGACTGCTACAAGGCAGAGAGTGGGGATAAACAGGTCTTTTTCAGGATGGCACCGGTGACTTGTGGTGTGCCTCAGGGGTCTGTGCTGGGACCACAACTTTTTGCAAAAGACATTAATGATCTGGAAGAAGGTACTGAAGGTACTGCTGCTAAGTTTGCAGATGATACAAAGATCTGCAGAGGGACAAGTAGTATTGAGGTACCAAGGGGGCCGCAGAAGCATTTAGACAAGCTAGTGGAGTTGGCAATGTAGTTGCCAGTGGAATACAATGAGGAAAAGTGTGAGTTTATGCACTTTGGAAGGAGGAATTTAGGCATAGACTATTTTCTAAATGGAGAAATGCTTAGGAAATCAGAAGCACAAAGGGAGGCCTTGTTCACGATTCTCTTAAGGTTAACGTGCAGGTTCAGTTGGCAATTAAGAAGGCAAATGCAATGTTAGCATTCATGTCAAGAGGACTATCGTACAAGACCGTGGATGTACTTCTGAGGCTGTATACGGCTCTGGTCAGACCCCATTTGGTGTACTGTGAGTAGTTCTGGGCCCCGTATCTAAAGAAGAATGTGCTGGTCTTGGAAAGAGGAGGTTCACGAGAATCCATGGAATTAAGAACTTGTCAAATGAGGAACGGTTGAGTACTCTGGATCTGTACTCGTTGGAATTTAGAAAGTTGAAGGGGATCTTATTGAAACTTACAAGATACTGCGAAACCTGAATAGAGTGGAAATTTCAAGGATGTTTCCACTTGTAGGAAAAACTAGAACCTGATGACAACATCTCAGACTAATGGGACGATCCTTTAAAACAGAGATGGGGAGGAATTTCTTCAGCCAGAGGATAGTGAATCCGTGGAACTTTTTGCCACAGAAGGCTGTGGAGGCGAATATCACTGAGTGCATTTAAGACAGAGATAGATAGGTTCTGGATTAATAAGGGGTTCAGGGGTAATGTGGAGAAGGCAGGAGAATGGGGATGAGAAAATATCCGCCATGATTGAACGGCGGATCAGACTCGAAGGGCCGAGTGGCCTAATTTTGACCCTATGTCTTATGGTCTAATGGTCTAAAAGAGCAACTCGGCTGAATCAGGCATAGGTGACTCGAGCGAAAGCCATAGTGCCGAATCTACTCTGGGAAAAGGGAGGGAGGTTTGTACGCAGATTTGAAACGTAGTAGCAGTGGGTAACTCAATAGTTCGACGGACAATCTGGTTTGAGCCAAGTTCCCGATTCCCATCTGGTCTTTTGTCTCCCGGGTGTAACAGTATACATCCAGTCCTACCAGCGAGTAAGCTGTGCTGGATCTGGTCCTAGGAAATGAGGCAGGGCAGCAGGATAACATCAGAGTCGGGGTGCATTTGGAAAATAGCGATCGTGGAAATTACCTTTCAATATTATATTGGGAAAGGATTAAAAAAGATCAGTCGAAGATTAAGATCCCTGACTGGAAAAGGGCAAATTCGAGGCGTCTAAAAGTTCAACTGGAGCAGGCTGATTGGAAACGCATTTTAGTGGAAAATGGGGGGTGGGGGAGGGGGGGGGGGTTCAAAAGAGAGATTAATAAAGTGAAAGTTTGGTACATACCCAAGAGAAATATATCCAGGATATCCAAAGCTGGAGTACTTGGATGCCCAAGGATATTGATAATAAAATACGGAAGAATAAAGAGGTGTATGATATATCCAGGAATATTAAATCAATATAAATCTGGAAAAGGATCTCAAATTTCACGGTAACTAAGGCTGCAATGCGGGTCGCTAAGAGGAAGCACGAGGAACGGACGGCAGGCTGTGCTGGAACACATAGGAAAATGTTCTGCAAACATATTGATGGTAAAAGATCAGTGAAGGATAGAGTGGGTCCCACAAGGAAAAAGCAAGTAAAGCTTCTCACTGAAATCAAAGGGAAGGCAGTGGGACTAAATGAATAGTTTGCTTCTGCCCTTAAATATTCGAAGCTGGTGACAATAGAAAGTTGAAGGGGTTCTTACTGGAAATGTGCGGCTTGAGCAACTAAGCAGTATAGTGATAGATAAAAAGCAAGGTTGGCAACATTCCAGGTAGAGAAGCCTTTCGCATACACTGGCGTCTTATTTTTACAGGCATACACCGGAATAAAATACTGCAATTTCTGTCCGGGCCGTCCGCCCCCCCCCCCCACCCCCCCTCCCCACCCCCGCCACCTGCCCAACCACCAGACACCACCCTGCCACGTCAGAGGTAAACGTCACGACGCCGTCAATATAGAATGACATGTTGACAACTGCCGTTAAAGTCATGCATCTCTCTGTATCTCTCCTCTCTTCATGTCCTCGATGACTCTGTGAACGAGGAGCCACATGGCCTAATTTTGAATAATTAGCTAAATGGCAACGACATTCGTACTGCTTTACACTTCTGGCAATTACAGCTGTTCGGCCATTATGGAGCTGTCAATCAGAGACGTAAAACTGGCTTTTGGCAGCACAGATGTCGATCTCTTAGACAAAATGGATCGTTTTGCTCAACTGATAAACGGGCTGATTCGTTGTCCGATGATGAAAGCGGCCCGGGACTGGCAGAGAATCCCTGATTGTCTAATGAATTCGCTAATGATCACCTGGCCATGTTGCAGGACTTGCTGAGGTGACCATTACTGACTCGAGCAACACATCTGAATGCCTAAACTGCGTTTGTTCATCGTGACCGATGATGCTCCTGATCCGCTGATTCAGTCAATGGGCGGAGTTCCTCGATTGGCTGAGTCTCTGTTTAAATACAGTAAGTGGATATTTCACTGCCAACTTGATTTGCTCTCGGAACTTTGACTGAGTGATCACATAAATAAACATATTTGAGCAGCAATTTAAATTGAGCAGAATCTTTCCGACATCTTTGAAGATATATTCAAAATCGCTCATGGAAAATAGCCCTCTAAATTGAATATATACGAATTGTACAACATTGACCGACCACAGGAAAACGAACGTGCCAGATATGCTGCACAGCAAAATCATAGACTTCCTTCTGCTCTGCATCTCTGGGTCACTGCTAATTCCACCCTTCCTCTGTGCTCTCAGTTCCGTACGGACTCGACTTGTCAATAAAACGTAACTGACTGTCATAGAGTTGATCAACAAAATTAAACCAAATGGGAGCAATGGCGTTGTAACCTTATCGAACCACTGAAATTCAATCCATCTGGGATCAGTGTAAGAGCTTATCGTTGATTGACAGCCCCACGGTACATTGCGATAGATGAATATAGGTTGTTTTGTAAAGTAAAAGGGAACGTTCTTTAAAAGCAGCAGGATGCCGGTTGTTGCCAAAGCCACAGTCGCCGTTTTCCCGGTGCAATATTTTGGTTTCAGCTTCTTGCAACGAATAGCCACAAATCGATCAAAGGAAAACGTGACTGTGAACCAGACAGAACAATCTGTTGCTGCGCCCATCAGGACAGAGTTAATACTACACACAGGGGTGATGTACAGGAAACTCACTGGGAAATAATAATGATTGACGTAGTTCAGTATATCCACCAGAATAATAACCAGTAGATCCGCTGTTGCCATGGCGAGGAGGTAACGAGTGGTACAGATGGAAAGGCCACATTTTCCTCGGGACAGGATAAGAATTCCCAATAAATTAACTGAAAGACAGAAATGGATGGGCACACAGGGCATTACTGATAAAATTTGAGTGTCCTTGGTATTGGTCTCAATTTAAGATATTGACAATCTCAACCTGGACAAAATCACCTCCAATCCGCGCAAGGCACAAATTTGCTGGAGTTGCCACAGGCGTCAAGCTGACAAGAGGAACGTTGATAATTGAAAGGTTTTAATGTGTTTGGACATCTGACCTAACTGTTTTGGAGACGTTTAATACTGGCAGGTCACATTTCTATATCTCAAATCAATGTCTGCACGAAGACACCTCCGATTGGCAGCCATACAACATCTAACCCAAACATCCGACCCTATCCGGAATTGACAGATAATGGGGGCTGGACCCTTTTCACGGTTGGAACAGACAGTGGGATTATTGCCTTCCCAAAGGATCAGTACCCACATCGTGTGCTTAGATTCTTTACCATGATAATAAAGACAACGAGAACATACATGTAGACACTGCGCAGGACACACTCTACTCAGTGAGATACCCTCGCCAGGTTTAACCTCTTTCCAGAGTATACAACTCACACGAATGACGATCCTGTGGTTTGAGTCCTCCTCAGATATGGCACAAAGTGCTCTTTTCCCTAAAGCTCCAACTAGTGCACATGGTCCTTTCCCACCTTCCCCGGGATGGGCTATTTCCTCGGCTCGAAGCAGGGCTGGTATTTGAGACAAGCTAATATCTGTTCCAATCCATGGACCTAAGCACCACAAAAATGCTCGCATGTCTGGTAAAGATCCACCGACTGAATTCAACATCTCTCACAATCATATTTCTCCCAGGATCAGGATTCCACTCCGAAACAGTGATCCGCATGCTCTCAGGAACAGTGCACACTCGGGGTCAGACCAATATTAAAATCATGCACCCGCACCGCACACAATCTGTATCATATCCCCTCAGAATCAGCACATTTACAGGAATTAAAGACATTCCGAGGCATGGAAGGGCCTTGAGATTCGTCAGCTCTCTCTGGGATCTGAACCCGCTGCTAGATCAGACAACTCATTAGAATAAAAAGACAATTAATGCCAGACATCGCCTTGAAGATCGGTCCTTTCCTAGGATCTAACTGAATCTCAAGTTAATGAGACGCACAGGCGCAGAAGCTATCACAATCAGATCATCCCTTTCAGTCAGATCGTGCCCTCAATAGCAGGCCCCGGAATAATCCCCACCATGGTAACACGTAACGATCCCGTATCCCCGCTCATTGTTCCATTAATTCATTTGGAGTATGCGAAGGTTCACTAATAAACGGTCTCAGTATCAACTAATCGTCCACACTTAGGGCCAGTCCTCTGTAAACATTTAACATTTCCTCACTTACAGATCAATTCCATTGGATTGGATCGCCTTTCTCTGGCATCAATGACCAGGGTCTCCAACAAAGCAGCAGCCACGCAGCACACACACCCCCACATCCCAGTTTGAGTCAGACACTCGAGCGGCCATGTCCGTGGACTCACATTTCATTGTTCAACAAATCCAGAAAGATGTGCTGTTAGGTGAATTGGAGATTCTGAATGCTCCCGCAATGTACCCGAACGGTCGCCGGAGTGTGGCGACTAGGGGCTTTCAGAGCAACTTCATTGCGGTGTTAATGTGACATTAAGGATCATTATTTTATGACGGACAGGCCAACTAGTAGCAGACAGTGATTTCGGATAAGATGAGATGTTCAGGTTGAAGTATGTAACTAGTGCTTTTCCACAGGGATAGTTGCAGTAGCTACAATTAATGAGGATACATATATTGATGACTTGGACGAGAGAAGTGAACGTAATATTGCCAATTTTACGGAAGGCACAAAAACGGTGGAAAGGCAAGTGGTTAGGATGACCCAAAAATACTACACAGGGATAGGAAAAGGTTCAGTGGATGTGCTACAACCTGGCAGATGGAATACCGTGTCAGAAAAAGTGAAGTTGTGCACTTTGGGCGGAAAACTAAAGCGACTAAATATTATTCAAATTGTGAACGATTGCAGAACGCAGCAGCATTGAGGGACTTGGGTGTCTGCATACAGAATCACCAAACGCTGGCATACACATTCAGCAGGTAATAGGGAAGGCATCTGAAATATTGGCGGTTATTTCAAAGCGAATAGAGTATTGAAATAGGGAAGTATAGCGAAAACTGTAAAAGGTAATAGTCAAACCAAACTTAGAAGAGAAGGTTGATCCGGGTAGAGAGCGATTTACTTATGAGGAGTGGTTGACTAGTTTGGGCCGGTACTTATTCAGATTTGGAGGAATGAGAGGCGATCTTATTGAGACAGAGTGGATTCTAAACGGGCTGAACACTATCGATGCTGATGTGATTTCCCCCTGGCGGAAGGGTCGTGGATCAGACGGAGATTCTCGCAAAGTAAGAGGTCGTCCAGTATAATCAGAGATTATGAGGAACTTATTTCTAATTGGGGGCGGGGGGGGGGGTGAATGTGTGCGATTCTCTCCCGAAAGAGAGCTGTAGAGGCAGGATGTTAATATGTTGAAGGCTCAGATACACATATTTATAAACAGTAAGGGAAACAAGGGTTTTTGAAATCAGGCAGGAAAGTAGAAATGACGATTATTATTTCAGATCAGTTATTATTTCATTGGATGGCGGAACAGACTCGATGGGCCAAATGGTCGATTTCTGCTCCTATCTCTGACGGTCTTATAATATAGAACATAGAACAAAGAACATAGAACAGTTCCGCACAGTACAGGCCATTCTGCCTACGATGCTGTGCCGACCATTTATCCTAATCTAAGATCAACCCCTTCAATTTACTTCGGCCCACGTGCCTGTCTAAGAGATGCTTAAATGTCCCTAATGGCTGTGGCTCCACCACCTCTGCTGGCAGTGCATGCCACACCCCCACCACTCTCTGTGTAAAGAACCTACCTCTACATCTCCCCTATTCCTTCCTCCAATCACGTTAAAATTATGACCCCCTCGTGACAGCCATTTCCACCTTCCAAATGTACCCACAAGAAAACGACGTTTTGGAACAAAAATGGAAGACACACGCAACATAATTGGGCAGCACGGTAGCATTGTGGATAGCACAATTGCTTCACAGCTCCAGGGTCCCAGATTCGATTCTGGCTTGGGTCACTGTCTGTGCGGAGTCTGCACGTCCTCCCCGTGTGTGCGTGGGTTTCCTCAGGGTGCTCCGGTTTCCTCCCACAGTCCAAAGATGTGCAGGTTAGGTGGATTGGCCGTGATAAATTGCCCTCAGTGTCCAAAATTGACCATAGTGTTGGGTGGGGTTGCTGGGTTGTGGGGATAGGGTGGAGGTGTTGACCTTGGGTAGCGTGCTCTTTCCAGGAGCCGGTGCAGACTCGATGGGCCGGGTGGCCTTCTTCTGCACTGTAAATTCTATGATAATCTACGATAATGACATCCAAAGGCACACGTGTATTAGCCAAGAACCAAGGAAGGATTGGATCATGTGTTAGTCCCACAAACCGGAGCTTCAATATCTACATGCATTCTGCACAAAGACAGCGGAAATTGCGCTCATGACGGTTCGCTGAACCGGATTCTTTCAATGTGAATTATAGCTTCGTACACACTTGAGCTCCACGCATGATTATTCTACAACACCATTCCTTACTAAATCCAGATGATGCAATGCGAGGGTTGAAATTCCGAGATCAAGTCTGGCAAGTAGGAGAGGAAATACCGAATGAAGCTAAATCAATAATCTATCCCCGGAAATGTCCAGCAGGCGATAGTGGAGCTAAACTGGACCTGGTACGGCCTAATGATGTCACTCAGGGAAGTTCCCAGCCACTGTAACATGGGTTTACTATACTCTGAATTGAATAGAGACAGAATAACATGGACATAAATGGAAACGAACCTGTGAAGCACAGCGCCTAGCACAGCAGAAGCTCAGTGTGCCGGGCGCCCGGACAAAATGAACCAGTGGATGGGTCTCTCAAGCCTGTCGAAAGAAGGGTTATTCCGGAGTGGTGGAATTTAACTATGAACAAGTACTGGAAGCATTGAAACAAAAGCGCATTAGTTGCAAACATGTATGCACGTAATTCGGGAGGGGTCAAACCCTCTGGTTTCAATAGAATGTATCGAAACAAATTAATAAAAGCATGGGGAGAGACAATAGAACCACCATTATACCTTCAACAATACAAATTATATCAAGGGATTCGAAGGGAGGTAATTTTATTCCTCCATTCAATGCAGAACATAGAAATTTTTAACGGACTGTTGATCAGATAACACAATGTTGATCTGAGTAAGAAAGGTTGTGAAGAAAAATATTAAAGTAAAATATCGGGAAGCATAGAATATCTTAAAAATAACTCAGTTCCTGTTCAAAAAGATAGTTAATAAAACATTTATTCATACAAATAACGAGCAGAGTTTGCAGATTATGTTAACGATTCAGCTGAACAGATTCACGATCATTTAAAGAGTCAACGCAGTTGAATCAGACCCATGGAAAGTGGCAGGAACACTGGGTTCGATACCCGGCTTGGGTCACTGTCGGTGCGGAGTTTGCACGTTCTCCCCGTGTGTGCTTGGGTTTCCCCCGGGTGCTCTGGTTTCCTCCCACAAGTCCCGAAAGACGTGCTTCTTAGTAAATTGGGCATTCTAAATTCTCCCTCTGTGTACCCGAACAGGCGTCGGAATTTGGCGACGAGGGAATTTTCACTGTAAGTTCATTGCAGTGATAATATAAGCCTACTTGTAACACTAATAAAGACACTCTTATTTGTAGCAGTTGCTTTGATTTTCTAAAGGACTCCACTCAGTTACAAAGAACAAAGAAACAATACAGCACAGGAACAGTCCCTTCGGCCCTCCAAGGCTGCACCGATCACGTGTCCTATCTAGACCAACCGATTGTCTCCTTCTGCCCCCCGTCTGTTCATGTGCCTGTCCAGATAATTCTTAAAGGTCGCTAACGTATCTGCTTCAAACACCTCACTTGGCAGTGCATTCCAGGCCACCATCACCTTCTGCGTCAAATACTTGCCCTGCACATCCCTTCTGAACCTTTCCCCCCTCACCTTGAGCTTGTGCCCCTTGTAATTATTATTCCCGCCCTGGGCGAAAGCCTCCAAATGTTCACTCTATCCATACCGCTATTAATTTGATAACCGTCTCTCAGCCGTCATCTCTCGAGGGAGAACAATCCCAGTTGATTCAATCTCTCCTCATAGCTAATGCCCACCATACCAGGCATCATAATGGTAAACCTTTTCTGTACTCTCTCCAAAGCCTCCACGTCCTTCTGGTAGTGCGGTGACCAGAATTGGACACAGTATTCCAAATGTGGCCTAACTAACGTTCTATATAACTGAAACATAATTTTCGAGCTTTTATACTGGATACCCCGTCCTATGAAGGCAAGCATGCCATATGCTTTCTTTACCTCCATTTACACCTGTGCTGCCACTTTTACGGATGTGTGGACCTGCACGCCCAGATCTATCTGTGTCTCTAAGCTCCTAATGGTTCTTCCATTTGTTTTATCGCTCCCACCTGAACTGGATTTACTAAAATGCACTACCTCGCATTTGTTCGGGTTAAATTCCATCTGACATTTCTCTGCCCAATTTTGCAGCCTATCGATATCCTGTTGTATTCTCTGATTCTCTGACTCTCTGACAATCTTCATAATTATTCTCAACTCCTGCAATCTGAGCGTCATCCGCAAACGTGTTAATCAGACCCACTACGTTTGCTTCCAAGTCATTTATATGTATTACAAACACCAGAGTTCCCAGAACTGATCCCTGCGGAATACCAATAGTTACAGACCTCCATTCGGAAAAGCATCAATATGTTATGTTGTAACACAGGTATGTTACAACATAACATACCTATGCCTAAGCACAGAACACGTAAAACAATTGGAAACAGACTGATTAAAACAGAATAGAAAACAGGGGGCAGAGGCTAAAGCGACTGGCTCATACTGGGAGAATGGTGGTGTTCCACAAAGATCAGCCCTGGGATCAATGTGCCTCAAGATTCATGCAACCTATTTGTAATCAGGAAACACTAAGACAATTTCAAAGTTCAGAGTGAATGCAGAGGAATAGTACAACAACATACATATGGTGCACGATAATAATATTTAAGCAACCGAACGGTTGCACAACGAGTTTCGCGGCAGCGAGCCTTCAGGTGTGTATTTTGATTGACGATCACATTATCAATACTCCCGGGAAAATACGAACCTGAATGGGGATAACGATTCCGATGAACAGATTCACAATCATTGAAAGAATTAACTCAATTGAAAAACCCACGGAAAGCAAAACAAATGATAAGAGCGCCCTTTTCGAGGAATTAATGTGAAATGATTGAGTATAAAGTGCATTCGCATTGGGAAACAATTTATTTCAGGGTTGGTTAAATGCTATTAACTTGGTGACATGTTATTATTTTGGAGCAGGTAGTTAGAGAACATGAAAAATATATTGACATTTATCTGTATTATAATACACGCTGGCTTCAACGAATAGCAAAATGCGCAAATGTTTACATTTATCAAAAACTGAGGCATTTTGTTGTATTCACTACATGTGTATCAGACAATTGATATTCCTGAGCGTCTATTTATCGGTGACCAGTTACAGGCCGACAAGAAAACATCTCCCACACAGATTTACGAAACTGCAACAGTTTTCATCACTTACCAGGAACACCAAGAACAGCAATGAAGGGATAGAATATTTTCTTAGCCGTTTGAATTGTTTCCATTATTTTCAAATAGACGTTCTGTCCTTTTGCGCTGCTTTAATCTATTTGCTTTGGAATTTGTGCTGAGGCAAACCCGAATCCATCAATTTATGTCCCGCACGATATCCTCTGGAGCATTGCAGTTTCAACATCGCTCATTGCTTTCAATTGAAACAAACAGATGACGACATCGATATTTGTCATCAAATGTGTGTTTCAGAGAGGGAGGAGCCACTTTGAAAAGACTGGGCTATACAAGCCATATTAAACAAAAAGGAAATACGCTGGCTTCACCTAGACCTGGAGCTTTCCATGTGAACACAAAGAGTTCTGATTCTGACGACCATTATGTCACAGTGATGTTCTTCACTCGACTGTAGTAATTCTATAATTAGCTTCCAAACCGACCAGTGTTTGCAGTCGCGATACTCCACTACACATTCGCAGGTCGGTGCCCTCTCATCTTGTTTGTTGCAAATAAAATAACCAGAAACATTAAATTGAAGAACATGATGGAGACACTACTTTTGAAAACACAAACGGAACTTCAAATGTCACATCAGAAAGTGATTAAGGTGTTCGATAAGACACCGCAGTCTCTGCGATGCCCAGATGAAATAGGAGGCATCAGCAATGTCTGCGGAGTCCCCGTGCTCTCTCTCCAGGGACATATGGCTAGGAATGAAGCCGCGGGAGTGGGGCACTCTGTTGATCGGACGTTCGCCTCTGTTATGCGTTCCTTGGATCGTTATTAGCGTGTTTTGCCAGGCCCAGGAGCAAGTTCTGAGGAATTCCTCCTGCACGTGGTACCGGTGAATCAGGAACTCGATGCTGAAGTGCAAATAAAACAATAGCCAAATAATTTTCAAGTAACTGAAAAGGTGGTCCACCAAAAGGAACTTATATAAGCATTGTCCAGGGAATATACACGGCCCGGCCCTAAAAAGGTCCGTCATTTGGTACCCCATGGACTCCTGCAACCTCTGGTTGTGTGGGAATGCTGTGAGCAACACCATCCATTCCACGTCCTGGATGTTCGGTGCTGCTCTTGCTCATGTATTTGCTTTGTTTGGCCCAGTGTTCCACGGTGTAACTAATCACTGTCTGTCGATATACCATTTGTCAATATTCTCTGCCGATTATTCTTGTGTCTACTATGTACGTTCTGTGAACGTCCCCCCGGCCGCAGAAAAATACTTTTCACTGCACTTCAGTACATGTGACAATAAATCAAGTCAAATCAAATCAAAGGTGACTCTTTGGTATAATAATCTCCACTGGGGACCTCCACTGCTGTGCGGTGGGAAGGTGAACCTGGACGTGTGAACCTACGCGTGTGAACCTCGGCGTGCGAGACTAGGCATGTCCTGGTTTTGGGCGGGAGCAGGAAGTGAAGGTACAGAGAAGTGATTATCGTCAACAATTATTGCATTGTAAATTTCAACGAATGTAGTGTTCGAAAGTAATTCAGCATCACGACACGGTGAACCACCTCAACGTATAAGAGCACACCAAACTAATAAAACCTTTGCAGAGTGAGACTCGGGACGAGGTGTTGAAGGTGCTAGTGCGGCCTTTCCGGTACCGTGTCGGCGGGAGGCCTTGTGATTGAGGCCCTTGCTTCTGGTGCTTGCGGTGCTACCTGTGGTTTTCCTGGTCTGGCTGGGCTGTTGAAGGCTCTGTTGGTTCCCTTACAGGTTCCTATGCTGCTGGTTCCTGCGATGTTGGTAACAAGCAAAATATGGAGTTACCATAACGGTCAGATTGAGATCAGCCTGGATAGCTCGTTCATAGGCGTAATACACCACATTGTTTAAAAGTGCACAGAGGCAGAGGGGAGAGCCGCCCGCCTGACAGTCACAAAAGGACAAACACTTGGTCCAGGAGGCTCCGAAGTGCATCACACTCTCGCAAACTAATTCAGCTCTGAGAATTGATAAGTTGGGAGGTTCCATTGGGTGCGCAGCCATAACCAAAGGCTTTTCAGCTGTTAAGTGTGTTCGAGGTTTGGAGGAAGTTTGGAAAAGCAAGAGTGATCACTTTATTTGGCAGACAGCTCATCAGATAGCCGGTTCTGCGGTCACACAGAGGAGCCCTCTATGGGGTGCATAGCTTGCTGAAATATATCAACGCTCGGCGGCACATCAGATTGAACGGCGAGCGTGAACAGCCTGCAGGCGCGGTGAACGTTGGTATCAACCAGCAATATAAGGGTGATGACGTTCTGCAGCAGAGTTTTCAGTTTACACATGGAAATTAGCAATCCCCAGAGAGATCAAGGCTAGAAATAGGTTGTCTGGGCCAAATAATAATGGCGCTCTGATTACATTGCTTTTTGCAGCCTCTTGCTCACCAATTAGTGAGACGGAGGATAACGAACAAATAAGCAGAGAGCACACTACCGGGAAAATGCAGAGGTGCAATTCTCCAGGGGTCAGAGCTCGCATCTTCGCAGACTCTGTTTCAGCGCGTTAGGAATGTAAAGACCGCTTTCCCCCAGTCATCCCAGAAATAATTAGCTCTTGTACTTTTGACTAAATTCTTCTATCATAGATTGTAGAGTGCTTCAATGATGAATATTAATTACTTTAGGACAGGTTATTGGAAATTATCTGTCTTTTGGGTCAGTTTAAAGTAGCAAAAGACCTACAGGAAAACCTATTGATGGAGATTTTATAGCTGGACTGCTGGAAAAATCCTGCGTCATCAGTTGTGTCACTGTCCTGTGACTGGGATAGTCATTCAGTGTCCAAGGGCAATGCTCTGCGACCTAGATTCCAACGGCAGGTGGTGAAATGTGAACTTGACAATATCTGGAATTTAAAGTCATTCACAGGACCCACACGCGAGTTACACATTGGCCAATGAGAGATGAACGATTAATGTTGGCCCAGCCAGCGACGCCCAAATATCATGAAAGAAATTGTTTAGAAACACTGGACTAGTAATCCGGAGACCCAGACTAATGGCCTGGCGGCATAGAAACTTGTGTCTTAGTTGAGGAACATATGGGTAGAGGGTGAGGCACTTGGATCAACTTGGGGATTGATATAGGCCCATGGGGAGAGCGTCAGTCGACGGGATTCGTTTTTGGTTGCTCAAGAACCTAAGGAAGCTCCGCATGGCCACACTGACTATTATCAATCTACACAGGTGTAACATTTAAAGCATCCTTTTATGGCAAATGCTCGGCCCAAGATCGTAAGAAACCTCTGTAAGTGAACACAGCCCAGTGCATCACGAAAACTCGCCTCCAATCCATTGACTATGTCTGCACTTTCCGCTGCCCTGGGAAAGTGGGAAGCATTATCTAAAGCCCCGAAAAGGACATTGGCCTTCCATTTTTTTCTACATAGGTATGCTTGGGGAGAAAGGGAGGGCAGTAGGATTATTTTAGCGATTGATAAAGGCGAATCGGAGAGAGCAGGACAGTTGGATTAGTCTGTGACATACTCGGCTATAGGGAGAGTGTGGATCATTGCAGTAATTTCGAAATGATATACGTTTATTGCAGGATTATTGGAGGAACGTGGAACAGGTCGATCAGTTTAGATATATTTTTGGAGATTTTGAGAGGAGGCAGTGCAGTGGGAGTTTTACTCTCTACTAACCCCATGCTCTAGCTGTGCTGGAGTGATGGATGGGAACACTTTGGGGTGAGCTTTACTTTTTTGGATGTAACCCAATCCAGTATCTGTCCTGGGAGTCTTGTCATGTGTTTGTCTTTTTAGGAAATGTTTTTTGTCTGATCACATGGCTTTCATGATGTTATTGTGTGAGTGGAGCGGGCTTTGGCCCTGGGAGTTGGTGTTACTTTCGCGTTGGTTTGGGGCTGCTTTGTGGCTCTGAGTTTTTGCTTTAATTTTCACATTTGGCTGCTGTACTCAGACAAAGAACAAAGAACAAAGAAAAGTACAGCACAGGAACAGGCCCTTCGGCCCTTTAAACCTGCGCCAACTGTGCTGTCCGTCTAAACTAAAATCTTCTACACATCCGGGTTCTGTATCCCTCTATTCCCATTCTATTCATGGATTTGTCAAGAAGCCCTTAAACGTTACTATCGTCCGTGCTTACACCACCTCCTCCGGCACCGCGTTCCAGGCACTCACTACCCTCTGTGTAAAAAAAACTTGCCTCGTACATCTTCTCTAAACTTTGCCCCTCGCACCTTAAAATTATGCACCCTAGTAATTGACCTCCCTACCCGGGGAAAGGCCTCTGACTATCCACTCTCTATGTGCCCCTCATAAGACAGAGAAGTATCTTGTTCTGTCTCTCAATTGTCATTTCAAAACTGTTTCTGGACTGCTCGATAACTTGAAAAGAGGTAATTGCTTTCTGGAAAGAATTCAAACCTGCTGTTTTTCTAAAGGAAACAAGAGCATCCACCCAGGCCTTGCGTGCTGTGTGCTGGGCCATATCTCTGAAGCCTCTAGTTTATGGGATCTTGTTATTAAATTGGAACAGGACATGGGGTAATTAATTAAGTGTTATACATAATTAACTGTGGCTGTGTGGGGTATTTATCTTTGTACTTGATTAAAAATGCTTACTGTGTCTGTTTATAAAAATGTTAACTAAATTCGTAGAATAAAGTTAGTTTTTTGATTAATAGCACCTCAGACCACTGTTGAATAATACCTGACGAGCACGCTCCTGTGCCCATCCTAACTAAACCCAATAAACAGTAGTAGGTAGGTCAGATGAACTCCATGATATACTTTGGAATTTTCTAAACCGTTGCTCATTACAGTGGCTAAACCGAGATCTTTAATAAAGAACAACATACAAAGAAAATTTACAACACAGGAACAGACCCTTCGGCCCTGCAAGCCTGCGCCGATCGAGATCCTCTGTCGAAAACTGTCGCCTATTTTCTAAGGACCAGTATCGCTTTGCTCCCCGCCCATTCTGTCGAAATACATCTTAAATGACGCGATCGTGCCCGCCTCCATCACCTCCGCCGGCAATGCGTTCCAGGTACCCACCACCCTCGGCGTAAAGAACTTTCCACGCATATCTCCCTTAATCTTCTCCCCTCTCACCTTGAAGTGGGAACAATGTAGAGTGGCATTTACTCTGCGTGTGTCCAAATGACGTATCTTTGCTGGCAGCGTTTGATGAAGTTCCTCACTCATAAGCAATGCATTTTGCCGGTCTCTCCATCTCTCTTTCTCTCTCTGGGAATCTGTAAATAAAATCCGCAAACATCACTCAACAATAACAATTCTCTTTGCAGTGCCCATTCTCTGTGAGCGCAGCAGCGGTACTGAATGATATTCTTGGCTCATCCTTGCTCTTGTACACTGCAGTCCAATGAATAAAGCGCATGTTTCTCTATAATTTATTATTTCACCTTCGAAACACGCCAAGTGGATAATGTTGATCATGTACATTATTTTATCTGTAGTTTCAGAAGGTACTTGATAAGTTTCCTCACAGCAGTTTAATACACAACGTAAGATCACATTTTATTAGGAGTAATTCATTAACGTGAATATAAGACTAGTTATACGACCGAAGGCAACGTTGGGATAAATGTGTATATTTACGGTTGGCAACATGCAACGAATGGTGTGCCATCGGGCGCCAACTATATACAATATATATGAATGACTTGGAAGGTACGATCGCCAAATTTGCAGTTGACAGCAAAAGAGGTGGGATAGCAATGGGTGAGAAAGGAATCCATAAATGATTATAGACAAATTAGATGAGTGCGGCAAAATGTGGCCTACGACGCTTAAAGTGGAAAGTTTGGGGTGAGCAGTTATGATTTGTAAATTGCGAAGACAACGTATTAATGCTGGCATTGTCAAACTCGAGGGCGCGGACCCGCGGGTGTGTCGCGGGCGGGTGTCGGGAGGGTCGCGGAGCCGTCCCGTGCGGTGCTCCCGATTGCGCAACTTTGCGCGCAACAGCCGCAGTAGCCTGCTGTTAATAACGCCGGCTGCAAGCGGCCTTCAAAATAGCCGCCAACATGTACAAGAAATGCGGCCGCACTGCGCATGCGTGCCAGATCATTGGCAGACGACCGGGCACGCATGCGCAGAACGGCTGATTTTCTTTTAAACGGTCGCAGCTTTTCGTTTTACATGTTCGGTGGGGGGGGGGGGGGTATTCATTTTATTGATTTAATTTTTGGGTTCTTTCATTTATTTTCTTAATTTAATATTTTTTTTTAGAGGTTCGCGGGGTGGGGGGGGGCGCGGTGGGGGGGGGGGGTAGTTATTTGATAAAACTTTACAGGAAAACAATGCAGAACTTTGGACAGATGGAGACTCCATACTTTCCGACACCGGAAGGCTTCACCTTCATCCGATAGGCTCCATTGGAGGAGCGTGTACGAGTGCCAAAGGGACCCAAAACCATTTCCTCCCTTTTTGACAGCAGCAAACAAGGTAAGAGAAAATGGTGGGTCGCTCAGGCCCGCCGGCGTGGGTCGCTCAGGCCCGCCGGCGTGGGTCGCTCAGGCCCGCCGGCGTGGGTCGCTCAGGCCCGCCGGCGTGGGTCGCTCAGGCCCGCCGGCGTTGGTCGCTCAGGCCGGCCAGCGTGGGTCGCTCAGGCCCGCCGGCGTGGGTCGCTCAGGCCCGCCGGCGTGGGTCGCGAAGGTCGGCCGGCGTGGGTCGCTCAGGCCCGCCGGCGTGGGTCGCTCAGGCCGGCCAGCGTGGGTCGCGAAGGTCGGCCGGCGTGGGTCGCTCAGGCCCGCCGGCGTGGGTCGCTCAGGCCGGCCAGCGTGGGTCGCGAAGGTCGGCCAGCGTGGGTCGCGAAGGTCGGCCGACGTTGGTCGCGAAGGTCGGCCGGGTTGGGTCCCGAAGGATGGCCGGGTGGTAAAAATGGGTCCCCGGAAAAAAGGTCTGAAGAACACTGCCCTCTTAGAGGCTCTGGCAGATTCTAGATGGGAACTAATTAATTCCAAACTATATTTCAAGTTATTATCAGATCCCAAATGTACAAGGACGAATTCTGACTCACTTACCACTCAATAGAACATAGAACATAGAAAATTACAGCGCAGTACAGGCCCTTCTGCACTCGATGTTGCGCCATCCTGTGAAACCACTCTAAAGCCCATCTACACTATTCCCTTATCATCCATATGTCTATACAATGACCATTTGAATACCCTTAGTGTTGGTGAGTCCACTACTGTTGCAGGCAGGGCATTCCACACCCTTACTACTCTCTGAGTAAAGAACCTATCTCTGACATCTGTCTTATATCTATCACCCCTCAATTTGAAGCTATGTCCCCTCGTGCTAGACAGCACCATCCGAGGAAAAAGGCTCTCACTGTCCACCCTATCCAATCCTCTGATCATCTTGTATGCCTCAATTTAGTCACCTCTTAACCTTCTTCTCTCTAACGAAAACAGCCTCAGGTCCCTCAGCCTTTCCTCCTAAGATCTTCCCTCCATACCAGGCAACATTCTGGTAAATCTCCTCTGCACCGTTTCCAATGCCTCCATATCCTTCCTATAATGCGACGACCAGAATTGCACGCAATAATCCAAATGCGGCCACACCAGAGCTTTGTATAGCTGCAACATGACCTCATGGCTCCGAAACTCAATCCCTCTACCAATAAAAGCTAACATACCGTCCGCCTTCTTAACAACCCTCTCAACCTGAGTGGCAACTTTCAGGGATCTATGTACATGGACACCGAGGTCTCTCTGCTCATCCACACTGCCAAGAATCTTACCATTAGCCCAGAACTCAGTCTTCTTGTTATTCCTTCCAAAATGAATCACCTCACACTTTTATCCATAAAACTCCATTTGCCACCTCTCAGCCCAGTACTGCAGCTTAGCTATGTCACTTTGTAACTTGTAACACCCTTCCGCACTGTCCACAACTCCACCGACTTTAGTGTCATCTGCAAATTTACTCACCCATCCTTCTACACCCTCCTCCAGGTCATTTATAAAAATGACAAACAGCAGTGGCCCGAAAACAGATCCTTGTGGGACACCACTAGTAACTGGACTCCAGTCTGAACACTTCCCATCAACCACCACCCTTTGTCTTCTTCCAGCTAGCCAATTTTTGATCCAAACTGCTAAATCTCCCTGAATCCCATGCTTCCGTATTTTCTACGGTAGCCTACTGTGGGGAACCTTATCAAACGCTTTACTGAAATCCATATACACCACATCAACTGCTTTACCCTCATCCACCTGTTTGGCCACCCTCTCAAAGAACTCAATCCGGTTTGTGAGGCAAGACCTACCCTTCACGAAACCGTGTTGACTATGTCTAATCAAATTATTCCTTTCCAGGTGATTATCTACCCTATCTCTTATACACCTTTCCAAGATTTTGCCCACAACAGAAGTAAGGCTCACTGGTCTATAGTTACCGGGGTTGTCTCTACTCCCCTTCTTGAACAAGCGGACATTTACTATCCTCCAGTCTTCTGGCACTATTCCTGTTGACAAAGATGACTTAAAGATCAAAGCCACAAAGGCTCAGTAATCTCCTCCCTAGCTTCCCAGAGAATCCTAGGATAAATCCCATCTGGCCTTGGGGACTTATCTATTTTCACACTTTCCAGAATTGTTAACACCTCCTCCTTATGAACCTTACGCCCTTCTAGTCTAGTAGGCTGAATCAGTATTCTCCTCGACAATATTGTCTTTTTCCTGTGTGAATACTGCTGAAAAATATTCATTTAGCACCTCTCCTATCTCCTCGGACTCCAAGCACAACTTCCCACTACTGACCTTGACTGGCCCTACTCTTACCCTAGTCATTCTTTTATTCCTGACATATCTATAGAAATCATTAGTGTTATCCTTGATCCTACCTGCCAAATGCTTCTCATGTCCCCTCCTGGCTCTTCTTAGCTCTCTCTTTAGGTCCTTCCTAGATAACGTGAAACTCTCGAGCGGCCTGACTGAACCTTCATGTCTCATCTTAATATAAGCCTCCTTCTTCCTCTTGACAAGTGTTTCGACTGCCTTAGTAAACCACGGTTCCCTTGCTCGACCACTTCCTCCCTGCCTGACAGGTACATACTTATCAAGGACAAGCAGTAGCTGTTCCTTGAACACGCTCCACATTTCCATTGTGTCCATCCCCTGCAGTTTTCCTCTCCATTTGATGCATCCTAAGTCTTGCCTCATCGCATCATAATTGCCTTTCCCCCAGATATAACTCTTGCCCTGCGGTATATACCTATCCCTTTCCATCACTAACATAAACGTAATCGAATTGTGGTCACTATCTCCAAAGTGCTCACCTACCTCCAAATCTAACACCTGTCCTGGTTCATTACGCAGTACCAAATCCAATACGGCCTCGCCTCTCGTTGGCCTATCTACATACTGTGTCAGGAAACCCTCCTGTCCACATTGGACAAAAACGGACCCATTGAAAGTATTCGAATTATAGCGTTTCCAGTCAATATTTGGAAAGTTAAAGTCCCCCATAACAACTACCCTGTTGCTTTTGCTCCTATCCAGAATCATATTTGCAATACTTTCCTCTACATCTCTGGAACTTTGCGGAGGCCTATAGAAAACCCCTAACAGGGTGACCTCTCCTTTCCTGTTTCTAACCTCTGCCCATGCTACATCAATTGACGAGTCCTCATCACACGTCCTTTCTGCCACAGTAATACTGTCCTTGACTAACAATGCCACCCCTCCTCCTCTTTTACCACCTTCCCTGAGCTTACTGAAATATCTAAACCCCGGCACCTGCAACAACCATTCCTGTCCCTGCTCTATCCATGTCTCCGAAATGGCCTCAACTACAAAGACCCAGGTACCAACCCATGCCGCAAGTTCACCCACCTTATTCCGGATGCTCCTGGCATTGAAGAACACACACTTTAAACCACCTTCCTGCCTGCCGGTACACTCCTGCAACTTTAAAACCTTACTCATGACCTCACTACTCTCAACCTCCTGTATACTGGATCCACAATTCAGTTTCCCAAGCCCCTGCTGAACTAGTTAAAACCCTCCCGAAGAGCATTAGCAAATTCCCCCCCACCCCCCCGCAGGATATTGGTACCCCTCTGGTCCAGGTGTAGACTAACCCGTTTGTAGCGGTTCCCCCGACCCCAGAATGAGCCCCAATTATCCAGAAATCTGAAACACTCCCTCCTGCACCATCCTTCAAGGATCTGGATCTTTTTTTTGATTTGATTTATTATTGTCAGATGTATTAGTATACAATGAATAGTATTGTTTCTTGCAAGCTGGACAAACAATGCATCCCGTACATAGGGAAGGAAGTAGAGACTGCAGAATATAATGTGAAAGTTATATCAAGGTGTAGAGAAAAGATCAACTTAATACGAGGTAGGTCCATTCAAAAGTCTGATGTCAGAAGGGAAGAAGCTGTTATTGAATCGGTTGGTACGTGACCACAACTTTTGGTATCATTTTCCTGACGGAAGAAGGTAGAAGACGGTATGTCTGGGGTGTGTGGTGTCCTTAATTATGCTGGCTGCCTTTCTGAGGCAGCGAGAATTGTAGATAGAGTCCATACGTCCATAAAGCAGGGGAGGAGAATTAGGCCACTTGGCACATCGATTCTGCTCCACCATTCAATCATGGCTGATATTTTCTCATCCCCATTCTCCTGCCTTCTCCCCATAACCCCTGATCCCCTTATTGATCAAGAACCTTTCGATCTCTGTCTGAAAGACAATCCATGAATTGGCTCCACAGCCCTCTGCGGCAAAGAGTTCCACACATTCACCGCCCTCTGGCTGTAAAAACTCCTCCTCATCTCCGTTTAATCTGAGATGGTGGCCTCTGGTTCTAGTTTTTCCTACAAGTGGAAACATCCTCTCCACGTCCACTCTATCAAGGCTTCGCAGCATCTTGTACTTTTGGATAAGATCCCCTTTCATCCTCAATACTCCGACGAGTACAGACACAGAGTCCTCAGCCGCTCCTCGCACGACGAGCTCTTCATTACAGGGATCATTCTTGTGAACCTCCTCTGGACCCTCTCCAAGGTCAGCACATCCTTCCTTAGATACGGGGCCCAAAACTGCTCACAAAACTCCAAATGGGGTCTGACCAGGGCCATATAAAGCCTCAGAAGTACCTCCCTGGTCTTGTATCCCAGCCCTCTTGACATGAATGCTAACATTGCAATTGCCTTCATAACTGCCGACTGAACCTGCAGATTAAACTTAAGAGAATCGTGAACAAGGATTCCCAAGGCCCTTTGTACTTTTTCTTTCCGAAGCATTTCCCCATTTAGAATACAGTCTATGCCTAGATTCCTCCTTCAAAAGTGCATAACCTCACACTTTTCCACGCTGTATTTACTTTGCCACTTCATTGCCCACTCTCCTAGTTTGTCCAAGTCCTTCTGCAGCCACCTTGCTTCATCAATACTACCCGTCCCTGTACAGATCTCTGTATCATCTGTAAACATAGCAACAGTGCCTTCAGTCCCTTCTTCCAGATCATTAATGTATATTGTAAAATGATGTGGTCCCAGCATTGACCCCTGAGGCACACCACTAGTCACCGGATTCCATCCTGAAAAATGCCCCTTTATCCCCACTCTTTGCCTTCTGCCAGTCAGCCAATCCCTAGCCATGCCAGGATCTTAACAACATGCGCTTTTAACTTATTTAACAGTCTCCTTTGCGGCACCTCGTCAAAGGCCTTCAGGAAATCTAAATATATCACGTCCACTGATTCTTCTTTGTCTAACTTGCTTACTACCTCCTAAAAGGACTCTAACCGATTTGTCAGACACGCCCTTCCTTTGACATAGCCGTGCTGACTCAGTCCTATTTCCAAAGCAGTCCAAAGCACTTCCAAGTGCTTTGCGATTTCATCTTTAATAACAGACTCTAAAATCTTCCCAAGAACCGAAGTCAGGTGAACCGGCCTATAATTTCCCATCTTCTGTCTCCTTCCCTTCTTAAACAGTGGTGTTGCATTAGCCACTTTCCAGTCCTCTGGGACCCTTCCTGCCTCCAGTGATTCCTGAAAGATCGTCACCAATGCCTCCACTCTTCATCAACTATCGCTTTTAGGACTCTGGGGTGTAGTCCACCCAGTCCAGGTGACTTCAGGTCTTTCAGTTTCCCCAGAAACTTCTCCTTAGTGATGGCCACTGCACTCACCTCTGCCCCCTGCTTCTCCTGGAGCTCTGGCATCCCACTGGTGCCTTCCACCGTGAAGACTGATGCAAAGAAATTATTCAGTTCGCCTTCCATTTATTTGTTTTTTTTTACTACTTCTTTAGCCAAAGTTTCTAGTGGTCCAATGTCTATTTTTGCATTTCTCTTACCTTTTAGTTATTGAAAAAAATCTCTTCCTACCTTCCTTTATATTACTAGCTAGCTTGCACTGTCATGTGAGAGTACCTTTATCATCATTGGTTATCATAGAATTTACAGTTCAGAAGAAGGCCATTCGGCGCATCGAGTCCGCTCCGGCTCTTGGAGAGAGCACCCTACCCTAGGTCAACATCTCCACCATATCCCCAGAACCCAGTAGCCCCACCCAACATTAAGGGCAATTTTGGACACTAAGGGCAATTTAACATGGCAAATCCTCCTAAACTGCACATCTTTGGACTGTGGAAGGAAACCGAAGCACCCGGAGGAAACCCACGCACACACGGGGAGGATGTGCAGACTCCGCACAGACAGTGACCCAAACCGGAATCGAACCTGGGACCCTGGAGCTGTGAAGCGATTGTGCTATCCACGATGCTACCGTTAAGAAACGGGTGCTAAATAAATGTACCTTTAAGACATGGGTTTTTATTAGTGATGTCAGAGTGCGGGTGTAACTGGGCTTCCTGCCAGATTTTTACTTTCGTTTTAGGCTGTTTTGCTATAGGGTGTATTTTAGTTTCATTTTCAGAGCTGGACAGCTGCAGTCAGAGCCAGAAGGTGTATGACTCTCTCTCCTTGTATTCTAAAGACTGTAAATCGATCCTTTGGTGACTTAAAACTAATGATTGCTCTCAGTTGTGACTTTAACCTGATGTGCTTCTCTTTTAAGGTTTTATTTTAATGTGTTCTGGGTGTTAAAAGGACAGCATATGGTTTACTTAAATTTGCATTCTTTAGGGGTTATATTTGAATTGATGGTTGCTTAGATATTCACTGTATGTGTTAAAAAATGTTAACTTGAGTTCATAGAATAAACATTGTTTTTCTTTAAAAAAACACTTTTCCATGTCTGCTGTACCACACCTGTAGAGTGGGCCGTGTGCTCCCCATACCACAATCTATTAAAACGTGTGGGTCAGGTGAACTGCGTGAGACAATTTGAGGTTTTCCAAACTCTGGCCCATAACAAATTGGGGGCTCGAGACGGATAGACGTCTACCTATTAGATTGGCTTCGTGAACTTAAAGAGGATGAGGGGTGAGCATATTGTGGGTGATTTTCAGGTGCAGTATTTTAGTTTAAGTGGGGAGTGTGTTGTGGACAATGGCTCTTTCAGAGGCTCTGAAGTTTTTTGGGGTGGAGACGGTCACACGCAGTACCTTACGGACAGAGACTAAAAACAGACTTTTAGATTTGACAAAAACATTGCAATTAACATTACCTGGCAAAATGCGAAAAGATGAGAGAATTATGGCGGTAGCTAATCATTTAAAATTGCCTGAGATACAGTCTGACTCATTAGAAATGGCAAAGATCCAGTTGCAGATTAAGCAACTTGAACATGAAAAAGGATTAAAGCAGTTTGAATATGCAGCCAGAGAAAAAGAAAAAGAAAATGAGAGATAAGAATGAACAAATAAAGAATACCCTAGCTGAACAAAACGAAAGCGATAGAGAGGAAAGGGAAAAAGAGAGAGAGTTTGAAATTCAGACAATGGCTGTGAAACATAACAGTCAGTTAGAATTGGCAGACGTTAAGGCAAACGTACAGTTGGAGGTCAGTGATGAGGATAGTCAGAAAGAGCGTCAAAGTCGAAGGCTTGGTGGGTATCTATTTAGATATGTCCAATCCAAGCATTGCCAAGGTTTGATGAGAAGTAGGTGGAAGCCATTTTCATTTCATGTCAGAATGTAGCTTACCAAATGAAATGGCACAGAACATGTGGGTATTACTGATTCAAACAAAGCTGATAGGTAAGGCGAGTGAAATATTTGCATCACTGCCGGAGGAGGTATCTGGGACGTATGAGGAGGTGCAAAAATCCATCATAGGTGCATATGAACGAGTGCCTGAAGCCTGCAGACAAAGATTTAGAAATTTAAGGAGCGAATTTGGTCAAACATGCATGGAGTTTGAAAGGCTCAAACAGAGTAATTTTGGTAGGTGGATAATGGCTTTGAAAAAACACCAAACGTATGAATCTCTCAAAGAAATTATACTTTGGAAGAGTTTAAAAATTCAATTCCTGATGCAGTGAGAACTCATGTGGAAGAGGGTTGCAGCTGCGAGATTAGCAGAAGAAATGGCAGCTGATTATGAATTAGCTCATAACTCAAAGCTTGGTTTCCGACATAAGGATCAGCCTGTGAGCGATAGAATCTGTGGACATGAGAAAAACTCAAGGGGTAAAGGTAAAGCTGACCTGATGGGAGATAATAAGGAGAGTGTACCTCAGATTAATAAAGAAATCCAGGAGGGTGGAAAAGAAATGAAAAGTTTCAAATGTTTTCACTGTAATAAACTAGGCCATGTAAAGTCACAGTGTTGGTGGTTGAAGAAAAGCACTGGGAAGGCCGATGTGGTAAAATAGGATTATCATAGAATTTACAGTGCAGAAGGAGGCCATTTGGCCCATCGAGTCTGCACCGGTTCTTGGAAAGAGCACCCTACCCAAGGTCAACACCTCCACCCTATACCCATAACCCAGTAACTCCACCCAACACTAAGGGCAATTTTGGACACTAAGGGCAATTTATCATGGCCGATCCACCTAACCTGCTCATCTTTGGACTCTGGGAAAAACCGGAGCACCCGGAGGAAACCGCCGGGGAGGATGTGCAGACTCCGCAAAGACAGTGACCCAAGCCGGAATCGAACCTGGGACCCTGGAGCTGTGAAGCAATTGTGCTATCCACAAGGCTACCGTGTTGCAGCCCATATAGATGCAGTATCGAGTATGAGGGGGAGCATTGACACCAGTTACCAGTTCAACTATTTCCCTTAGAACATAAGAACATAAGAACTAGGAGCAGGAGTAGGCCATCTGGCCCCTCGAGCCTGCGCCACCATTCAATGAGCATTCAATGAGATCATGGCTGATCTTTTGTGGACTCAGCTCCACTTTCCGGCCCGAACACCATAACCCTTAATCCATTTATTCTTCAAAAAACTATCTATCTTTATCTTAAAAACATTTAATGAAGGAGCCTCTACTGCTTCACTGGGCAAGGAATTCCACAGATTCACAACCTTTAGGGTGAAGAAGTTCCTCCTAAACTCAGTCCTAAATCTACTTCCCCTTATTTTGAGGCTATGCCCCCTAGTTCTGCGTTCACCTGCTAGTGGAAACAACCTGCCCGCATCTATCCTATCTACTCCCTTCATAATCGTATATGTTTCTATAAGATCCCCCCCTCATCCTTCTAAATTCCAACGAGTACAGTCCCAGTCTACTCAACCTCTCCTTGTAATCCAACCCCTTCAGTTCTGGGATTAACCTAGTGAATCTCCTCTGCACACCCTCCAGTGCTAGTACGTCCTTTCTCAAGTAAGGAGACCAAAACTGAACACAATACTCCAGGTGTGGCCTCGCTAACACCTTATACAATTGCAGCAGAACCACCCTAGTCTTAAACTCCATCCCTCTAGCAATGAAGGACAACATTCCATTTGCCTTCTTAATCACCTGTTGCACCTGAAAACCAACTTTTAGCGACTCATGCACTAGCACACCCAGGTCTCTCTGCACAACAGCATGTTTTAATATTTTATCATTTAAATAATAATCCCTTTTGCTGTTATTCCTACCAAAATGGATATCCTCACATTTGTCTACATTGTAATCCATCTGCCAGACCCTAGCCCATTCACTTAGCCTATCCAAATCCCTCTGCAGACTTCCAGTATCCTCTGCACGTTTTACTTTACCACTCATCTTTGTGTCGTCTGCAAACTTGAACACATTGCCCTTGGTCCCCAACTCCAAATCATCTATGTAAATTGTGAACACTTGTGGGCCCAACACTGCTCCCTGAGGGACACCACGAGCTACTGATTGCCAACCAGAGAAACACCCATTAATCCCCACTCTTTGCTTTCTATTAATTAACCAATCCTCTATCCATGCTACTACTTTCCCCTTAATGCCATGCATCTTTATCTTATGCAACAACCTTTTGTGTGGCACCTTGTCAAAGGTTTTCTGGAAATCCAGATATACCACATGCATTGGCTCCCCGTTATCTACCGCACTGTTAATGTCCTCAAGATATTCCACTAAATTAGTTAGGCACGACCTGCCCTTTATGAACACATGCTGCGTCTGTCCAATGGGACAATTTCCATCCAGATGCCTCGCTATTTCTTCCTTGATGATAGATTCCAGCATCTTCCCCACTACCGAAGTTACGCTCACTGGCCGCTAATTAACCGCTTCCTGCCTCCCCCCTTTTTTAAACAGTGGTGTCACGTTTGCTAATTTCCAATCCGCCGGGACCACCCCAGAGTCTAGTGCATTTTGGTAAATTATCACTAGTGCATTTGCAATTTCCCTCGCCATCTCTTTTAGCACTCTGGGATGCATTCCATCAGGTCCAGGAGACTTGTCTACCTTTAGCCCCATTAGCTTGCCCATCACTACCTCCTTGGTGATAACAATCCACTCAAGGTCCTCACCTGTCATAGCCTCATTTCCACCAGTCACTGGCATGTTATTTGTGTCTTCCACTGTGAAGACCGACCCAAAAAACCTGTTCAGTTCCTCAGCCATTTCCTCATCCCTCATTATTAAATCTCCCTTCACATCATCTAAAGGACCAATATTTACCTTAGCCACTCTTTTTTGTTTTATGTAGGGTAAGGCAGTGGGGTTTGTTAAAGTTGTAAAGGAAAGCCCAAGGGAAGCCAATGAGGTGCAAACGATTGAACAGCCTGTTCAAGAGGTAATTGATAAGAAGGTGCCAGATGTCTTTAAAGAATTTACTTGTGTGGGTAACGTTTACTCATCTGTATCAGGAGGAGCAGGTGGAGAATGAAGCGGATATTTTTAGTTCAGGAAAATTGGCGGAGTTACAACAGAAAGATATAGAAATAAAACGGATGTATCAGAAAGCATACAAGGAAGAGGAATCTGAGTGTATACCAGAGTGTTATTACCGTAAAAGTAATGGTTGATGAGAAAATGGAGAACTTTACACATGCCTGCCGATGAAAAGTGGGCACAAGTTCATCAAGCAGTATTGCCGATAGGGTACAGAAAGGAGTTGTTGCGTGTAGCACATGAGGGGCATGTGAGAGGTCATTTGGAAATAAGAAAAAGTTAAGCTAAAATCCAGAAACATTTTGATTGGTGTGGACTACATAAAGATGTGGGTACATTTTGTCAATCATGTCACACATGTTAAGTGATAGGGAAACCTCAAGCTGTGATAAAACCAGCGCCCTTAACACCATTCCAGTATTTGAGGAACCTTTTACAACGGTCCTAATTGATTGCGTAGGACCACTTCCTAAAACGAAAAGTGGGAATCAATATCTTTTGACTATAATGAATGTGTCTGCTAGGTTTCCAGAGGCCATTCCAGTACGTAATATTACAGCTAAAAGATTGTGGAGGACTTACTTAAATTCTTTACTAGATATGAACTACCCACAGAAATACAATCGGATCAAGGATCAAATTGTACCTCAGGGTTATTCAAAGAAGTTCTGGATAGCTTTGGAATAAAGCAATTTAAATCAACTGCGCACCATCCAGAATCGCAGGGAGCGTTAGAGAGGTGGCATCAGACATGAAAGACAATGTTGACGGCTTATTGTCAAGATTATCCAGAGGATTGGGATAAAGGAATTCCATTCTTGCTGCTTGCAATTAGGAATGCACCTAATGAGTCAACTGACAATATTGAATTGTTTACCTGTCAGTCTGGCCTCAATAAAACTCGAGATGGATTTGTAGGCGTAGTGTTATTTATTTTTAACCAACTTGCAAGTCTGACTCGCTTCACAAAGGTGCAGAACACATAAACTGTCTCCTGGAGCTACGGAACCGAGTGCTATATAAGACAAAGGAATCTCTACAAATACATTCAAATGGCATCAAGTTTCACATACAGATTCCCATAGGCCATCCTACACACCTCCTGACCTGGCCATATATCCTGATTGGCTCACTTTTCATTCCTTAACCCTGGGCCTCTTGTTACCCAGCATCATTTTCCCATCCTCCACCAGACACGCCTCCCCACTTCCTTGCCATGCTTTCTGAAATCCTTTGTCTGTAAACTCACTACTACTAGACTGATCACATCCACATTAGTGTATCTAATATTTGAACTAACTATTTGATATCACATTCGATTTTTCAATTCATCATTCGCTCCTTTTATCATTTCATGATAACCTATCTGTCCAACCCGTAGCTGTGGCCCCTCATCTAAGAAGATTCGTCGCTGCATTTCCAATTCCTGTTGTAGCACCCCGTCATCCGCAGTACGCTCGTGGATCCGAACAGCCAAGACTCTACGGTCGTCTATTCATTCCAGTGCACCCATCATTTTACCCATCACGCATTTAAGGATGGCCAGGCCCACAAAGATGCAGCCGAGTGCACCTGCTAAATACATGGCCATATTTATCAACTAGTCCTTACAACCTCCAAATCCCCAGTTACTCCAAGAGCCAGGATCCTGCATTCCGTCCTGCTGATCCCGTATGCGATCCATACATTTAGTGATGTTAGCGGTTAGGTCTTGAACTCCCATGATACACTTGCCCTGCAATAAGGCGCATACCCTACCCTCACGGGCCAGATGATAGTCAAGAGCCTACTGGATCTGCAGTGCAAACAACCGCAGCTGAGACAATTCCTTAGTTATTGCCCCAAGAGCTCGCAAGGTTTCGTTTCCCAGGATGGTAAGGCAACAAATAAAATAATTCCTATCGCTAACCGCAAAGGAACCCCCCACACCTCCAAGTGTCAATACTCTCAGAATTCACCACCCGGCTGTGTGGCCCCGGTTGGGTGCGAGAACCTGAAGTTGTTTCCAGTTCTCGTAGAATTCAGCTGAGACTGCCCGGCATGCTAACTGATTATGCAGCATCCACGCTGAGGGGCAGGGGACTGTGGTAGGGACTGTAGTCCCGATAGCAATTTGGTGGGGAAATGGGGGTAACAAAATATTGGTCGCTGTGCCATTAAAAAAGTAGTATCCTTGCTCCGTGTGCAGGCTAGCATCACAATCAGTATATCGGTTGCGTCGGGATCCCCCAGTAGCCCAGTTTATCCAACTTTGAAATGCCCATTCGGGCCGCCTAGCAATGCGGAAAGCCCTAGTCCCAACAGTGATATGAGAGACATTCGCCCAGCCACAAAGGAGCTGGAGGACGGTGTTCAATTGAACGCAGGTGGTGTTGTAACAGACGCAGTGGCCAGACGCCTGAGTGATATGACACCTCCTGTCCGTACAGGTGGGGAACAGACATGTTATATTCGTTTCCACCTCTACCAGCAAACAGCCGTATCCTTCACTGCTGAAACAATTCTCATACGACCGGGAGTCCCTATTGGGAGTGACGTGGCTAGGTATGTACGCCCGTTGCAGGTTGCAGCCTATCATACTGAGAGTGGGAATTATCCCGAGGCAGGGGAAGGCAAATAGCCGGTGGTGCTGAACCCGGATCGTAAGGAAGAGTGACTTGCTCGGGCGGTGGCTCGGAACGCTGACAATGAACCACCGTTTGGGGAGCGCCCCAAAGCGGTGAAACAGAAAATAACCTAGACACCGCTGCGGGGTTCGGGTAGCAGACAACCCGTCTGTGGCCATACAAGCGGTGGTAAATCTGGTAGAAGAGATTCATACTACCCGGGTTTACCTCAGTCTGGGCCCTAAATGAATTATCTCCTGATAACCTACGTTCTAGTTGTGCTCCCCTCCTTACACGCCCCGTCCTCTCTCTAGTCCCCCTGTCTCTCTCACAACTCCTTCCTACCCTCTCCTCACGGTCTGACTTTACCTTTGTGGCACCAATCGTAACACATCCAAAATCAAACTTACATGTACTCCAAAAACAAGGTAATGTCCATGCAATGTTCCCTTCCCATCGCCGGGACCGGTGCAATTGCTTCATGAGTCCTGTATTGTCCGTTAATCGGATGACCTTCCACGAATCGATACCCTGCCCTCTTACATGGGGGCAGCGAAGAACGTCACCTCGGCATAAGTGAAATGTCCTTGTAGTTTGGTTGGGGTAACAGATGGAGATGATATTTCCCTTTTCCATTTCTGCCGCCGATGTTACTCCAAGCGAGGCGAGGCCGAAGAGGTGGTGCGTAGCCACCCCATCATGCTCCACACCAGTAAAATAGCGCTGGGGAAGGAAGGCAGGTTAGTAACCGGCCTTTTTACAGTAGTGGAGATGGACCCAATATACAGTGGTGGAGGTGGGCCCAAGCACTCTGCCCCTCCACTTTAACTGCAGTGGGGGTGGTCAGAGGAACTTGGAAGGGCCCCCCCATCGCGGCTCCGACCCCTTCCTAGTCCAATTTTTGACCATGACATAACTACAGGGCTGGACTGAAAGTGAGCTAGGTAATGGGGGCGGTGGCTCGTGAGCCGCGCGGACCTTGCCGTGGAGCTTCTTGAGGACCTTAGTGAGGGCTAGAACATAGGTGGTCAATTCTTCAGTCATATGGTGAAACTGAACCAGTCTGGGAACATGCAGGTTCCAGGGAGTTCTAAGAGGCCTGCCATAAAGAATCTCGGCAGGAGAGAGCCGGGCCGGTCACGCAGGTGTAATGCGCAGCTTGAAGAGGGCAACGGGGAGCAACTTTAGCCATGTCAGTCCCGTGTCTGCTCTTAATTTAGCCAATTTAGTTTTGCGGGTCTGATTGTGTCTCTCAAAAAACCCGGCCGCCTGCCGTCTGTAAGAACAGTGTAACTGCTGGCGTATGCCCAACTGGGAGCAAAACTCCTTGTTAATCTGTCCAGTAAAATGAGGCCCGTTATCAGAACTTAACTGAGCTGGTACACCGTACCGGGGAATGATTTCCCGCAACAAATCTTTAACCACAGTAGCAGCTTTATTATCGGTAGTCGGATACGCCTCGACCCATCTGCTGAACACATCGACAATGACCAAAACATATTTATCACATTGACACCTTTCCAACTCACTGTAATCCATTTGGAGCGTCTCAAAGGGACCACCTGGCAACAGGGTTTGCCCCATACCACAAGGGATACCTTTGCCAGTGTTATATTGCTGACAAATCAAAAACCGATCACTGATACTCTGGGCCAACAACTGCATTTTAGGGTGCCACCAAGTGTCCAGCAACGAATTGCTAGTCCCCCGATCCCCACAATGAGTTGCAAAATGTACACATTCGATGACCCATCAAGCCAGTGCATCAGACATACAAGTCTGGTGTGCAGGCGTGGTCCATAAAGAGGAAACAGAATCATATGTACAACCTAACCGTTTCCACATTTGTTTATCACTCTCAGTACCGTCCTCCTGTAACCTTATGACGTCCTGGGTGGTTGGCATTGGCTTGTCAGACGCATACCTATTTATAGCAGATCGTTTAGTCTTATTTAACATTTTAGGCACCATCACTTGCTGAATTTGCGCGGCTGTCCGCGCTGCACAATCTGCTTGTTCATTACCAACGTCAACTGGGGTCTTGCCGTTTGTGTGGGCAGCGCATTTAATGACGGAAATCTGCATGGGCATGAGGAGGGCCTGCAGTAGGTCATTAACTAAACCCCGGTGGGGTATTTACGTGCTGGCCGAGGTAAGGAATCCCCTATTCTTCCAGTGCTGTCCGAAGTCATGAACTATCTCGAAAGCGTATCGGGAGTCAGTGTAAATATTTACCCGGCGATCTACCCCAAGTATACATGCTCGGGTAAGGGCAAAAAGTTCGGCTTGTTGGGCTGAATAAAGTGTCTGAAAAGCGGCCGCTTCTAGGATCAGACCATCCTGATCTACGAGTGCGTAGCCGGACAGTCTCCGGCCAGTGGGGCTTACTAATGCACTGCCATCAACATACATAATCATGTCAGGTTGTTCTCACGGAATATCACTCAGATCGTCCCTTATTGTGGTAGTTTCCTGAATCAAGGCTAAACAGTCGTGACCAGGTGCGTCTTCATGGACAGGGGGACCGCTAAGAAAACAGGCTGGATTGATAGTGGTTATGTATTTAAATGTCAGACGTGGATTGTTCAAAAGGTATATCTCATACCTATTCTGACGAGCTGCGGTAAGATGCTGAGTCTGCAGTTGCCCCAATAGTGCGATGACCGATTGGGAGCTGTACACCGTAATATCCTGTTGGATAGTGATATTGGCAGCAGCCTGCAAACTATTGTGTATCGCTGCCAAGATCTGGGTGTAAACAGGGTGGCCCAACGCCACTGGGTCGAGTTTGGAAGAGTAATATGCTACGGGCCGGTGCTTGTCCCCAAGTTGCTGGGTGAGTACAGCTGTTGAACATCCTTCCAGAACTGTACAGTAGATCTGGAACGGTCGGTCGTATAAGGGCCTCCGGAGGCCGGTGCTTGTAACAAGGCCTGCTTCCGGCAATGGAAGGCTTCGAGTGCCTCGGTGGTGAGAGTAAAATTCGCCCCTTCACTAGTGTAAGGCGGCAGCAACTTTGTATAGACAGCGATGTTTGGTATCCACTGCCGACAATAATTCACCATAACCAGCCAATGACGGACCTCCTTTGCTGTGGTAGGGGCGGGGAATTGGCATATCGGTTCAATCCTACTGGGTTCGAGGCTTCTCTCTGTGGCTGTAAGCAAAACTCCTAAGAACTTAACATTTCTCTGAGCCACCAAGACCTTTGATTGTGAGACAACATAACCCAACGAGGATAGGTGGTTTAATAATTGGATCACAACATCCCTATTACTGGGCTCTTCAGGACTTGCTACCAATATGTCATCTACATACTGCACTAGAGTGGAACCATGTTCCAATGTCAAGGCCTGGAGTTGGGTCTGCAGACATCTGGGGACGAGCGTAGGTGAGTTGACGAACCCCTGTGGCAGTCGGGTCCAGGTATACTGCTGTCCATTTTAAGTGAAGGCAAACAAATATTGGCTTTCAGATGCGAGAGGGAGGGCAAAGAAGGCGTGCTGAAGGTCAATTATGGCGATGACCCGGGCTCGAGCTGGAATTTGAGCCAGTATGTGGGCAGGATTAGGGACGAGAGCATGTAACGGCTGTGCGATGGCATTGATTGAACGTAAATCCTGTACTAATCGGTACTGGTCTGCTTTGGCTGGTTTAGGCACAGAAAGTATGGGGGTGTTACATTCTGATTGGCAAGGGACCAAAACACCCTGTTGCAACAGCTCTCGGATAAATTTGTCTATAGACGGGGCAGCTTGGGGTTTCAGGGGGTATTGCCGAATGGAAGGCAGCTTTACATGGTCTTTTATCGTTACCTTAATAGGTGAAACATTTGTCTTTCCCACTTGTGATGGGTATTCCGCCCTGACCTGTGGATTGACATATCCCAGACCATCACGTCCCGTGATGCTGCAGTCGAGTGTTAATCGTTTCAGGGACCTCAAAATATTTTATGGAAGTGCCGTCTGGCGTGACTTGAAGTGCGTACTCTGTTGGATCTGAATGATCCACTGCCCTCCTTACCATAGGCCCCAGATCCTTGGCATGGTACTGTTCGTGGACCTGACGTGTAATATGAGGGCCTACAGAAGCTGACTGTGGCCATAAATGTGGAGGTATTGTAAAAAAATCGGCTGTACCTTCTTTTCCCGTGACTGTGGCTGTAACCTTGGCTGGCCATTCGGTCCCAATTAACGGCCGCTATTTGTCCTCCAACTCTCTGTTTTGTCCGGTTCTCTCATAGGCCAGGGTAACGTGTTGCAGTGAATGTTCAATGTCTAACGTCCACCACTGGTGGGTGATAGAAATATACCACTGTTGTCTTATCCTCCATGATTGAACCGTTACCCCTTCGTTTCCGCACTCTAGCTGCAGCTGGAAGATACACAGTAAATCTCGGGCCAACAAGTTACAGTCCAATCCAGTAGACACCACAAACTGATGATCCGCACTTATTCTCGTAAGTGACTGTCACAGGTTCAGAAATAGGATACTCACACATCTGTCCTTGGAACCCCGACAAATGCTGCGTGTGGTCGGACAGTGGTAGTCGAAGTTCTGATTGCACCGAAGACATGGCTGCTCCAGTGTCGATTACAAATGAGTGATGTTGATCTCCTATCTGCAGTGAAATAATAGGTTCCCTGTCCGAATTGAGAGTCCTTATGACTAAATTAGCTATTCAATCTGTGTTGGGAAAGGGTTTGCCTGGGAGAAGTCAGTGCATCTCGGCTGTCCTACCCTTGGTGGGTACGCCCTCCTTTAGGTCGGGTTGTCTCCTTCTCCTGCCCATCTTTTAAAGGGGCATTCCTGTTACCAGTGATCTGCACGGCCGCAATTAAACGTGCATTGTTCCCTCTATAGCTGCCCCGTCCTCTTTTCCCAGTAGACCAATGGCCATTCAGAGGGGGCGGCAGTTGTGAAGCTGTTCGTGCATACGGTGGGCCATAAAGAGGAGCTGAGGGTCCATTTGGGTGGGTTTGATATCCTCCCCTTAGCTGATCCACCTACCCAAGGTCACAATATTGGGGTTCCAGCTAGTAAGCCACCGTTTCTGCCGCTGGTTGGGGTCTCAGATCATCCTTTTTCATTATATAATCAGTCTTAATCTTTGTAACTGAGCCTCCTTCCAGGCCTACACCCGCCTTCCAATAAAATCTGAATTCCCTGGCCATCTGAGAAGGGTCATTCTCTGTCCAATTCATGTTACGACATTTCACGGCAGTAGCCACGGAAGGTGGGAGGCAATGCATTAACATAGCACAATATTGAGGGGAATTCTGACCATTTTGATATGGCAAGTCACCTGACTGCCCACAGTAGATTTCATTAAAACGTTCCAGAAATTCCTCTGGCTCTTCAGTCTTTTTAGGTTTGACAGCAGAAATGTTTATGGGCTTTTGAAATGTGACATTCAACGCATTCAGAATTTGTGCCCATCTATCATCGTCCAAAGCATGGCCTTGCTGAAGTGCGGCGTGGCTAGCAGAATTCAAGTGATTGAGATGATTGCGGTGCTCTGTTGGGGTTAAAACCAGCTGGACTAGGGCCCAGAGGTCCCTTGAATCAGCTTGATAAACTGAGATGGTAGTTCTCAGATAATCCACGAAATCAGCAGGAGATTTCCTCCTGTCTGGGATTGCAGCAAGAATAGCCATCATCTCACTGGGTCTCCATGGGAAATAAACGTTTATCGTGGGCTGGGCGGCCGCCGTTACAGCGGCAGGTTTTAGTATTTTCCGAATCGGCAACTATCTCAAAGTCTCACTAGGGGGCGCTCTAGCCGATTCCTCTGGCTCTTCAAAGACTTCGACGTCCTTCCCTGCCACTAGGGAGAGCTCCAGCTCCTCAGAACCATTCCCACCCTCTTTGGTTGTTCTCATACTTTTCTGTCCTTCCATATCGGTCTGAAGGGATCCAGGTGGTATGCGTGATTGTTTCTGGATAGGATCAGGCCCCTCTCTCACTGTCCGAGATCGGTTCCTAAAGCTAATTGGGCTTGTTGAACAGAGCTCCCCTTGTCTAACAGACAGTGAAGATGCTGTAATCGGACCCAAGCTATCAACCGAAGGGGCTGTAGAGGCTGGCATGATTTGAATCTGGGGAGCAGTGACTGGATATATATGATGATACCCTGGTGGTTCCGGAAATAGTGCAGACAATGCTACGGTGCACTCGGGACTCTAGCCGACATGGTCCAATTTTCGAAGTCCTCATCTGCTTCTGTCATTGCAAGACCAGCCATTGAACTACGTAGCCCATTTTTTTTTCGAGTCCACCCTCTCTTCACTTGCGCGTTTTTTGAATGCATACTCCTTTTTCAAGATCTCCAGAGTTTTCTGGTTCCCCTATTTTATAGGGGAATTCCCATTATAACGGCATTTTCTTCTCAACTGGATAACATGATCTTATCTCTTTCCTCTTGACAATATTGTCTCCATAATCCAATTAATTATTTTGCTTTCATACTTTGGCTCTTTTTCCAGATTTTCCCCTGAACTTTCTTAATGATGTCCAGGTCTTTAGTGCCCCCTAGTGGCCATTCGTCACCCAATTTCTTCCTTAAGGTTGCTGACATTTTCCATAATCTCTCGCTTTTTCTGGATAAATATCACATAATATTTGCAATGGCGTGCCTGGATCATTCGTGTTATCCAAGCAATTCCCCATAATCTCAAACTAGTCCTCAAGACTGCGTTTTTTCGCCACTACAGTCCAAGGATACAATTTTAGCTTAATCTACTATAGTTTCCAAAACACTCACACGTGGAAGTAAATCAATTCTAAAACACACACACCTGGAATTAAACCATCAGCCGATGTCCCATCAACTCCAAAACTACACACATATGGAATTAAACCATCAATTTCAATGTCTCATCAATCCCAAAACTACACACATATGGAATTAAACCATCAATTTCGATGTCCCATTAATCACAATACACACATATGAAATTAAACCATCAATTTTGATGTCCCATCAATTCCAAAACTAACCCAAACCCAACCATCAATTATGAAATCCTATCAGTTAAATTTTCTAATCCCCAGACTGAACTTTGGTTTCGTCGAGAAGATCTTTCCGTACCAACCATGAGTGACCAGACCAATCAGGCCATAAGAAGAGGGGAAAATCAATGCGCGGTCATTTTCCAGCTACACATTGTGGGCCCTTTTCCACTTTCCTTGTCCAAAATCAGTCTAATTCTGATTTTGCAGTTGGCCGGTAACCATCTTGAGAAATCCCGGGTTTCGGCACCAAATGACAAATGTTGAATTATTTACCCGTCAGTCTGGTCGCAATAAAACTCGAGATGGATTTGTAGGCATCGTATTATTTACTTTTAAACAACTTGCAAGTCTTACTTGCTTCACAAAAACCCAGAACAAAAGCTACCTCCAGGGTCTTCCGAATCGAGTGCTATTGGAGACAAAGGAATCTCTACAAATACGTTCAAATTGCATCAAGTTTCACATACACGATTCCTATACGTCATCCTATACCCCTCCTGACCTGGCCATACATCCTAATTGGCTCACTTCTCATTCCTTAACCCTGGCCTCTTGTTACCCAGCATCCTTTTCTCCTCCACTACCAGACACCCCTCCCCCTTCCTTGCCATGCTTTCTGAAATCCTTTGTCTGCGAATTCACTAGAATTAGACCGGCCTACATATACATTACTGTAACTAATATATTTAGACTAACTATTTTATATCACATTCGTCAGGAACAAAACAAATCAAAGGAAACACTCTTTGTAAGGTCAATGAATCGACAGCACAAATAGATGCAAATGGGTATGATTTGGAAGGGATCACCTAGAAATGATGAGAACAAAAAAAAGTATGGCACAGGAACAGGCCATTTAGCACTCTGGGTCTGTACAGGTCATGATACCAACGTTTACCAAAACCCTCAGTATTTATTTATGCCATATCCCTCTTTCCCCATTCTATCCATGTTTTTGCAAGTTGACTTTTGAACGCCGTTAATGTTTTTGCTTTCATAACCTCCCCTGAAAAGGAGTTCCAGGCACTCACCGCCATCTGAGTAAAACACTTACGTCGCACATGTCCTCTACACTTTGCCCTCCGGACGCCCATGGTGCCTGACCCGTCCACCATGGGAAAGAGTGCCTGCCCATCCACTCTATCGTTGCCCCTCATAATACTGTCGACCTCTATCAAGTCACCCCTCAACCTCCGTCTTTCTAATGAAAAGTCTATTCAGGATCTCCGAATAGCTAAGACCATGCAGACCAGGCCAAATCCTGGTAAACCTCCTCTGCACCCTGTCCAAAGTCTCCACATCTTTCTGTAATGTGGATTCCAGAATTGTGCGCAATGTTCCAAGTGCGGCCTGACCAAGGTTCTATCTATGGCTTGCTCGTTTTTATACTAAATGCCACGTCCAGTGAAGGCAAGCATTCCGTATGATTTCTTCACTACATTGTCCACTTTTGTTGCCACTTTTAGAGGTCTGTGGATCTGTATGCCCAGATCTCTCTGACTTTCTATATTCCTAAGAGTTTTGCTATTTCCTGTATATCGCCACTCTATGTTAGACCTACCAAAATGCAGTAATTCGCATTTATCCTGATTCAAATCCCTATCCAAGTCTCCAATACGCCCTGTTGTATTTTCTGAAAACCCTCAACACTCTCTGCCACTCCAACAAACTTGGTGTCATCCACAAACTTACTAATCAGACCAGCTAAAATTTCGTCCAAATTGTTCATATATACTCTAAACAACAGAGGCCCCAGCACAGTTCCCTGCGGAACACCGCGGGTCATTGCCTTCTATTCAGAAAAACAACCCTTTCACTGCTACCTTCTGCCGTCCGTGACCGAGCCAGTTCTGTATCCATCTTATCATCTCACCTCAGATCCCGTGTGACTTCACCTTTTGTAACAGTCTGCCATGAGGCACTTGGTCATAGAATCATAGAATCATAGAAGTTTACAGCATGGAAACAGGCCCTTCGGCCCAACCAGTCCATGCCACCCAGTTTTTACCATTAAGCTAGTCCCAGTTGCCCGCACTTGGCCCATAACCCTCTATACCCATCTTACGCATGTAACTATCTAAATGCTTTTTAAAAGACACAATTGTACCCGCCTCTACTACTACCTCTGGCAGCCCATTCCAGACACTCACTACCCTCTGAGTGAAGAAATTGCCCATCTGGGCCCTTCTGAATCTCTCCCCTCTCACCTTAAACCTATGCCCTCTAGTTTTAGACTCCCTACCTTTGGGAAAAGATGTTGACTATCTACCTTATCTATGCCCCTCATTATTTTATAGACGTGTATAAGATCACCCCTAAGCCTCCTACGCTCCAGGGAAAAAAGTCCCAGTCTATCCAGCCTCTCCTGATAACTCAAACCATCAACTCCCGGCAACATCCTAGTAAATATTTTCTGCACTCTTTCTAGTTTAATAAAATCCTTTCTATAATAGGGTGACCAGAACTGCACACAGTATTCCAAGTGTGGCCGTACCAATGTCTTGTACAACTTCAACAAGACGTCCCAACTCCTGTATTCAATGTTCTGACCAATGAAACCAAGCATGCCGAATGCCTTCTTCACCACCCTGTCCACCTGCGACTCCACCTTCAAGGAGCTATGAACCTGTACTCCTAGATCTCTTTGTTCTATAACTCTCCCCAACGCCATACCATTAACTGAGTAGGTCCTGGTCTCATTCGATCTGCCAAAATGCATCACCTCACATTTATTTAAATTAAACTCCATCTGCCATTCGTCGGCCCACTGGCCTAATTGATCAAGATCCCGTTGCAATCCTAGATAACCTTCTTCACTATCCACTGTGCCACCAATCTTGGTGTCATCTGCAAACTTACTAACCATGCCTCCTAAATTCTCATCCAAATCATTAATATAAATCACAAATAACAGTGGACCCAGCACCGATCCCTGAGGTCACAGGCCTCCAGTTTGAAAAACAACCCTCTACAAACACCCTCTGTCTTCTGTCGTCCAGCCAATTTTGAATCCAATTGGCAACCTCACCCTGGATTCCGTGAGCTTTAACCTTCTGCAACAACCTACCATGCGGTACCTTGTCAAAGGCTTTGCTAAAGTCCATGTAGACAACGTCTACTGCACTGCCCTCATCTACCTTCTTGGTCACCCCCTCAAAAAACTCAATCAAATTTGTGAGACATGATTTTCCACGCACAAAGCCATGCTGACTGCCCCGAATCAGTTATTGCCTCTCTGAATGCTTGTAGATCCTGTCTCTCAGAATACCTTCTAGCAACCTACCTTCTACAGACGTTAGGCTCACCGGTCTGTAGTTCCCAGCCTTTTCCCTGCTGCCCTTCTTAAACAAGGGCACAACATTCGCCACTCTCCAATCTTCAGGCACCTCACCTGTGGCTGCCGATGATTCAAATATCTCTGTTAGTGGACCCGCAATTTCCTCATTAGCCTCCCACAACATCCTGGGATACATTTCATCAGGTCCCGGGGATTTATCTACCTTGATGCGCTTTAAGACTTCCAGCACCTCCTCCTCTGTAATATGCACACTTCTCAAGAAATCACTATTTATTTCCCTTAGTTTCCTAACATCCATGCCTTTCTCCACCGTGAATACCGATGAGAAATATTCATTCAGGATCTCACCCAACTCTTGTGGCTCTGCACATAGATGTCCTTGTTGATCCTTAAGAGGCCCTACTCTGTCCCTAGTTACTCTTTTCCCCTTTATGTATCTGTAGAATCTCTTTGGATTCTCCCTTGCATTATTTGCCAAAGCAATTTCATGTCCCCTTTTTGCCCTCCTGATTTCCCTCTTAACTCTATTTCGACAATCTCTATACTCTTCAAGGGATCCACTTGATCCCAGTTGCTGATGTACGTCGTATGCCTCCTTCTTCTTTTTGACCAGAGTCTCAATATCTCGAGTCATCCAGGGTTCCCTACTTCTACCAGCCTTGCCCTTCACTCTAAAGGGAATGTGCTTACCCTGCACCCTGGTTAACACATTTTTAAAAGCCTCCCATTTACCAGCCGTCCCTTTGCCTGCCAACAGTCTCCCCCAATCTACCTCTGCAAGTTCCTGTCTGATACCATCAAAATTGGCCTTGCCCCAATTAAGAATTTTAACTCTTGGGCCAGACCTATCATTCTCCATAGCTATCTTAAAACTAATGAGGTTATGGTCACTTGTCCCAAAGTGATCCCTCACTAGCACTTCTGTCACTTGCCCTTCCTTATTTCCCAAGACGAGGTCAAGTTTTGCCCCCTCTCTAGTCGGTCCATCCACATACTGAATGAGAAATTCCTCCTGAATACACTCAACAAATTTCCCTCCATCCAAGCCCCTAATGCTATGGCTGTCCCAGTCAATGTTGGGAAAGTTAAAGTCCCCTACTACTACCACCCTATTATTCTTGCAGCTATCTGTAATCTCCTCACAGATTTGCTCCTCAATTTCCCGCTGACTATTTGGGGGCCTGTAGTACAGTCCTACCAAGGTGATCTCTCCCTTCTTATTTTTCAGTTCCAACCATATAGACTCAGTGGGCGAACCCTCGGATATATCCCCTCTAAGTACTCCCGTGATGTTCTCCCTAATCAAAAACGACATTCCCCCTCCTCTCTTACCTCCTGTTCTATCCTTTCTATAGCATCTGTACCCCGGAACATTGAGCTGCCAGTCCTGTCCCTCCCTTAGCCATGTTTCAGTCATAGCTATAATATCCCAGTCCCATGTGCCCGTCCATGCCCTGAGTTCATCCGCTTTGCCCGTCAGGCCCCTTGCATTGAAATAAATGCAGTTTAATGTAGACCTTCCTTGCTCTCTGCCCTGCTTTCTCTGGTCATGCTTTACACACTCTCCCTTCCTGCCTTTTGTTTCTGTCCCCACTGACTTCCTACATCGGTTCCCATCCCCCTGGCACATTAGTTTAAACCCTCCCCAACTGCACTAGCAAACACACCCCCGAGAATATTGGTTCCGGTCCCACCCAGATGCAGACCGCCCGATTTGTACAGGTCCCACCTGGGACCTCGGCATCTTGAGGTGGTAATGCTAATCACTGCGCCACCGTGCTGTCCTTTGTCAAAGGTTTTACTGTAATCCATGAAAACAACATCCACCGCCCTCCCCTCATCAATCATCTTTGTCACCTCCTCAAAAATACTGGACCAAGTTAGTGAGGCACGAAGTCCCCGTCACAAAACCATGCTGTCTATCGCAACTGAGCCCATTTCTTACCAAATGGGGATCAATTCTCTCTCTGAAAATACAGTAGAAATGATTTTTTAAAATAAATTTAAAGTGCCCAATATATTTTTTTCCAATTAATCGGCATTTTAGCATGGCCATCCACCTACCCTGCAATCGTTTGGTTTTCGGGGCAAAACCCACTTAACACGAGACGTATGTGCGAACTCCACACAGACAGTGGCCCAGGGCCGGCATCGAACCTGGGACTTCGGCATCTTGAGGCGGTAATGCTAATCACTGCGCCACCGTGCTGTCGTTTTTTCAAAGGATTTACTGTAATCCATGAAATCAACATCCACCGCCCTCCCTCATCAATCATCTTTGTCACCTCCTCAGAAATACTGGACCAAGTTAGTGAGGCACGAAGTCCCCGTCACAAAACCATGCTGTCTATCGCAAATGAGTCCATTTCTTACCAAATGGGGATCAATTCTCTCTCTGAAAATACAGTAGAAAAATTACCTACTGCCGTCGCGAGGCTCACCGGCCTATAAACTCCTGGATTATCGCTACTGCCTTTCTTAAACTGTGGTACCTTGTCAGCTGTTCTCCGGTCCTGTGGTATCCTACCTGTGGCCAATGAGGACACAAAGATGTCAGTTCAGGCCCTAGCAATTTCCTCCCTTGCTTCCCTCAGTTTTCTGGCGTAAGTCCCATCTGGCCAAGGAGACGTATCGTCATTAATATATTTTAAAACACCCAATTCTTCCTCCTTTTTGATTTGAACATGACCCAGACGATCCACACACCCTACCCAAGAATCGTCTTCCACTAAGTCCTTTTCTTTGGTGAACACTGATGAAAAGTACTCACTTAGTACCCTTCACGTCCTCTGGTTCAACATATAGATACCCCCACTCACCTTAAGTGGTCCAATTCTTTCGCTGGTCACCCTCTTGTTTTTTACGTACGAATAAGATACTTTGGGATTCACCTTAATCTTCCTGCCAAGGAGATTCATGGTCCTTCCACAGCCATCCTAATTTTCCTCTTAATCAACTTCCTACTTTCTTTACACTCCTCTATAAAGCATCGAGGTTTTCATCACAAAAAATTCCCTTCAGCCAATAGCGTCTGTGTCCTGTACAAAGCAACCACCCAAGAATGTTACTGGATTCGGTGCGATGTTTCATACAATCATAGAATTTACTGTGCAGAAAGAGGCCATTCGGCACATCGAGTCTGCACCGGCCTTGGAAAGAGCACGCTACCCAGTACCACGCCTTCACCCTAGCCCCGTAACCCAGTAACCCCACCATACCATTTTGGATATTATGGGCAACTTAGAATGGCCAATACACCTAACCTGCACATCTTTGAACTGTGGGAGGAAAGCACAGCTTCCGGAGAATAAAATCCATGCTGACACGGGGAGAACGTCAAGACTCCGCACAGACAGTGACCCAAGCCGGGAATCGAACCTGGGCCTGGAGCTGTGAAAGAACAGTACTGACCACTGTATACCATGCCGACCTAATATTTGAACCGGATCAATAATCGTTCTGTCAAACTAACGGTTTTCTATCCATCCAGATGCTGAATTTCACTGTTTATTTTGCTTCCCTCCAGCTACTGTACAACGATTGTGACCCTGACACAGCGGAAGTGTGGGCTCTCCAGATGTGTCATTCGCTACCTGCTGGCCATGGCAGCAGCAGTTCTACTGGTCATTATTATCGATCTAATATTCAGACACATGCCGATTGTTTACTGGCAGCAGTTTAATTTCCTGTGGTCTATCCGTGTGTGTAATATCCATGCTGTCTTTCTTTATGCAGCTACGGACTGTCCTGTCTGGTTTACTGTGTCTTTCACCTTTGATCGATTTGTGGTCATTTGTTGCCAGAAGCTGAAGAATAAATATTGCACTGAGAAAGTGGCTGCTGTGATTCTCGGAACCGTGGCTGTGCTGAGCTGTTTGAAATTTTCTTTTTGATATTTCATGTTGTCAGACTCGTACTCTATTACAAACAAACCCATCTTTTGTATTATAACATTCTCCACTCAATTATCTCCTGTTTGGATAGCCATCGAGTTTCTGCATCACATTGTGACCCCGTGTGTCCCACGCGCCCTGATTCCGTTGGTTAATGTTGCAGCCATCATACACATAGTGGTGAGCAGTAAAGCCCGCAGCCGACTTCGGGAAAACAATGCTGCGAAGAGTTCCAGAGACCCAGAGATAGAGAGTCGAACAAAATCAATCATATTGCTGTTCGTTATCTCGTTGGATTTCATCCTGTTGTGGACAGTTTTAATCGTTTATTCTACATGGAGACGGACATGTCATTTATAAGATGATTCTGCGTGGATGAGTGATATTGTTCTGGAAATTGGCTTCATGTTGCAGCTCCTGAGCTGCTGCAGAAACACGTGTATTTATGCCGTGACCCAAAGCATTTTCAGGGAGCAGTTGATGAATGTACTAATATATCCATTTGTTTCGATTTTTCGATGTATTCAGAGATGTGCAGAAATGAATGATTGACAATTTGGAGCAATTAATTTCTTGTTTCAATTTTCCCATCGGAGTCTTTGGGAGACAGCGGACCGAAAGTACTCCCATGGGAAAAATCGGTGGGGAGGGGGGCGCACTGTCACTCTCCCAACATTAGCACGGTGGATCCTATGACTCTGGTGTCAGAGAGATTGGGGGAGACTGTGGCTTTCGCTGAACAGCAAAACATGTTACTCCTATCGTGACAGCTATGGTAAAAGTCAGGGAAAGTGGTAATTACTTACAATGATAATGAGGGGCAGGGTCTGCTACACCGGGGACGGAGCGGACGTTCGAGGCCCCACTGTTAGCTGAGGGGTTGGCGGATACTCTGATTAGGGTAACAGAGCCACGAGGCACTCATGCTCTGGTAGCGGAGCTATCTTTACTTAATGGTGGATACCGTGCCTTCTTCAACCTTCCAATTCTGATGTCAGCAATCTCCCTCGCCTGCGGTCAAATTTTCGAGTGCAGATGAAGGTGAAATCTTCCCCATTGACCCGAACCCCATTAGCGCCAGGAACTTTAAATAGCTCGGGATGTCATTACAGGTACTGTCTGAATTTTCTGACACACCAAATCGCTGGGGGAGCGGGAGATGTCACAGGCAAATTGTAGTATGAGGATCTCTGCAATCCACTCAACGAGAGGTTTTTAAAACACACAGACAGACCGGAAACGTACACTCAGCGGTAAATGCGGGTGGGAATGATCTGTCGCTGCCACAGTAGAGAGCCGTGTATCCTCTCAATCCAGTGTCAGAGCGAATGGCGGAGCTGTGGCCACACCAGGAGAAGATGAGTCGTTTACACAGTGCCGAGAGCCAAGTTGTGATTTGTCAGTGACACTTCAGCAGCGATTTTATATAGCATGAACAAACGTTGAGTGAGGGTGAAACATTTTGTGGATATAAAATACAAAGTGCAGAAAGAAGGGGTAGAAAATAGAACATAGAACATACAGCTGCATAGCACAGTACATGCCCATCGGCCCACGATGTTGTGCCGAACTAGTCTGAAACTAAGATCAAATCAACATACTGCCAATCATTCTAGTGCGCGCCATGTGCCTATCTAATAACCACATCAAATTTCGTAAAGTGTCCGACTCCACTGCCATAGCTGGGAGGGCATTCGCCGCCCCAATCACTCTCTTAATAAATAACCTACCTCTGGCATCCCTCCTATATCTTCCACCATGAACCTTATAGTTGTACTCCCTTGTTACAGCTACATCCACCCGAGGAAAAAGTCGCAGAACGTCCAATCTATCTATACCTCTCATCATCTTACACACCTCAATCAAGTCACCTCTCATCCTCCTTCGCTCCAATGAGAAAAGCCATAGCTCTCTCAACCTTTCCTCATAAGACCTACCCTCCAATCCAGGCAGCATCCTGGTAAATCTCCTTTGCACCCTTTCCAATACTTGCAGATCCTTCCTATAATGAGGTGAACAGAACTGCACACAATGCTACAAATGTGGTTTAACCAATGTCTTGTACAGTTGCAGCAAAACCTCACGGCTCTTAAACTCATTCCCCCTGTTAATAAATGCAAATGCACTGTCGGCTTTCTTGACGGCTCTATCCACTTGGGTGGAAACATTCCGAGGTCTATGGACATGAATTTCGAGATCTCCCTGCTCCTCCACATTCTTCAGAAGCCTGCCGTTAACCCTCTATGGCCTCTCCCCGGTGTAATCACTTCCACTCCTCACTACTGTACTGGAATGTCATCCAGGATGTTTTGAGCTCAAGTCCTGGTGTATAACTTGAACGTACAGCCCTCTGGAAAAGAGAAGAAGGCCGTGGCGTCAAGTCGATCTCCAGGTAGAACATTCCATGCACATAGATTAACATCGTTGCCAGGGCCTCGGGCAAAGGGTTCTGTGTACAAACCTTGCCACAATTTACTTAAAATGTAGCACATGGTAAAATGAGTCAAAAAAATGAGGGGCTGGCTTAGCACAGGGCTAAATCGCTGGCTTTGAAAGCAAATAAAGGCAGGCCAGCAGCACGGTACAATTCCCATACCAGCCTCCCCTAACAGGAGCCGGAATGTGGCGACTAGGGGCTTTTCACAGTAACTTCATTTGAAGCCTACTTGTGACGATAAGCGATTTTCATTCATTCCAAAAAAGATCCTGTAGATGTTTACACTTGTGATTGATCATGACGTCAATCCGATCGCAAAACTGCTTCAATTAGTTACACACAAGTGTATACGATGATTCCCGGAATAAAACGCCTTGACAAATAAAGAACAGATCAAGTGCACTGATTGCGATCTTACACTAGCTTGAGTCGGTTTTGCCAGCTTTATCCGGCGGAAATTAACCGAATTAAGAATTTTACATGTAAATTACATCAAACGCTAATTGTCCAGTGACGATGTTCAATGCCGTGTATTAAACATCACCAAGGAAGCTGGTACATTATTGGAATAATGAGTGCGGCTCTGCTCTGCTCATTGCGCGTGTTTCAGGCGGATCTTCAAATTTCACTCAGGATTTTGGGTGTCCAGGCACCGACAGTCAGTTCTATTGTTGGCTCCTGACTGTGGCAGCAATTATTGAAGAGAACTACTAACCAAGAGATAACAGTTTATTCCAGTTGTGTCATTGAGACAGGAAAAATTGTTAAAATAGTTTAATAAAGTCAGAATTATTACCTCGATACTATTGTATGGAGGTTCGGCTTTATCTTTTCATTCATGATCGAGTTTGAAATGGTAACAGCTCTCTCCTTTCCTCTCTTCTTTATAATGCTGAAAGAGACACAGAGGAACTGGAAGACAGAAGAATCATAGAGTTGAGGATGAGAGTGGGGAGGAGAATGAGAGACAGAAGAGAGCATATAAATTCCAGACCATCTCTAAGAGGGCCGCAGAGATCAATGCAATCAATCAAACTTTCTGATATCAAACATGACTGGAAATCGCTGAGAATGATCTGTTCTATTCCGCAGGATAATTAATGTCATCAGCGACCACCATGTGTTCTGCTGACACATGTCACAGAGCAGTTTCAGCCTCTGTTCCCTGACATCATCTTCTGAAAGCTGATAGAAAACGGAATATTTTTTCGAGTTATATTTTCTGGAGACATATTAATGACCACATATGAACGACAAAACATCAAACATCTTATTTACACCAAGAAATACTCACCATTGATCCATGACCTCTGAACGACATCAGATCCTTGCTGTTTTCGTGACTGATAGATGATAATTCCGGCCACGTTGGGAAACTCGTACATACATTAGAACAAAACATAACACTATTTTCCATGCGCGGGTATGTACATTTCCTTCCAATTCATGGATGTCACGATTTTCTTCCTTTGTTTCACGACACACTTGTGTGTGGGAGGGACGCAATGTGACAGTTTTGGTATGTTTCAAATAGGGTCATGACAGTTTGCATGTAAAGTGTGAACCTTGATGATATCCAACATACTTTGAGAAGTTCTTACTGGGCGAATAGATGATATTCCTCTGTATCGGCTATCACCGTTGTGCTGTTGGCTCTTGAGGGAAATGCTTTGACCCATTTGTTGAAAGTAGCAATGACTGCTGGCAGATTGTTTTGTAACCTCCTCCCTCCCACCACTCAACATAGCACAAGTTCATCCGCAAAATAAATTTGGAAATTCGACCAGGGCCCCTCCATGCGCCTGGAATATCTGAGATCTCCTTTATGATCGTCAATGTCCTTCCCGGCACATATCAAACACTTTTCAATATAATGCTTTATATATTTATCAAAACATGCCTCCAACATAAGTTTTTCATTCTTTCCACAGTTCTTGCTGTTCTTTCTCGATCCCATTCCTCAATAAATTGATTAATTACCCAGTTACAATCTATGGTTGGCAACACGTATCTTTCCACCTCGAATACCTTGGCGGTCCCTGATGTTTAATTTGTTTTTCGACGTCTTCAATGATGACGAGAATGAGTTCGAATGGGTTTCAAAACAAATTGTTCCTTTGGAATTGAATAAGACCCTCACTTCGAATCTGACGCACCGGGGCAGCAAACTGGCCTCTTGCTTAGCAAACAAACCTGCATTTCAATTGCCTGCCAGCGAGGGTCTATGGCGAATCTTTACATGAATTACCCCATATTGTTCTTCGGCGTTCTCGATTACATATTTTACTAAGGTGGTTGACAGGAGGGACTGTTCATCGATTAACACAAATCCTCCAGTTTTACTTATCCGCAAAAAGTCAGTCAGTTCATTAGAAACATACATGCTATCTGAAAAAATAGCATGCAGTTGCGGGGGTGGGGGGTGTTCCGAGTAGGAGACTGCAAATGTTACTGCTGTTCACCAGGCACTCTGAGCGCTCATGGGGTAGGTTCAATGTTCTTGCCTCTAACACCTGCCCTTGACTGTTTACCATATGATTACCTCATTCGAAATTCCCTCACTCCATCCTCAATCGAGGATCCCTCTATTAGATGTGTTAGTGGGTGTTTGTGTCTGTCTGTTGCTCTCTGGTTTCTACCGGGCTATTGGGCACTACCCCTACCTCCCTGTTTTATTTTGGCACATTTAGTCCACTGGGACAGGGTGCTGCCACACACTGACAGTCCAGCGCTTCCCCGCTATTACTGATTTCTGCAAGGAAAGTGAGTGTAATACGTCTGTTAACAGGAATGTTCTTCCTTTGTAACGTTAACATTCATCCGGCTTTGTGATCCTGACTAAGAATTCCATCTCTTATGCATCCGCCCAAAAATAATTATTGGAGGGGAGACGGTACTGCTGAAATAGTGAGTGGATTAGTGCTAATTACATGGGTAATCAATTGGACTGCCCAGGAAGCTGCCAGTATGTGGCATTCAAATGTGGAAAATGTCTGTTGTGTCGGACATATGAGTCAGAGATACTAGCGTCCATCGCCGCAATCGGAATGTCAAAAGGTAATTCTGGATTCGGTTTGTATGGCTGGCGCCTGAATCAATGTATTTTTAGTTCACGAATGGCCTATGTGAACAGCTCAGTCCCCATCCAAGGGGAGTTCTTTTTTATTAGATCTGATAACGGTGAAGCTTTTTGTTCCAAAACTGTCCATGTGGTTTCAGCAATACCGTAACAATCCTAAAAACGAATTGTAAGAATTTTAAATCGAGGGTAACGGGAATTGGCAGGTGGTCTAAAGCCTTTTCCTTTCCATCTCTCGATTCGTCCAGGTCACCATAGCGCCTTAGTTGGAGACCCGTCTTCTCATAATACAAGCGTTTTGGGTTAACGTTCTGGCCCAGGATGGCGAGCAGGCCTAGCAAATCATCGAGGATATCTCAGTGTTCCTCTCTCGGCATATCTTGGAGAATAAGGGGAATTTGTATTGGGGTTCCTTTCATAAGGAAACTGACCAATATCTATTACTGATATCTAAAACAGTAACATTTCGTGCTTGCGTTTGTCGTTATATTAATATCTCGGGACTGCTCACCACCGTGGGGCAGGCCAAAGCGGTTGCTTGCTTCAATATTCGGTAGTCGATACTTAGGGGCCAAGTTGCATCCGGCATCTTTACTGACCAGATAGGTGAATCATTTGCTGAGACTACGGGAAGTAGGACTCCCTGCCCCACTTATCCGGTAATTACTTTCGGCACATTTTCTTCTGACAGCGTGGGGAACGCATATTATTTCTGAGGTTGATTCCAGCCCCTCTATAGCAACCTCTAGACCATAGAACATTACAGCGCAGTACAGGCCCTTCGGCGTTTAATGTTGCGCTGACCTGTGAAACCACTCTAAAGCCTATCTACACTATTCCCTTATCATCCATATCTTTATCCAATGACCATTTAAATGCCCTTAATGTTGGTCAGTGCACTACTGATGCAGGCAGGGCATTCCACGCCCTTACTACTCTCTGAGTAAAGAACCTACCTCTGACCTCTGTCCTATATCTATTGTCCCTCAATTTAAAGCTATGTCCCCTCGTGCTAGCCATCACCATCCGAGGAAAAGGGCTCTCACTGACCACCCTATCTAATCCTCTGATCATCTTGTATGCCTCAATTATGTCACCTCTTAACCTTCTTCTCTCTAACGAAAACAGCCTTACGTTCCTCAGCCTTTCCTCATAAGATCTTCGCTCCATATCAGGCAACATCCTGGTAAATCTACTCTGCACCCTTCCCAATCCTTCCACATCCTTCCTATAATGCGGCGACCAGAAGTGCACGCAATACTCCAAATGCGGCCGCACGAGAGCTTTGTACAGCTGCAACATAACCTCATGGCTCCGAAACTCAATCCCTCTACCAATAAAAGCTATCACACCGTACGCCTTCTTAACAATCCTCTCAACCTGGGTGGCAACTTTCAGGGATCTATCTACATGGAACGAAGTCTTACAACACCAGGTTAAAGTCCAACAGGTTTGTTTCGATGTCACTAGCTTTCAGAGCGCTGCTCCTTCCTCAGGTGAATGAAGAGGTCTGTTCCAGAAACACATATATAGACAAATTCACACCGCTTGAGACAATTCACACCTCTTTAACCTGGGGTCACCCCATCTCTGGATCTGTAAAGATTTAATCACCTGCTAATGCTCGCATTCCTAGCATTGTTTGGCATCTTTGAATTTGTCTATATATGTGTTTATGGAACAGACCTCTTCATTCACCTGAGGAAGGAGCAGCGCTCCGAAAGCTAGTGACATCGAAACAAACCTGTTGGACTTTAACCTGGTGTTGTAAGACTTCGTACTGTGCTCACCCCAGTCCAACGCCGGCATCTCCACATCATATCTACATGGACACCGCGATCTGTCTGCTCATCCACACTACCAAGGATTTTACCATTAGCCCAGTACTCTGTCTTCCTGTTACTCCTTCCAAAATCAATTACCTCACCCTTTTCTGCATTAAACTCCAATTGCCACCTCTCAGCCGAGCTCTGCAGCTTATCTATGTCCCTCTGAAACCTGCACCAACGTTCCGCACTGTCCACAACTCACCGATTTTAGTGTAATCTGCAAATTTACTGAGCTATCCTTATACGCTCTCCTCCAGGTCATTTATAAAAATGACAAACAGCAGGGGCCCCAAAACAGATCCTTGTGGTACATCACTAGTAACTGAACTCCAGGCTGAACATTTCCCATCAACCACCACCCTCTGACAATATGCCGCTGTCAGATTTGAGTTGGGCTGAAACCGGCTCTCGAATCCAGAGTTCATGTTGCACTAATGGACCCCCTGACATGTTGTATTTCTGAACGCATAGTTTGCACACGGTACACATTTGGTCCAAGCATTTTCACACACAGATCGGGGATGATGCCTTTAACTCTCCATCAATTGGTCAAGCAATACAATTTGCTATGTCAAAGGATGAACTAAACGTTTACATTCGCTCGAAGCCTAGGATGTGTTCCGTCCTCGGGAAGAATCAGTCAGGATAGCAGAATGGAAAATCAATATGACTTCCAGTTTAAACTCTACAGGGTCAGTTTCTCCACCTTGTCACATGTGGCCGTTGAAACCGCTCAACATGATTTCCCTTTGATTGCGCCATTCAATTCGGGGTGAGCTGCTGGGGTTAAATGTGGTCGTGACCTCCAGTATCACTCGCATTTGACTGGATGCCTCCTCCCCAACCGCTCCCTAGCAGGCGACCTGTATTCTCACATTTGACGCTGCAGTACCACTCTGCAAAGGCCTGACACCGTCATTGATTACACAGCGGAGCGGGGGTAGGTGAGTCAGGAGCATGCGCCCCTGAAAATGACAGAGATTATTCTTTCCTGCCTTTTGGTGCATCCGAGCTCCGCCAGGCCCGTCCGATGGTTGGAGAGTTTTCTCTGCACCTGGTGCATAATGTTTAGGTTCGCAAGATTCTCGGAAAGTAGTGACAGAGTGGGTCACAATTATAACACCGGCCGGTTGACGCTAGTCTTGGTCTGGTCGGTAGCGCGGGATGTGCCCTGTTTCTGGGTTCACCATGTCTCTTATCTGGAACGGGTCTCTCGTGATAAGGAGGGGAATGTAGCTTCATTCGTATCTATCTGTGCCCACCGTCATTTTCCCAGATTGCCCAGTGTCCCTGAGTTCGAGCAACAGCATTTTGCCATTTGGGGGGATTCCCGTGGCCTGAGTTTCCCATCGTTGTGCTCGGATTAAACGGTGGAGGATCCATGTCGCAAGTGTGTGTTGAATCGGGAGGATCAACAGATTCCCAAGCTTTTTGGCCACCTTGGGCTGCATGTGAGACGAACGCATTAATCAATCTGGTATCATTTGTGGTGCACATGTCTTGTCAGAACAAATAATTTTGTTTAGAGTTTTGATCTCTCGAAACTCATCACAGTTTTGATTACAGAGATTGCTACAATTATTCTCCTTTCGTGTTCATCTTGTTCAATGTACAAACCTCAATTCCTCGGCGTCACTCTGATATTCAGGGCTGATTGTTTGATTTTAGTCAATGTCTGATGCAAATCCTGTCTCATTGAAAATAGTTAACTGCACCTGCTTTTTCACTGCTCTGGTTGTTATTATTCCCTGAAGGACATTAGTGAACCAGCTGGGTTTTTACAACAATCGAAAATGGTTTCATGGTCATCGTTCGGAATTTATTCCTTGATATTTATTGGATTCAATCTCTCCAAATGCCCTGGTTGCATTCAAACACAAGACCCCAGAACAATACCCTGGGTCCCTGAATTACGACTAACTGCTTTTTTCAGATAATGGTAATCGGATCAGGCTCCGTGGACCCAAATTGTTGCCCTTGGGGGATTCCACTTTCTTTAAAATGAGACTCCTTTCAAGGTGCGCTTCCATTGTCTCTTCGACAGCATCGCTTTGGCAACTGAAAGAGATCAGCGGCTCCAGAGGGTGCGAGGGGAGAGATTGAAATCTGACATTCACAAGCTGGCATGTTACAACAATGGCTGTGAATGTGAGAACAATGGATTGGAATGATACAACAATGTTTCCGAATCTGACAACAGTGGGTAGGAATGTTCCATCAATGGGTGAGAATCTGAAAACAATCGTAGTTGATCATAATCTGAGAACAAAATACTGGAATGTTCCAACAGTAAACAGGGGTTTATTCGCCGCGCTTTACCAACTTTCTACATTGTATAAATGGATGTCATTGGAAAAACGGATCTTTTGGATACTCCAAGTTATTCAGGCGGGTTACTATCCCTTCCTTGCTGGTTTCGGTGTCCCTGGTAAGAAACTTTATGTCTTTATTGCTCCAATCCATTGTTAACCACGGTATTTTGCTGTCATTTACATTTGGATGTGAAAATGCATTTTGTCAAGTTCAATCTGAAACACCTTTACCTCTCCGTCAATGTAACTTCACTGACCTGTCCAATGTCTGAGCCTTAAGAAAAGATAGTTCACAATCTGTGCAATTGCTTTCACGTTGAGGTGATTCCCGTACCCACATCATCTCCAGTACCAAATCTCTATTATATCACCTGCAAAATATCACTTCCCCAATTCTATCTTCAAAAACTCCTCACATATTGTCAACAAGTCTCTTTATTACAGTAGGACTCGAGAGCTCCAATGTAATAAGCGAAACACTTCAGATTACCAAACATTGCAGCGCACAGAACATCCATGCCTCTGTAATTTGAACTGCAAATCACAGAACATCAGTTCAATCACCATTCTGATGCATGATGTGGACATGCCGCCGTTGGACTGGGGCGGGCACAGAAGAAATCTTATACCAGAGTAAAGTCCAACAGGTTTGTCTCGAATCACTAGCTTTCGGAGCGCAGTTCCTTCCTCTGGTCCTTTCTCACCTGATGAAGGAGCTGTGGGCCGAAAGATAGTGATTCGAAACAAACCGGTTGGACTTTAACCTGGTGTTGTAAGACTTCATTCTGATGCAAGCAGACGCACATGTATTCCCTTTCGCGCTGCTCATTGACTTTTTCCATATTTCTGTAACATCTATCCACTGACGGCTGTTCCTAATCCCTTTTTGAAGTTAATGTACAGATATATGTATCTCTTCTTTGTCGCAATCTCTGGCGCTCTCTGTCACCAGGAGCCTGCGCTGAGACTATTACGTGATGGACGAGAATGCTTTCGAGCTGGGTAAAAAACAGTGAGTTCAAGTGGTGAGTTCTAACGGGTTAAAAGGGGGTTACTAGTAATTAAACTGACCTTCAATTGAAAGCTACATCAGCCCTCAAATCGTGTAATTGAAAGCTACTCGTTTGGCGAGTTGAATTCCTGAAACAGGATGCGGCTGAGTTACACTCGACTGTATCTGTTGGATTGTGCAACTGGTTTAATTCTGTTTCCAGAGCATGGGATTTTGAGGCCACCAAACAGGGAAGCCAGTCAGTATTGTTTGTCTGCACTGTGAGTGCTACTTGGCAGGACGAGTGTGCTTTATAGTTGGGTGGAAAATACTGAGTTGGGTGAAATTGGCAGACGGTGAAACGGAAATATCGGACGCAGAGCTGAGCAGGAAATTATCGAACAGACCCTGGCAATGTAGAGGGGTGTCATGATTCACTGACAGTGTTCCGACTTGGGGGACGGGGTAGGGGGACGGGGTGTGAAGAGTTTTATCACAGGAAGATGTGATTTTCTTGGCGAATAAGGAATCTGTCCAAATTTTTAAATCCATTTTACATTTCCTGGTATAAATTGTGTTCATATTGAGGTAATGGGGGAATATGAAAAATGTTTTAAAAGTGATAAAAATTAAAATATAATTTAAAAACCTAGAGCTTCAGGGGCGCGTGGTGTGTTCTTCCGGCATCATGTAACAGCTGATGGGCCCCATTGTGGTTCCTAGTGACCACATCTGTAGTAAGTGTTGGTTGCTCGAGGAACTGCGGCTGAGGTTTGATGAGTTGGATTCTGAGCTTCAGACGTTGCAACAGATCAGGGAGGGGGAGAGGTACCGAGACGCTGTGTTTCAGGAGGCAGACACATCACCTAGGCACACTACCTTGAATTCAGCCAGCGGTCAGGGACAGACAGGAGCGTGTGGCTGCTATTGAGGCAGGTCGAAAGTATCGAACTTCAGGCACGTAGGTGTCTCAGCTCTTGACTTTGTCCAACAGATACGAGATACTTGCTCAATTGTTGATGGGAACAAGGACTGTAGGGAGGATGAGTTAGCTGACCACTGTTCCGTGGTACTGGAGTCCAAAGATGTGCAGGTTAGCTGGATTGGCCATGATAAATTGCCCTTAGAACCAACATTGTCCTTAGTGTTGGGTGGGGTTACTGGGTTATGGGGATAGGGTGGAGGTGTTGACCTTGGGTAGGGTGCTCTGTCCAAGAGCCGGTGCAGACTAGATGGGCCGAGTGGCCTCCTTCTGCACTGTAAATTCTATGATGATTCAAGCGGGTAAGCAAAAAGACAAGTGGTAGCAGTAGTGGATTCAATGATTAGGGAGACAAAGAGCATCCTTTATAAGCAGGACCAACAGTTTCACATGGTATGTTGGCTACCCGGTGGCAGGGCGAGGGACATCTCTAACTGGCGTGAAGTTATATTGGAGTGGGAGGGGGATGATCCAGTTTTAGTGGCCCACATTGGGCCAGACAACATAGTAAAGACAAGGAAAGAGGACCTGTTTGTGAATGATCATGAACTAAGCACAAAAGAATCGAACAGGTCCTCAAGGATTATAATCTCTGGATTACTACCCGAGGCATCTGCAAACGGGCACAGGAATGAGAAAATTAGGGAGGTAAACACGCGGCTAAACGAGCGGGGCTGGTGGCGTGCCATTTCATGCGGCACTGGCATCAGTATGTTGACAAGACGGATATGTTCCGTTGGATGGCGTCCACCTGAATTGGACTGGGAACATTGTTCCCGCGGGAAGGAGAAAATAAAGTGGTCACAAGGACTTTCAACTAGCAAATAGGGAGAAGGGAATGGTAAAACTACAAGATGTATAATGGTTAATGAGAACCAGAACAGCAGGTCAGCATGTGATGAGAATGTAGAGATTAATAGACTAACAGTCGGGGCTAGTCTATCCGCTGCGAAGGCGGAAGGACACGGGGAAAAAGTGTAAGGTGACTGGGGGAGTGAAATTTGTGGATGAGGCACATTGTTACCAGAGATTAATGAAGGAGGTCAGAATGTGTGAAAAGCATAGAGCGCAAGAAAATCGTCCAAGCGAAAGACAAAGCAGTCGGACATATTTGGAAACCTTGTACCTGAATGCACGCAGTTTTCGGAATAAGGTCAATGAGCTGACAGCATAAATAGATACAAAAGGGTATGATTTGGCGGGGATCACTGAAACATGGTTGCAGGAGGACCGTGACTGGGAGTTAAATGTCCACGGGTACTCAGTATTCCGAAAGGACAGACAGAATGGAACAGGAGGTGGTGTTGCTGTATTGGATAAAGATGACTTCACGGTTGTATTTAGAAATACTATTGGTACAAATGGACAAGATGCTTATTTGATTTGGGAGGAAACAAAACAAAATCAAAGGAAACACTCTTTGTAAGGTCAATCAATCGACAGCACAACTGGATACAAATGGGTATCATTTGGAAGGGGTCACCTAGAAATGATTAGAACAAAGAACAAAGAACAATACGGCACAGGAACAGGCCATTCGGCCCTCGAAGCCTGTACCGGTCATGATACCGACATTTACCAAAACACTCAGTACTTCCTTGTGCCCTATCCCTCTATACCCATCCTATCGATGTTTTTGAAAGTTGCCTTTTGAATGCCGTTAATGTATTTGCTTTCAAAACGTCCCCTGACAACGCGTTCCAGGCACTCACCACCATCTGCGTAAAAATCCTGCTTCGCACATATCCTCTGAACGTTGCCCCACGGACCTTAAACCTATGTCCCATGGTGCCTGTCCCGTCCACCATGGGAAAGAGTGCCTGCCCATCCACTCTATCTATGCCCCTCATAATATTGTAGACCTCTATCAGGTCACCCCTCGACCTTTCTTCTTTCTAATGAAAACAGTCTATTCACCATCTCCGCATAGCTACGATCCTCCAGACCAGGAACAATCCCGGTAAGCCTCCTCTGCACCCTGTCCAAAATCTCCATACCCTTCTGTAATGTGGCATCCAGAATTGTGCGCAATATTCCAATTGCGGCCTCACCAAGGTTCTATCCATGACTTGCTATTTTTTATACTAAATGCCACGTCCAATGAAGGCAAGCATTCTGTATGATTTCTTCACTAGGTTGTCCACCTGTATTGCCACTTTCAAAGATCTCTGGATGTATGCTCAGATCTCTCCGATTTTCTATATTCCGTTTTGCTATTTACTGCATATTTCCACTCTATGTTAGATCTACCAAAAATACATTAATTCGCATTTATCCTGAATAAAACACATTTACCATTTCTCTATAAAAGTCTCCAATCTATATATGTCCTGCTCTATCCTCTGACAATCCTCAAAACTATCTGCCACTCCACCAAACTTGGTGTCATCCACAAACTTACTAATCAGACCAGCGACATTTTCCACCAAATGGTTCAAATTAACTCCAAACAACAGAGGCCCCAGCACAGTTCCCAGTGGAACACCGCGGGCCATTGCCTTCCATTCAGAAAATAACCCTTTCACTGCTACCCTCTGTCATCCATGACCGAGCCAGTTCTGTATCCATCTTACCACCTCACCTCAGATCCCGTGTGACTTCACCTTTTGCACCAGTCTGCCATGCGGCACTTGATCAAATGTTCTTTTTAACAAATGTTTTAAACGCAATACGCTTGTTTTCCAATTAAGCGTTAATTTAGCATGGCCAATCCACCTACCTTGCACATCTGTTGGTTTTGGGGGCAAAACCCATGCAAACACGGGAGGTATGTGAGAATTCCACACAGACAGTGGCGCAGAGCCGAGATCAAAACTGGGACCTCGGCATCGTAAGGCGGTAATCCTAATCACTGTGCCACCATGCTGTCCTTTGTCAAAGGTTTTACTGAAATTCATGAAAACGATATCCACCTCATGAATCATCTTTGACACCGCCTCAAAAATACTCGATCAAATTCGTGACGCATGACCACTCCTTCACAAAACCATGCTGTCTATCGCAAATGAGCCCATTTCGTTCCATATGGGGATCAATCCTGTCCCTGAAAATACTGTCCAATAATTTACCTACTGCCGACGCGAGGCTCAACGCCGTATAATGTCCTTCAATATCGCTGCTGCCTTTCTTAAATAGAGGTACCACGTCAGCTATTCTCCACCCCTGTGGATTCTCACCTGTGGTCAATGAGGACACAAAGATGTCAGTTAAGGCCCCAGCTATTTCCTCCCTTACTGCCCTCAGTATTCTGGGGTCACCCCATCCGGTCAAGGAGACTAGGATCTACTTTAATATATTTTAAAAGACCCAATACTTCCTCCTTTTTGATTTCAACATGACCCAGACTATCCACGCACCTTACCCAAGAATCGTCTTGCACTAAGTCCTTTTCTTTGAACTACACTGATGAAAAGTAGTCACTTAGTACCCTTCACGTCCTCTGATTCAACATATAGATACCTCCACTCACCTGGTCCAATCCTTTTGCTGGTCACGCTCTTGTTTTTTTACGTACGAATGAGATGCTTTGGGATTCACCTTAACCTTCCTTGCCAAGGATATTTCATGGTCCTTCACAGCCCTCTTAATCTCCGTCTTGACCACCTTCCTACTTTCTTTATAATCTTCTATAAAGTATCGACGTTTTCATCATAAAGGATTCCCATCAGCCAATAGCGTCTGTGTCCTTTGCGAAGCAATCACCGAAGAATGTTACTGGATTCGGTGACATATCGAACATAAAACAGTACATCACAGAACAGGCCCTTCGGCCCTCGAAGTTGTGCCCAGCCTTGTCCGAAGACAAGATCAAGCTGTCCCACTTCCTGTCATTCTGGTATGCTCCATGTGCCTATCCAATAACCGCTTGAAAGTTCCTAAAGAGTCCGACTCCACTATCACAGCAGGCAGTCGATTCCACACCCTATCCACACTCTGAGTACAAAGAACAAAGAACAAAGAAATGTACAGCACAGGAACAGGCCCTTCGGCCCTCCAAGCCCGTGCCGACCATACTGCCCGACTAAACTACAATCTTCTACACTTCCTGGGTCCGTATCCTTCTATTCCCATCCTATTCATATATTTGTCAAGATGCCCCTTAAATGTCCCTATCGTCCCTGCTTCCACTACCTCCTCCGGTAGTGAGTTCCAGGCACCCACTACCCTTTGCGTAAAAAATCTGCCTCGTACATCTACTCTAAACTTTGCTCCTCTCACCTTAAACCTATGCCCCCTCGTAATTGACCCCTCTACCCTGGGGAAAAGCCTCTGACTATCAAAAGCCTTGGGATTTTTCCTTAACCCTATTTGCCAATGACTTTTCGTGACCCCTTCTAGCCCTCCTGACTCCTTGCTTAAGATCCTTCCTACTTTCCTTATATTCCACACAGGCTTCGTCTGTTCCCAGCCTTTTAGCCCTGACAAATGCCTCCTTTTTCTTTTTGACGAGGCCTACAATATCACTCGTCATCCAAGGTTCCCGAAAATTGCCGTATTTATCTTTCTTCCTCACAGGAACATGCCGGTCCTGTATTCCTTTCAACTGCCACTTGAAAGCCTCCCACATGTCAGATGTTGATTTCCCCTCAAACATCCGCCCCCAATCTATTAGAACCTATATTATATAAAGAACCTACCTCGGACATCCCTCCTTTATTTCCCACCCTGAGCATTATAGTTATGACCCCTTGTAACAGCTACATCCAACCGAGGAAATAATCTTTGAACGTCCACTCTATCTACCCCCCTCATCATCTTATATACCTCTATTAAGTCGCCTCTCATCCTCCTCCGCTCCAAAGAAAAAAGCCCTAGCTCCCTCAACCTTTCCTCATAAGACCTATCCTGCAAACCAGGCAGCATCCTGGGAAATCTCGTTTGCACTCTTTCCAATGCTTCCTCGTCCTTCCTATAGTGACGTGACCACAACTGCACACAATACTCCAAATGTGGTCTCACCAGGGTCTTGTACAGTTGCAGCAGAACCTTGAGGATCTTAAACTGAAGCTCCCTGTTAATAAACGCTAACACACTATAGGCCTTCTTCACGGCTCTATCCACTTGAGTGGCAACCTTCAGAGATCTGTGGACATGAACCCCAAGATCTATCTGTTCCTCCACATTCCTCAGAACCCTGCCGTTGACCCTGCAATCCGCATTCAAACGTTTTTTACCAACATGAATCACCTCGCAATTATCAGGGTTAAACACCATCTGCAATTTTTCTGCCCAACTCTGCATCCTATCAATGTTTCTTTGCAACCAACAACAGCCCTCCACCTCATCCACTACTCCATACATCTTTGTGTTATCAGCAAATTTACTGACCCACCCTTCAGCCCCCTCCTCCAAGTCATTGATAAAATCACAAATAGCAGAGGACACAGCACAGATACTTGTTGTACACCGCTGGTAACTGGTCTTCAGTCTGAACACTTTCCATTCACCACCACCCTCTGTCTTCTCTGTGATAGCAGATACTTATCCAATTTGCCAAATTTCCCTCTATCCCACACCTCCTCACGTTCTTCATAAGCCGACCATGGGGAACCTTATCAAACGTCTTACTAAAATCCATGTATACGCCGTCAACTGCTCTACCTTCATCTACACACTTAGTTACCTCCTCAAAGAATTCACTCAAATTTGTGAGGCAGGACTTACCCTTTCCGAATTCGTGTTGACTATCCCGGATTAAGCTGCATCTTTTCAAATGGCCGGTAAATCCTATCTTTCAGGACCTTTTCTCTTAACTTACCGACCACCGAAGTAAGACAAACCGGCCTATAATTGCCAGGGTCATTCCTATTCCTTTTCTTGAACAGAGGAACAACATTCGCCACTCTGCAGTCCTTTGGCACTATCCCCGTGGACAGTGATGACCCAATGATCAAAGCCGAAGGCTCTGCAATCTCATCCCTTGCTACCCAGGCCCACGCCATGACCCTATCCCCATAACCCAGAGACCCCACCAAACCATTTTGGACATTATGGGCAACTTAGAATGGCCATTACATCTAACCTGCACATCTTTGAACAGTGGGACGAAAGCGCAGCATCCGGAGAATAACATCCATGCTGACACGGGGAGAACGTCAAGACTCCGCACAGACAGTGACCCAAGCCGGGAATCGAACCTGGACCTGGAGCTGTGAAAGAACAGTAACAACCACTGCATACCATGCCGACCTAATATTTGAACCGGATCAATAATCATTCTGTCAAACTAACGGTTTTCTCTCCGTCCAGCTGCAGAATTTCACTGTTTATTTTGCTCCTCTCCAGCTAATGTAGCTACGATTGTGACCCTGGCTCATCGGAATTGTGGACTCTCCAGATGTGTCACTCGCTACCTGCTGGCCATGGCAGCAGCAGATCTACTGGTCATTATTATCGATCTAATATTCAGACACATCCCGATTGTTTACTGGGAGCGGTTTTATTTCCTGTGGTTTATCCCTGTGTGTAATATCCATGCTGTCCTTCTTTATGCAGCTACGGATTGTTCTGTCTGGTTTACTGTGGTTTTCACCATTGATCGATTTGTGGCCATTTGTTGCCAGAAGCTGAAGAATAAATATTGCACTGAGAAAGTAGCTGCTGTGGTTCTCGGAACAGTGACTCTGCTAAGCTGTTTTAAAAACATTTTTTGGTACTTCATGTTGTCAGACTCGTACTCTATTAGAAACAAACCCAGCTTTTGTATTATAACATTCGCCACTCAATTATCTCTTGTTTGGATAGCCATCGAGTTTCTGCATCACATTGTGACCCCGTGTGTCCCATTCGTCCTGATTATGTTGCTTAATGTTGCAACCATCAGGCACATAGTGGTGAGCAGTAAAGCCCGCAGCCGACTTCGGGCAAACAATGCTGCGAAGAGTTCCAGAGACCCAGAGATGGAGAGTCGAACAAAATCAATCATATTGCTGTTCGTTATCTCGTTGAATTTCATCCTTTTATGGACAGTTTTAATGGCGTATTCTATATGGAGACGGACATATTATTTGATAGAAGATTCTGCATTGATGAGTGATGTGGTTCTGGAAATTGGCTTCATGTTGCAGCTTCTGAGCTGCTGCACAAACACTTGTATTTATGCCGTGACACAAACCATTTTCAGGGAGCAGTTGATGAATGTACTAATATATCCATTTGTTTCGGGTTTTCGATGCATTCAGAGATGTATAGAAATGAATGATTGACAATTTGGAGCAATTATTTGTGTGTTTCAATTTTCCCATCGGAGTCGTTGGGAGACAGCGGACCGGAAGTACTCCCGCGGCAAAAGGCGGGGGGACCCACTGTCATTGTCGCAACATTAGCAGGATGGATCCTATCACTCTGGTGTCAGAGAGATTTGCGGAGACTGTGGCTATCGCTGAACAGCAAAACGTGTTGCTCCTATCGTGACAGCTATGGTGAAAGTGAGGGAAAGTGTTGTGCTTACAATGATGAGGGGCAAGGTCTGCTACTAAGGGGACGGAGCGGACGTTCTAGGCCCCACTGTTAGCTGAGGGGTTGGCGGATACTCTGATTAGGGTAACAAAGCCCTGAGACACCTCATGCTCTGGTAGCGGAGTTATCTCGACGTATTGGTGATAACGTGACTTCCAAAACCTCCTAATTCTGACGTCAGCAGTCTCCCTCGCCTGTGCTGAAATATTCGAGTGCTGATGAAGCTGAAATCTTACCCATTGACCGGAACCCCATCATCGCCAGTAACATTAAATTGTTCGGGGGATGTAATTAAAGGTACTTACCGAATTTGCTGATACACCAGATAGCTGGGGGTGCGTGAGATGTCACAGGTAAAATGTGGCATTAGGATCTCTGCCATACACTTAACGAGAGGCTTTTTCATCGCACAGACAGACTGGGAACGTGCACTCATCGGTAAATGCGGGTGGGAATGAGCTGTCGCTGCCACAGCAAAGAGCCGTGTATCCTCGCAATCCAGTGTCAGAGCGAATGGCGGAGCTGTGGGAACACCAGAAGAAGACTCGTACACACAGTGCCGAGAGCCAAGTTTTGATTTGTCAGTGACATTTCAGCAAGGATTTTATATAGCATGTACAAACGTTGAGGGAGGGAGAAACATTTTGTGGATATGAAATACAAGGTGCAGAAAGAAGGGATTGACAATACACCATAGAACATCGAATATAGAACTGGACATCACAGAACAGGCCTTTCGGCCCACGATGTTGTGCCGAACTAGTCTGAAACTAAAATCAAATCAACCTATTCCCAATCATTCTAAGCACTCCATATGCATATCTAATAACCGCTTGAAAGTTCCAAAAGTGTCCGACCCCACTTCCATTACAGGGAGTGCGTTCCACGCCCCAGTCACTATCTGAGTAAAGAACCTACCTCTGACATCCCTCCTATATCTTCCACCATGAACCTTATTGTTATGCCCCCTTGTAACAGGTCCATCTACCCGAGGAAAACGTCGCTAAACGTCCAATCTATCTATCACTCTCACCATCTTAGACACCTCAATTAAGTCACTTCTTATCCTCGTTCGCTTCAATGAGAAAGCCCTAGCTCCCTCAGCCTTTCCTCATAAAACCTACCCTCCAATCCAGGCAGATCCTGGTAAATCTCCTTTGCACCTTTTCCAATGCTTCCACATCCTTCCTAAAATGAGATGACCAGAACTGCACACAATACTCCAAATGTGGTCTAATCAAGGCCTTGTACAGTTGCAGCATAACCTCACGGCTCTTAAACTAAACCCCCCCCCCCCCAGTTAATAAATGCTAACACACTATAGGCTTTCTTCGCGGCTCTATCCACTTGAGTGACAACTTTCAGAGATCTATGGACATGAACTCCGAGATCTCCCAGCTCCACATTCTTTAGAACCCTGCCGTTAAACTTGAAATCCGCATTCAAATTTGTCCTACTAAAAGGAATCACCTCACACATATCAGGGTTAAACTCCATCTGCCACTTTTCAGCCCATCTGCATCCTATCAATGTCTCTTTGCAGCCTAAAACAGCCCTCCATATTATCCGTTACTCCACCAACCGTGGTGCCATCAGCAAATGTACTAATCGAACCTTCAACTCCATCATCAAAGTCATTGATATAAATCACAAATAGTAGAGGACCCAGCACTGATCCCTGTGGTACACCGCTGGTGACTGGGCTCCAGGATGAAAATTTACCGTCTACCACCACCCTCTGTCTTCCATGTGTTAGCCAGTTACTGATCCAATCGGCCAAATTTTCCTCTATGCCATGCCTCCTTGCTTTCTGGATGAGCCGACCATGGGGCATCTTGCCAGCCGCCTTACTAAAATCCATGGAAACGACATCAACTGCTCTACCTTCATCTATCTACTCAGTTACCTCCTCAAAGAATACAATCAGACTTGGGAGGCTAGACTTACCCCTCACAAATCCGTGCTGACTATCCTGGATCTTTCCAAACACATGTATAATAATAATAATTGGGTACTCTAAGTTTATTTTTTAAAAAGATAATGCATGGGCCGTACAGCGACCACTGTGCTACCACTGATCCCTTCAACATTTCAGAGTATGGTTAAAAGTCAACCTCTGAGGGTCACATGTAGGTCAGACCATGTGAGGCTGGCAGATTTCCTTCCCTAAAGGATGCTGATAAACCAGATATTTATTTAAGGACAGTCGATGATGGTTGCATTGTCACCATGACCGAGAGGAGCTTTCAATTCCAGACTTTGGAGTTGAATTTAAATCTGGCGAGCTGTTATGTTGTGACTTTAACTAGTCTAGTGGCATTACGTGTCTAGTGACAATACCACTGGACCAGTATCTAATCATAATCGTCAATTATCGAACACAGTTCTCGTCTTTCGTCCATAAAGAGACGGAAAGCGCTCACAGTTCTCCAAGAATAAAATAGACAAAGTTGATGTTACTCAGCACGTTCTGGCAGTTCCTGTCGCGTGAGAAACATAGTTTTTTTCATTTTTTATTTAGTAAAGTTAGAGTTCCCAATTATTTTTTTCGAATTAAGGGGCACTTTAGCGTGGTCAAGCTACCTACTCTGCACGTCGTTGGTTATTGGAGGCGAAACCCACGCAAATACGGAGAGAATGTGCAAACTCCACACAGAGAGTGACCCAGAGCCGGGATCGAACTTGGGACCTCGGCGCCGTGAGGCAGCAATGCTAACCACTGCGCCACCGTGCGGCCCCTGTGAGAAACATAATTACCATCTGGCGTCCGTATTTCCATCATCCCCGTATTCCCGAGTTCATCTGACCAGCGCGTTGTGCAACTGTAGAAAATCCCCTGTTATATTCCATCATCCTTGTTAAAAATCACAACATACCATTTACCTTCCAAACTGCTTACTGTGCCACCAGACTAGCCGTCGGTGATTCATGGAAAATTACACCAACTTCACGCTGTACTTCCGGAACTGCATTAATTTAAACAAAACGCTGCTTATCTATATGGCCTGCGAAAATTGGACATGTTTACACATTTCCTTTCATATGTTCCATCTGCCAAATGTTCGCTGCCTCACTTAGTCAATCTGTATCCCTTTGCATCCATTGATTTGATGAACTCATGCATTTTTTTAAATCCACGTTGGAAAAGGCCGAGATCCTAGTAATACTTTCCCCTGCAAGCTTGCAGCCTGAAAAATGGTGTCATTTAATGTGGTAACTAATTCGAGCTGCAGATGTCAATGATGGTCCCATGCCTGGTTCCTGAAGCTGTGAAAGGTGCTAAGTCACGGGTGTCAGCTCGAATGGACACTTTAACTGATTCTCTTCAATCAGGACTGCTGATTCACCATTCAGTTTCTGTTCACTCATCAGAGTTCAACGGTTCAGGAACAGTTCTCAATGCCAGGAATAAAACTCGAGGAATAACCCACACTTCACAGGAAAAGTCAGTGTTATTGGTGTGAAGTTTTTAATTTACAATTCAACTCCCTCCCCTCTGCAATCTCTTCCGCTCCTCACTACTGCACTGGAATGTCAGCCAGGATATTTTGTGCTCAAGTCCTGGTATATAACTTGAACCTACAGCCCTCTGGCAAAGAGAAGAAGGTTGTGGTTTCAATTCCATCTCCGGGTAGAACATTGTTGCCAGGGCCACACGAATAATTTCTCAGGCAAAGGGTTCCATGCACAAACCCAACCACCATATTTTGAAAAACTAGCATGTGGTAAAATGAGTGAAAAAATATCCTGTAGATGTCTACACATTTCATTGATCATGACGGCAATCAGATCGCAATACTGCTTCAATGGTTGCACAGACATTTATCAGAAGTTTCCCTTAATAAAATTCCTTGACAAATCAGCAACAGCACAAGTGCACAGATTGAGATCTTACACGGGTTTGGGTCGGTTTTACCGTCTTTATCCGGCGGAAATTAACGGATTAAGAATGTTAAATGTAAGTAACATCATACGCAAATTGTCCAATGGCGATGTTCAATGCGGTGTATTAAACATCACCAAGGAAGCTGGCACAGAAATAAACACGGTCCCATAATGGGAATAATGAGTGTGATGGGCTCTGCTCATTGCGTGTGTTTCAGGCGGTTCTTCACATTTCACTCAGGAGATTGGGCGTCCAGGCGCTAACAGTCAGTTATATTCTTGGCTCCTATCTATACGCTGTGGCAGCAATTATTGAAGAGAACTACAAACCAACAGATAACAGTTTATTCCAGTTGTGTCATTGAGACAGGAGGGATAGTTAAAATAATTTGATATAGTCACAATTACTACCTCGATAATATTGTTTGGAGCTTCGGCTTTTTCTTATCATTTATGATCGAATTTGAAATGGTACCTGCTCTCGCCATTCCGCTCGTCTTTTTAATGCTGAAGGAGAGACACAGAAAGTGTAGGACTGAAGGTAGGAGAGAGAGTTGAGGATGAGAGTGCGGAGGAGACTGAGAGACAGGAGAGTGAAGATAAATTCCAGACCAATTGTAAGAGGACCGCAGAGATCATTGCAATAAACCAAACTTCCTGATATTTAACATTGATGGGGTACGCTGAAATGATTCACCATTGCGCAGGATAATGAATATCATCATCAACCACCATGTGTTCTGCTGACACATGTCACAGAGCAGCTTCAGCCTCGGTTCCCTGACATCATCTTCTGAAACCTGATGAAAAACTGTATTTTCTTTAGAGTTACATTTCTGGAGACATATTAATGACCACATATGAACTAAAAAACATCAAACATCTTATTTACACCAAGAAATACTCACCATTGATCCATGACCTCTGAAATAGATCAGATCCTTGCTGTTTTCGTGACTGATATATGACAATTCCGGCCACGTCAGTGTCTTTATTCGGTTAATAGATCACCACGGCATGAAGTCATGTGCAGTGAATCCAGTCAGTCCGTATATAGAAACTCGTACATACATTAGATACAAAGGCGACACGGCTTGCCATGCACGGGAATGTACATTTTCTTCTGAATGAAATGAAATGAAAATTGCTTATTGTCACGAGTAGGCTTCAATGAAGTTACTGTGAAAAGCCCCTAGTCGCCACATTCCGGCGCCTGTTCGGGGAGGCTGGTACGGGAATCGAACCGTGCTGCTGGCCTGCCTTGGTCTGCTTTAAAAGCCAGCGAATTAGCCCAGTGTGCTAAACCAGCCTAAACCAGCTAAACCATGATTCATGGATTTCAAGATTTTCTTCCTATGTTCCACGATCCACTTGACTGTGGGAGGGACGCAATGTGACAGTTTCGGTGAATTTCCAATACGGTCATGACAGTTTGCATGTAAAGTGTGAACATTGATGAGATCCAACATACGTTGGAAAGTTTTTACTGGGCGAATACATGGCGTTCATGTTTATCGGCCGTCACAGTTGTGGTTTTGGCTTTTGAGGGAAATGCTTCGACCAATTTGTTGAAAGTATCATTGGTTGCTGGCATATATATGTGTAACCCCCTCCACCTCCCAACTCTCAACAAAGCGCAAGATCATCCACAAAATAAATTTGCAAATTCGACAAGGGCCCCTCTATGCGCCTGAATATCTGATCGTATGATCGTATCGGTCAATGTGCTTCGGGGCACATATCAATCACTTTTCAATGTAATGCTTTATATATTTATCAAAACATGCCTCCAACATAAGTTCTTCATTCTGTCTACAGTTCTTGCTATTCCATGATTATCCCAATCCGCAATAAATTGATTTATTACTTAGTTACAATCTAGGGTTGGCAACACGCATCTTCCATTTTGAAGACCTCGACCCTCCCTGATGTTTAACCTGTTTTTCTGCTTCTTCAATGATGATGAGAATGGGTTCGAATGGGTTTGAAAACAAATTGTTCATTTAGAATTGAAAATGCCCCTCAAATGGAGCCTGCCAATACCGGGGCAGCAAACTGGCCTCTTGCGGAGCAAACTCATCTGCATTTAGATTGCCTGCTGGCGAGGGTCTATTGCGAATCTTTACCTTAATTACCCCACTTTGTCCTCCTTGGGCGTTCTCGATTACATATTTTAGTAAGGTGGTCGACGGGAGAGACTGTTCATCCATTAACACAAATCCTCCAGCTTCACTTATCCGCAAAAAGTCAGTCAGTCCATGAGAAACATACATGCTATCTGAAACAATATCATGTGGTTTTAAGTGGGTGGGTGGGGGGGGGGGGGAGTGATCCGAGTCGGTGACTGCAAATGTTACTACTGTCCATCAGACACTATGAGCGCTCATGGCACTGGGTAGGTTCAATGTTCTTGCCTCTAACACCTGCCCTTGACTGTTTACCGTATGATTACCACATCCGAAATTCCCTCTCTCCATCCTCATTCGAGGATCCCTCTATTAGATGTTTTAGTGGGTGCTTGTGTCTGTCTGTTGCTCTCTGGTTTCTACCGGGCTATTGGACACTACCCCTACCTCCCTGTTTTATTTTGGCAGATGTAGTCCACTGGGACAGGGTGCTGCCACACACTGACAGTCCAGCGCTTCCCCGCTATTACTGATTTCTGCTAGGAAAGTGATTGTAATACGTCTGTTAACAGGAATGTCCTTCCCTTGTAACTTTAACATTCATCGGGCTTTGTGATCCTGACTTAGAATTCCATTTCTTATGCGTCCATCTAATAATAATTGGAGGGGACTCTGTACTGCTGAGATAGTGAGTGGATTAGTGCTAATTACATGGGTAATCAATTGGGCTGCCCAGGAAACTGCCAGTATGTGGCGTTCAAATGTGGAAAATGCCTAGAGGAGCAGAGATATCTTGGGGTCTCTGTTCATAGATCATTGCAAGTTGCCACTCAAGTGGATAGAGCTGTGAAGAAGGCCAATGGTGTGCTAGCGTTCATTAACAGAGGGATTGAAAGTAGGAGCCGTGAGGTGATGATGCAGCTGCACAAAACCTTCGTAAGGCCATATTTGGAGTACTGTGTACAGTTCTGCTCGCCTCATTTTAGCACGGATGGGGAAGCTTTGGAAAAGGTGCAAAGGAGATCTACCAGGTTGCTGCCTGGAATTGAGAGCAGGCCTTGCGAGGAAAGGTTGAGGGTGCTAGACTTTTTCTAATTAGAACGGAGAAGGATGAGAGGCGACTTGATGGAGGTTTAGAAGGTGATCAGGGGAATAGATAGAGTAGACAGTCAGCTACTTTTTCCCCGGGTGGTACAAACCATTACAAGCAGACATAAATTTAAGGTGAATGGTGAAAGATATAGGGGGGATGTCAGAGGTAGGTTCTTTACCCAGAGAGTAGTGGGGCATGGAATGCACTGCTTGGCAAAGTAGTGGAGTCGGAAAAATTAGGGACCTTCAAGCGGCTATTGGATAGGTACATAGATTACGGTAGAATGATCTAGTGTAGATACATTTGTTCTTAAGGGCAGCACGGTAGCATTGTGGCTAGCACAATTGCTTCAGGGTTCCAGGGTCCCAGGTTCGATTCCAGCTTGGGTCACTGTCTGTGCGGAGTCTGCACATCCTCCCCGTGTGTGCGTGGGATTCCTGCGGGTGCTCTCGTTTCCTCCCACAGTCCAACGTTGTGCAGGTTAGGTGGTTTGGCCATGATAAATTGCCCATAGTGACCAAAATTGCCCTTAGTGTTGGGTGGGGTTAATGGGTTATGGGGATAGGGTGGAGGTGTTGACCTTGGGTAGGGTGCTCTTTCCAAGAGCCGATGCAGACTCGATGGGCCGAATGGCCTCCTTCTGCACTGAAAATGCTATGGTAATCTATGAGTAATCTAGGACAAAGGTTCGGCACCACATCGTGGGCCAAGGGGCCTGCTCTGTGCTGTATTTTTCCATGTTCTATATTCTATCGACGTAAGAATCAGCAATAGTATCGTCCATCGCCGCAACCGGAATGTCAAAAGGTAATTCTGGATTCTGTTTGTATGGCTGGCTCCTGAGTCAATGTCTTTTTAGTTCACGAATGGCCTATGTGAACAGGTCAGTCCCCTTCCAATGGGAGTTCTTTTTTATTAGATCAGACAACGGTGACGCTTTTTGTTGCAAAACTGTCCATGTGGTTTCAGCAATGTTGTAACAATCCTAAAATTGAATGTTAAGAGTTTTCAATCGATGGCAACGGGAATTGTCAGGTGGTCAACAGCCTTTTCCTTTCTATCTTGCGATTCGTCCAGGTCACCATAGTGCCTTAGTTGGTGACCCGGCTTTCCATAATATCAGCACTTTGGCTTAACGTTTTGTCCCAGGATGTCCAGAAGGCCTTGCAAATCATCGCGGATATCTCAGTGTTGCTCTATCGGTACGTTTTGGAGGATAAGGCCGTCTTCATATTGAATTAAAATGTTGGGTTTGGAATATGGGAATATTGTGAAATCCCTGCGGTAAACATGTGCAGGTGGACTGACGAACCAGGACGGTGAAGGTGAATTTGTGCCGGGGTTCCTTTCTTAAAGAAATTGACCAACATCTAAAACAGTAACATTTCGGGCTTGTGTTGTTCGTTATATCAATATTTCGGCAGTGCTCACTACCGTGAGGGAGGTCAAAGGGGTTGTGTTATTCAATTTTGGATACTTAGGGGCCAGGATTCATGCGGCTTCTTAACTCGCCAGGTAGGTGAATTATTTGCTGAGAATACGGGAAGTAGGAGTTCCTGCCCCACTAATCCGCTAATTACTTTCGGCAATTTTTCTTGTGATCCCTTGGGGAACCCATATTCTTTCTGAAGCTTGGGTCCAGCCCTCTACAGCGACCTCTGCTGACAATCTGCTGCTATCATGTTTGAGTTGCGCTGAAACCTGCTCTCGATTCCAAACACTTGTTGCACTAATGGTCACCCTGACAGGTTATCTTTCTGAAAGCAGAGTTTACCCACGGCACACATTTGGTCCGTGTAGTTAGACACAGGAATCGGGGATTATATCTTTAACTCTCCATCAATTTATCAAACAATAAAGGATAAACTGAACTTTCACATTCGCTCAAAGCCTAGGATGTGTGATGTCCGAGAGATAACTCACTCAAGAGAGCAGAATGGAAAATCAATATGACTTCCAGTCGAAACTCTAAAGGGTCAGTTTCTCCACGTTTTTACAAGTGACCGTAGACACCGTTCAACATGATTTTCCTTTGTATGAACCAAGTGGTGCGCGATCCTCCAGTATCCCATAGGCATTTTGCTGGATGCCTCCTACTCAATCGTTCACTAGGAGGTGCCCTATATTCTGACATTTGATGCTGCACAGGCCAGAGACCGTTATTGATTACAAAGAGGGACGTGTGTAGATTGAGACAGGGGGAGCGCTCCTCAAAACTACGAAGGTTCTTCTTTCATGCATACTGGGTTCTTCCATCTCCTTCAGGCCCGTCCGAGTGCTGGAGACTTTTCTCAGCAACCTGTGAATAATGTTTAGTTTCGTCAGAGTCTCGGAAATAACTGAATTAGAACTATTAGGTCACAATTAGAACTCCGGCCGGTTGACGCTCGTCCTGGTCTGGTCAGTGGCGCGGGATGTCTGCTGCTTGTGGTTCCACCATGACTCTTTTCTCGAGATATGGAGAGGAATGTAGCTTTATTATTATCTCTCTGTGTCCTCCGTCATTCTCCAGATTGTCCTATGTCCCTGAATTAGAGCAACAAGAGTTTGCCATTTTCGGGGGCGATCCCGGTGGCCTGAGATTCTCTTTGCCGTGCTCGGGTTAAATGGTGAAGGAGCCAGGTTACAGTGTGTGTTCAGTCAGGAGGATCAACAGATTCCCAAGCTTTCTGGCCATCATGGCCTGCATGTGAGACCAACGCATTCGTCAATCTGGTACGATTTGTGTTGCGCATGTCTTGTCAGAACGAATAATATTGTCCAGAATTGTGATCTCTAGAAACTCACCACAGTTGGCAATGCAGAGATTGCTACTATGATTATCAGCCTCTCCTTTCTTGTTCATCTCGTTCAATGTACAAAACTCAATTCCTCGGCGTCACTGTGATATCCAGGCTGTTTGTTAGATTTTAGTCAATGTCTGATGCAAATCCTTTCTCACTGAAAATAGTTAGCTGCACCTGATTTTTCCACTGCTCAGGTTGTTATTATTCCCTGATGGACATTAGTGAACCAGCTGGGTTTTAATCACAATCGAAAATGGTTTCATGGTCATCGTTCGGCATTTTATTCTAGATATATATTGGATTTAATCCCTCCAATTGCCCTGGTTGGATTCAAACCCAGGACCCCAGAGAATTTCCTTGTGTCCCTGAATTACTACAACCTGCTATTTTAGGTAATGGTAATCGGATCAGTCTCCGTGGACCCAACTTGTTTCCCTTGAGAGAGTCCACTTTCTTTAAAACGAGACTCCTTTCAAAGTTGTTCTCCCATAATCTCTTTGGCAGCATCACTTCGGCATCTGAGAGAGATAAGCAGCTCCAGAGGGTGTGAGCGGAGACATTGAAATCTGACATTCACAGCCTGGCGTGTTACAACAATGGCTGTGAATGTGAGAACAATGGATTGGAATGATGCAACAATGTTTCCGGATCAGAGAACAGTCGGTAGGAATGTTACATCAATGGACGTTTTGTTCTCTCTCTTTCTTCTGGCCTGTAACTTATAATCAGCACGGAGAGAACCTGAGAACATCTGACACCCTCAGAAGCTAAGTAAGTGACTTTTACTCATTTTAAGTTTTATTACCTTTTCAAATTGCGTGTGTGTGTGTGTGTGGGGGGGGGGGGGGGGGAGGGTGGGGGGGGGGGAGGTAACTGAAGTGACATCACAGAAAAGCTGTGACCTGAGTGGCTGGTTGGGAATCTACACTAAATTAAAAAAATTAAGCATTGGTAACTAATTAAACATAATTACTTAATTATAATTTAGAGGGGCATCTAAGCCAGAGATCGGAGAGTACTATATTTAGCTTTCACATTTATGGCAGAAATCTAGTGCTAGGAAAAAGATAGTTAACAGTAACAACATTTTTAAAATTTTACCTTTTAACTTTAATTTACAAATTAGTTGACGCAATGTCAGTTAAAAGGGTGCAGTGCACTTACTGTGAGATGTGGCAGGTCCGGGAGGCTTACAGAGTCCCGGGTGGCTTCATCTGCAGAAAGTGCACCCAACTGGAGCCCCTCATAGACCGCATGGTTCGGTTGAAGCAGAAATTGGATGCGCTTAGGAGCATGCAGTTGGCGGAAAGCGTCATAGGTAGCAGTTATATAAATGTGGTCACACCCAAGGTGTAGGCAGAGAAATGGGTGACCACCAGAAAGGGCAGGCAGTCAGTGCAGGAATCCCCTGTGATTGTCCCCATCTCGAACAGATATACCCCTTTGGATACTGTCGGGGGGGATAGCCTATCAGGGGAAAACAGTAGCAGCCAGAGCAGTGGCACCACGGCTGGCTCTGATGTTCAGAAGGGAGGGTCAAAGCGCAGAAGAGCAATAGTAGTAGGGGACTCTATAGTCAGGGGCACAGATAGGCGCTTCTGTGGACGTGAAAGAGACTCCAGGATGGTATGTTGCCTCCCTGGTGCCAGGGTCCAGGATGCCTCCGAACGGGTAGAGTGCATCGTGAAGGGGGAGGGCAAACAGGCAGAGGTCGTTGTACACATTGGTACTAACGACATAGGCAGGATGGGGCATGAGGTCCTGCAGCAGGAGTTCAGGGAGCTAGGCAGAAAGTTTAAAGACAGGACCTCGAGAGTTGTAATCTCGGGATTACTCCCTGTGCCACGTGCCAGTGAGGCTAGAAATAGGAAGATAGAGTAGCTAAACACGTGGCTAAACAGCTGGTGTAGGAGGGAGGGTTTCCCTTATCTGGACCAATGGGAGCTCTTCCTGGGCAGTTGTGACCTATATAAGAAGGACGGGTTGCATCTAAACTGGAGAGGCATAAATATCCTGGCCGCGAGGATTGCAAGTGTCACACGGGCGGGTTTAAACTAGTATGGCAGGCGGTGGGCACGGGAGCAATAGGTCAGAAGGTGAGAGCATTGAGGGAGAACTAGGGAATAGGACCAGTGTGGCTCTGAGGCAGAGCAGACAGGGAGAAGTTGCTGAACACAGCGGGTCTGGTGGCCTGAAGGGCATTTGTTTTAATGCAAGAAGTATTACGGGTAAGGCAGATGAACTTAGAGCTTGGATTAGTACTTGGAACTATGATGTTGTTGCCATTACAGAGACCTGGTTGAGGGAAGGGCAGGATTGGCAGCTAAACGTTCCAGAATTTAGATGTTTCAGGCGGGATAGAGGGGGATGTAAAAGGGGAGGCCGAGTTGCGCTACTGGTTCGGGAGAATATCACAGCTGTACTGCGGGAGGACACCTCAGAGGGCAGTGAGGCTATATGGGTAGAGATCAGGAATAAGAAGGGTGCAGTCACAATGTTGGAGGTTTACTACAGGCCTACCAACAGCCAGCGGAAGACAGAGGAGCAGATAGGTAGAAAGATTTTGGAGAAGAGTAAAAACAACAGGGTTGTGGTGATGGGAGACTTCAACTTCCCCAATATTGACAGGGACTCACTTAGTGCCAGGGGCTTAGACGGGGCGGAGTTTGTAAGGAGCATCCAGGAGGGCTTCTTAAAACAATATGTGGACAGTCCAACTAGGGAAGGGGCGGTACTGGACCTGGTATTGGGGAATGAGCCCGGCCAGGTGGTAGATGTTTCAGTAGGGGAGCATTTCGGTAACAGTGACCACAATTCAGTAAGTTTTAAAGTACTGGTGGACAAGGATAAGAGTGGTCCTAGGATGAATGTGCTAAATTGGGGGAAGGCTAATTATAACAATATTAGGCACTGAAGAACATAGATTGGGGGCGGATGTTTGAGGTCAAATCAACATCTGACATGTGGGAGGCTTTCAAGTGTCAGTTGAAAGGAATTCAGGACCGGCATGTTCCTGTGAGGAAGAAGGATAAATACGGCAATTTTCGGGAACTTTGGATGACGAGAGATATTGTAGGCCTCGGCAAAAAGAAAAAGGAGGCATTTGTCAGGGCTAAAAGGCTGGGAACAGACGAAGGCTGCGTGGAATATAAGGAATGTAGGAAGGCACTTAAGCAAGGAGTCAGGAGGGCGAGAAGGGGTCACGAAAAGTCATTGGCAAATAGGGTTAAGGAAAATCCTAAGGCTTTTTACACGTACATAAAAAGCAAGAGGGTTGGCAGGGAAAGGGTTGGCCCACTGAAGGATCGGCAAGGGAATCTATGTGTGGAGCCAGAGGAAATGGGCGAGGTGCTAAATGAATACTTTGCATCAGTATTCACCAAAGAGAAGAAATTGGTAGACGTTGAGTCTGGAGAGGGGTGTGTAGATAGTCTGTTCTGGGTCACATTGAGATCCAAAAAGACGAGGTGTTAGGTGTCTTAAAAAATATTAAGGTAGATAAGTCCCCAGGGCCTGATGGGATCTACCCCAGAATACTGAATGAGGCTGGAGAGGAAATTGCTGAGGCCTTGACAGAAATCTTTGGACCCTCGCTGTCTTTAGGGGATGTCCTGGAGGACTGGAGAATAGCCAATGTTGTTCCTCTGTTTAAGAAGGGTCGCAAGGATAATCTCGGGAGCTGCAGGCCGGTGAGCCTTACTTCAGTGGTAGGGAAATTACTGGAGAGAATTCTTCGAGACAGGATCTACTCCCATTTGGAAGCAAATGGACGTATTAGTGAGAGGCAGCACGGTTTTGTGAAGGGAAGATCGTGTCTCACTAACTTGATAGAGTTTTTCGAGGAGGTCACTGAGACGATTGATGCAGGTAGGGCAGTGGATGTTGTCTATATGGACTTCAGTAAGGCCTTTGACAAGGTCCCTCATGGTAGACTAGTACAAAAGGTGAAGTCACACGGGATCAGGGGTGAGCTGGCAAGGTGGATACAGAACTGGCGACGCCATTGAAGGCAGAGAGTAGCAATGGAAGGATGCTTATCTAATTGGAGGGCTGTGACCAGTGGTGTTCCACAGGGATCAGTGCCGGGACCTTTGCTGTTTGTAGTATATATACATGATTTGGAGGAAAATGTAACTGGTCTGATTAGTAAGTTTGCAGACGACCCAAAGGTTGGTGGAATTGCGGATAGCGATGAGGACTGTCAGAGGATACAGCAGGATTTAGATTGTTTGGAGACATGGGCGGAGAGATGGCAGATGGAGTTTAATCCGGACAAATGTGAGGTAATGCATTTTGGAAGGTCTAATGCAGGTATGGAATATACAGTGAATGGTAGAACCCTCAAGAGTATTGAAAGTCAAAGAGATCTAGGAGTACAGGTCCACAGGTCATTGAAAGAGGCAACACAGGTGGAGAAGGTAGTCAAGAAGGCATACGGCATGCTTGCCTTCATTGGCCGGGGCATTGAGTATAAGAATTGGCAAGTCATGTTGCAGCTGTATAGAACGTTAGTTAGGCCACACTTGGAGTATAGTGTTCAATTCTGGTCGCCACACCACCAGAAGGATGTGGAGGCTTTAGAGAGGGTGCAGAAGAGATTTACCAGAATGTTGCCTGGTATGGAGGGCATTAGCTATGAGGAGCGGTTGAATAAACTCGGTTTGTTCTCACTGGAACGAAGGAGGTTGAGGGGAGACCTGAAAGAGGAATACAAAACTATGAGGGGCATAGATAGAGTGGATAGTCAGAGGCTTTTTCCCAGGGTAGAGGGGTCAATTACTAGGGGGCATAGGTTTAAGGTGAGAGGGGCAAGGTTTAGAGTAGATGTACGAGGCAAGTTTTTTACGGAGAGGGTAGTGGGTGCCTGGAACTCGCTACCGGAGGAGGTAGTGGAAGCAGGGACGATAGTGACATTTAAGGGGCATCTTGACAAATACATGAATAGGATGGGAATAGAAGGATACGGACCCAGGAAGTGTAGAAGATTGTAGTTTAGTCCGGCAGCATGGTCGGCACGGGCTTGGAGGGCCGAAGGGCCTGTTCTGTGCTGTACATTTCTTTGTTCTTTGCTCTTTGTTCTCAATAATCCCTGGGAGTAGGGGACAGGCAGAGTGGCTCCGGCAGGCCCCAATTAAAAAGCTGTTTCAGAGACGTCAGTGCTGTATATAGTTAACCATTTACTGCTCAATAGCTGATCAGCAATGGGGGGAAAAACACCCAGCTGATCGGCAATGATGGGAAGCACACACTCAGGTGATCGGCAATGGAGGGATGGACAGACCCAGCTGATCGGCAATGGGGGGGGAAGGACACACCCAACTGATCGGCAATGCGTGGAAGCACACACCCAGCTGATCGGCAATGGGGGAAGGATGCACCCCATTGATCGGCAATGCGGGGAAGGACAGACCCAGCTGATCGGCAATGGGGGGAAGGACACAACCACCTGATCGGCAATGGGGGTAAGCATACACACAGCTGTTCGGCAATGCGAAGCAGCACCCACCCAGCTGATCGGTAATGCGGGGAAGCACACACCCAGCTGATCGGAAATGGGGGGAAGCACATTCCAAGATGATCTGCATTGGGGAGATGCACACACCCAGCTGATCGGCAATGGGGGGAAAGACACACCCAGCTGACATGGAATGGGGGGAAGCACACTCCCAGGTGATCGGCAATGCGGGGAAGGACACACCCAGCTGATCGGCAATGGGGGGAAGCACACTCCCAGCTGATCGGCAATGCGGGGAAGGACACAACCAGCTGATCGACAATGGGGGGAAGGACAGACCCAGCTGATCGGCAATGGGGGGAAGCACACACCCAGCTGATCTGCAATGGGGGGAAGCAAACACCCAGCTGATCGGCAATGGGGGGAAGGACACACCCAGCTGATCGACAATCGGGGGCTAAGGACAGACCAAGCTGATCGGCAATGCGGGGAAGCACACTGCCAGCTGATCAGTAATGGGGGTAAGCACACACCCAGCTGATCGGCAATGGGGGGAAGGACACACCCAGCTGATCGGCAATGCGGGGAAGCACACTCACAGCTGATCGGTAATGCGTGGAAGCACACACCCAGCTGATCGGCAATGGGGGGAAGCACACACCCAGCTGATCGGCAATGGGGGTAGGACACACCCAGCTGTTCGGCAATGGGGGGAAGCACACACCCAGCTGATCAGCAATGCGGGGAATGACACTCCCAGCTGATCGGCAATGGGGGGAAGCACACTCCCAGCTGATCGGCAATGGGGGGAAGCACACACCCAGCTGATCAGCTATGGGGGGAAGCACACAGCCAGCTGATCGGCAATGGAGGGAAGAGCACACACACCTGATCGGCAATGGGGGCAAGCACTCACCCAGCTGATCTGCCATGCGGGGAAGCACACACCCAGCTGATCGGCAATGGGGGAAGCACACACCCAGCTGATCGGCAATGGGGGGAAGCACACACCCTGCTGATCAGCAATGGGGGGAAGGACAGACCGAGCTGATCGGCAATGGGGAGAAAGGACAGACCCAGCTGATCGGCAATGGGGGGTAGCACACACCGAGCTGATCGGCAATGGGGGGAAGTACACACCCAGCTGATCGGCAATGGGGGAAACACAGACCCAGCTGATCGGCAATGGGGGAAACACACACCCAGCTGATCGGCAATGGGGGGAAGGACACACCCAACTGATCGGCAAAGCGGGGAAGCACACTCCCAACTGATCGGCAATGGGGGTGAAGGACACACCCAACTGATCGGCAATACGGGGAAGGACAAACCCAACTGATCGGCAATGGGGGGAAGCACACACCCAGATGATCGGCAATGGGGGAAACACACACTAGCTGATCGGCAATGGGGGTAAGCACACACCCAGCTGTTCGGCAGTGCGGGGAAGCACACACCCAGCTGATCGGCAATGCGGGAAAGGACACACACAGCTGAACGGTAATGCGGGGAAGCACACACCCAGCTGATCGGCAATTGGGGGAAGCACACTCCCAGCTTATCGGCAGTGGGGGGGAAGCACACTCCCAGATGATCGGCAATGGTGGGAAGCACACAGCCAGCTGATCGGCAATGCGATGAAGCACACACCCAGCTGATCGGCAATGGGGGGAAGGACTCACCCAGCTGATCGGCAATGGGGGGGAAGGACACACCCAGCTGATCGGCAATGGGGGGAAGGACACACCCAGCTGATCGGCAATGGGTAGAAGGACACTCCCAGCTGATCGGCAATGCGGGGACGCACACACCCGGCTGATCGGCAATGGGGGAAGGCACACACCCAGCTGATCGGTAATGGGGGGAAGGACACACCCAGCTGATCGGCAATGGGGGGAAACACACACCGAGCTGATCGGCAATGGGGGGAAGCACACTCCCAGCTGATCGGCAATGCGGGGAAGGACACACCCAGCTGATCGGCAATGGGGGGAAGGACAGACCCAGCTGATCGGCAATGGGGGGGAGCACACACCCAGCTGATCGGAAATGGGTGTAAGCACGCCCCCAGCTGACCGGCAATGGGGGAAAGGAGACACCCAGCTGATCGGCAATGCGGGGAAGCACACTCACAGCTGATCGGTAATGCGGGGAAGCACACAACCAGCTGATCGGAAATGGGGGAAAGCACACACCCAGCTGGTCGTCAATGGGGGGTAGGACACACCCATCTGATCGGCAATGGGGGGAAGCACACACCCAGCTGACGGGCAATGCGGGGAAGGACACAGCCAGCTGATCGGCAATGGGGGGAAACATACTCCCAGCTGATCAGCAATGGGGGTGAAGGACACACCCAACTGATCGGCAATACGGGGAAGGACAAACCCAACTGATCGGCAATGGGGGGAAGCACACACCCAGCTGATCGGCAATGGGGGAAACACACACTAGCTGATCGGCAATGGGGGTAAGCACACACACAGCTGATCGGTAATGCGGGGAAGCACACACCCAGCTGATCGGCAATTGGGGGAAGCACACTCCAGCTTATCGGCAGTGGGGGGGGGAAGCACACACCCAGATGATCGGCAATGGTGGGAAGCACACAGCCAGCTGATTGGCAATGCGGGGAAGGACAGACCCAGCTGATCGGCAATGGGGCGAAGGACTCACCCAGCTGATCGGCAATGGGGGGGAAGGACACACCTAGCTGATCGGCAATGGGGGGAAGGACACACCCAGCTGATCGGCAATGCGGGGAAGCACACACCCAGCTGATCGGCAATGGGGGGGAAGGGCACACCCAGCTGATCGGCAATTAGGGGAAGCACACACCCAGCTAATCGGCAATGGGTGGAAGGACACACCCAGCAGATCGGCAATGGGGGGAAGGACACACCCAGCTGATCGGAAATGGGGGGAAACAAACACCGAGCTGATCGGCAATGGGGGGAAGCACACTCCCAGCTGATCGGCAATACGGGGAAGGACACACCCAGCTGATCGTCAATGGGGGGAAGGACAGACCCAGCTGATCGGCAATGGGGGGGATCACACACCCAGCTGAACGGAAATGGGTGTAAGCACGCCCCCAGCTGACGGGCAATGAGGCAAAGGAGACACCCAGCTGATCGGCAATGTGGGGAAGCACACTCACAGCTGATCGGTAATGCGGGGAAGCACACACCCAGCTGATCGGCTATGGGGGGAAGGACACACCCAGCTGGTCGACAATGGGGGGTAGGACACACCCAGCTGATCGGCAATGGGGGGAAGCACACACCCAGCTGACAGGCAATGCGGGGAAGGACACAGCCAGCTGATCGGCAATGGGGGGAAACACACTCCCAGCTGATCGGCAATGCGGGTAAGCACACTCTCAGCAGATCGGCAATGCGGGGAAGCACACTCTCAGCAGATCGGCAATGCGGGGAAGCACACACCCAGCTGATCGGCAATGGGGGGAAACACACTCCCAGCTGATCGGCAATGCGGGTAAGCACACTCTCAGCAGATCGGCAATGCGGGGAAGCACACACCCAGCTGATCGGCAATGCGTGGAAGCACCCATCCAGCTGATCGTCAATGCGAGGAAGTACACTCCCAGCTTATCGGCAATGGGAGGAAGGACAGACCCAGCTGATTTGAATGGGGGGAAGCACACACCCAGCTGATCGGCAATGGGGGAAGGACACAGCCAGATGATCGGCAATGGGGGGCAAGGACACATCCAGCTGATCGGCAAAGGTGGGAAGCACACACCCAGCTAATCGGCAATGGAGGGAAGGGCACACCCACCTGATCGGCAATGGGGGTAAGCACACACCCAGCTGATCGGCCATGCGGGGAAGCACACACCCAGCTGATCGGCAATGGGGGTGAGGACAGACCCAGTTAATCGGCAATGGGGGAAGCACACACCCAGCTGATCGGCAATGGGGGGAAGCACAAACCCAGCTGATAGGCAATGGAGGGAAGCACACGCCCAGCTGATCGGCAATGGGGGGGAAGCACACACCCAGCTGATCGGCAATGCGGGGAATGACACACCCAGCTGATCGGCAATGGGGGGAAGGGCACACCCAGCTGATCGGCAATGGGGGGAAGCACACTCCCAGCAGATCGGCAATGCGGGGAAAGACACACCCTGCTGATCGGCAATGGAGGGAAGGACACACCCAGCTGATCGGCAATGGGGGAAGGACACACCCAGCTGAACGGCAATGGGGGGAACCACACACCCAGATGATCGGCAATGGGGGGAAGCGCACACCCAGCTGATCGACAATGGGGGGAAGCACACACACAGCTGATCGGCAAGGGGGGAAGCACACACCCAGCTGATCGGCAATGGGTGGATGCACACAACCAGCTGATCGGCAATGCGCGGAAGGACATACCCAGCTGATCGGCAAAGGGGGGGAAGGACACACCCAGCTGATCGGCAATGAGGGGAAGCACACTCCCTGCTGATCGGCAATGGGGGGAAGCGCATACCCAGCTGATCGGCAATGGGGGGAAGGGCAGACCCAGCTGATCGGCAATGGGGGGAAGCACACACCCAGCTGATCGGCAATGCGCAGAAGGACATACCCAGCTGATCGGCAAAGGGGGGGAAGGACACACCCAGCTGATCGGCAATGAGGGGAAGCACACTCCCTGCTGATCGGCAATGGGGGGAAGCGCATACCCAGCTGATCGACAATGGAGGGAAGCACACACACAGCTGATCGGCAATGGGGGGAAGCACACACCCAGCTGATGGGCAATGGGGTGATGCACACACCCAGCTGATCGGCAATGCGCGGAACGACACACCCAGCTGATCGGCAATGGCGGGAAGCACACACCATGCTGATCGGCAATGGGGGGAAGCACACACCCAGCTGATCGGCAATGCGGGGAAGGACACACCCAGCTGATAGGCAATGGGGGAAACACACACCCAGCTGATCGGCAATGCCGGGAAGCAGACACCCAGCTGATCGGCAATGCGGGGAAGGACAACACCAGCTGATCGGCAATGGGGGGAAGCACACACCCAGCTGATCGGCAATGGGGGGAAGCACACACCCAGCTGATCGGCAGTTGGGGGAAGGACATACTCAGCTGTTCGGCAATGGGGGGAAGCACACACCCAGCTGATCGGCAATGCGGGGGAACACATACCCAGCTGATCGGCAATGGGGCAAGGACACACCCAACTGATCGGCAATGGGGGGAAGGACACTTCCAGCTGATCGGCAATGGGGGGGAAGCACACACCCAGCTGATCGGCAATGCGGGGAAGCCCACACCCATCTGATCGGCAATGATAGGAAGCACCCACCCAGCTGATCGTCAATGGGGGAAAGGACACACACAGCTGATCGGCAATGGGGGGAAGGTCACACCCAGCTGATCGGCAATGGGGGGAAGCACACTCCCAGATGATCGGCAATGCGGGGAAGCACGCACCCAGCTGATGGCAATGGGGGGAAAGAAACACCGAGCTGTACAGCAATGGGGGGAAACACACCCAGCTGATCGGCAATGATGTGAAGCACACACCCAGGTGATCGGCAATGGAGGGAAGGACAGACTCAGCTGATCGGCAATGGGGGGGAAGGAGACACCCAACTGATCGGCAATGCGTGGAAGCACACACCCAGCTGATCGGCAATGGGGGGAAGGACGCACCCCATTGATCGGCAATGCGGGGAAGGACAGACCCAGCTGATAGGCAATGGGGGGAAGGACACAACCACCTGATCGGCAATGGGGGTAAGCATACACACAGCTGTTCGGCAATGCGAAGAAGCACCCACCCAGCTGATCGGTAATGCGGGGAAGCACACACCCACCTGATCGGCAATGGGGGGAAGCACATTCCCAGATGATCTGCATTGGGGAGATGCACACTCCCAGCTGATCGGCAATGGGGGTAAGACACACCCAGCTGACATGCAATGGGGGGAAGCACACTCCCAGGTGATCGCCAATGCGGGGAAGGACACACCCAGCTTATCGGCAATGGGGGGAAGCACACTCCCAGCTGATCGGCAATGCGGGGAAGGACACAACCAGCTGATCGGCAATGGGGGGGAGGACAGACCCAGCTGATCGGCAATGGGGGGAAGCACACACCCAGCTGATCTGCAATGGGGGGAAGCAAACACCCAGCTGATCGGCAATGGGGGGAAGGACACACCCAGCTGATCGACAATCGGGGGGAAGGACAGACCAAGCTGATCGGCAATGCGGGGAAGCACACTGCCAGCTGATCAGTAATGGGGGTAAGCACACACCCAGCTGATCGGCAATGGGAGGAAGGACACACCCAGCTGATCGGCAATGCGGGGAAGCACACTCACAGCTGATCGGTAATGCGGGGAAGCACACACCCAGCTGATCGGCAATGGGGGAAGCACACACCCAGCTGATCGGCAATGGGGGGTAGGACACACCCAGATGTTCGGCAATGGGGGGAAGCACACACCCAGCTGATCAGCAATGCGGGGAAGGACACACCCAGTTGATCGGCAATGGGGGGAAGCACACTCCCAGCTGATCGGCAATGCGGGGAAGCACACTCCCAGATGATCGGCAATGCGGGGAAGCACACATCCAGCTGATCGGCAATGCTAGGAAGGACACACCCAGCTGATCGGCAATGTTAGGAAGGACAGACACAGCTGACCGGCAATGGGGGGAAGCACACACCCAGCTGATCAGCTATGGGGGGAAGGACACACCCTGCTGATCAGCAATGGGGGGAAGGACAGACCGAGCTGATCGGCAAGGGGGGGAAGCACACATCCAGCTGATCGGCAATGGGGAGAAAGGACAGACCCAGCTGATCGGCAATGGGGGGAAGCACACACCCAGCTGATCGGCAATGCGGGGAAGCCCACACCCATCTGATCGGCAATGATAGGAAGCACCCACCCAGCTGATCGTCAATGGGGGGAAGGACACACACAGCTGATCGGCAATGGGGGGAAGGTCACACCCAGCTGATCGGCAATGGGGGGAAGCACACTCCCAGATGATCGGCAATGCGGGGAAGCACGCACCCAGCTGATGGCAATGGGGGGAAAGACACACCGAGCTGATCAGCAATGGGGGGAAACACACCCAGCTGATCGGCAATGATGTGAAGCACACACCCAGGTGATCGGCAATGGAGGGAAGGACAGACTCAGCTGATCGGCAATGGGGGGGAAGGAGACACCCAACTGATCGGCAATGCGTGGAAGCACACACCCAGCTGATCGGCAATGGGGGGAAGGACGCACCCCATTGATCGGCAATGCGGGGAAGGACAGACCCAGCTGATAGGCAATGGGGGGAAGGACACAACCACCTGATCGGCAATGGGGGTAAGCATACACACAGCTTTTCGGCAATGCGAAGAAGCACCCACCCAGCTGATCGGTAATGCGGGGAAGCACACACCCAGCTGATCGGCAATGGGGGGAAGCACATTCCCAGATGATCTGCATTGGGGAGATGCACACACCCAGCTGATCGGTAATGGGGGTAAGACACACCCAGCTGACATGCAATGGGGGGAAGCACACTCCCAGGTGATCGCCAATGCGGGGAAGGACACACCCAGCTTATCGGCAATGGGGGGAAGCACACTCCCAGCTGATCGGCAATGCGGGGAAGGACACAACCAGCTGATCGGCAATGGGGGGAAGGACAGACCCAGCTGATCGGCAATGGGGGGAAGCACACACCCAGCTGATCTGCAATAGGGGGAAAGCAAACACCCAGCTGATCGGCAATGGGGGGAAGGACACACCCAGCTGATCGACAATCGGGGGGAAGGACAGACCAAGCTGATCGGCAATGCGGGGAAGCACACTGCCAGCTCATCAGTAATGGGGGTAAGCACACAAGCAGCTGATCGGCAATGGGAGGAAGGACACACCCAGCTGATCGGCAATGCGGGGAAGCACACTCACAGCTGATCGGTAATGCGGGGAAGCACACACCCAGCTGATCGGCAATGCGGGGAAGGACACACCCAGCAGATCGGCAATGCGGGGAAGGACACACCCAGCTGATCGGTAATGGGGGGAAGGACACACCCAGCTGATCGGAAATGGGGGGAAACAAACACCGAGCTGATCGGCAATGGGGGGAAGCACACTCCCAGCTGATCGGCAATACGGGGAAGGACACACCCAGCTGATCGTCAATGGGGGGAAGGACAGACCCAGCTGATCGGCAATGGGGGGGATCACACACCCAGCTGAACGGAAATGGGTGTAAGCACGCCCCCAGCTGACGGGCAATGAGGCAAAGGAGACACCCAGCTGATCGGCAATGTGGGGAAGCACACTCACAGCTGATCGGTAATGCGGGGAAGCACACACCCAGCTGATCGGCTATGGGGGGAAGGACACACCCAGCTGGTCGACAATGGGGGGTAGGACACACCCAGCTGATCGGCAATGGGGGGAAGCACACACCCAGCTGACAGGCAATGCGGGGAAGGACACAGCCAGCTGATCGGCAATGGGGGGAAACACACTCCCAGCTGATCGGCAATGCGGGTAAGCACACTCTCAGCAGATCGGCAATGCGGGGAAGCACACACCCAGCTGATCGGCAATGCGGGCAGGCACACACCCAGCTGATCGGCAATGCGTGGAAGCACCCATCCAGCTGATCGTCAATGCGAGGAAGTACACTCCCAGCTTATCGGCAATGGGAGGAAGGACAGACCCAGCTGATTTGAATGGGGGGAAGCACACACCCAGCTGATCGGCAATGGGGGAAGGACACAGCCAGATGATCGGCAATGGGGGCAAGGACACATCCAGCTGATCGACAATGCGTGGAAGCACCCATCCAGCTGATCGTCAATGCGAGGAAGTACACTCCCAGCTTATCGGCAATGGGAGGAAGGACAGACCCAGCTGATTTGAATGGGGGGAAGCACACACCCAGCTGATCGGCAATGGGGGAAGGACACAGCCAGATGATCGGCAATGGGGGGGAAGGACACACCCAGCTGATCGGCAATGGGGGCAAGGACACATCCAGCTGATCGGCAAAGGTGGGAAGCACACACCCAGCTAATCGGCAATGGAGGGAAGGGCACACCCACCTGATCGGCAATGGGGGTAAGCACACACCCAGCTGATCGGCCATGCGGGGAAGCACACACCCAGCTGATCGGCAATGGGGGTGAGGACAGACCCAGTTAATCGGCAATGGGGGAAGCACACACCCAGCTGATCGGCAATGGGGGGAAGCACAAACCCAGCTGATAGGCAATGGAGGGAAGCACACGCCCAGCTGATCGGCAATGGGGGGGAAGCACACACCCAGCTGATCGGCAATGCGGGGAATGACACACCCAGCTGATCGGCAATGGGGGGAAGGGCACACCCAGCTGATCGGCAATGGGGGGAAGCACACTCCCAGCAGATCGGCAATGCGGGGAAAGACACACCCTGCTGATCGGCAATGGAGGGAAGGACACACCCAGCTGATCGGCAATGGGGGAAGGACACACCCAGCTGAACGGCAATGGGGGGAACCACACACCCAGATGATCGGCAATGGGGGGAAGCGCACACCCAGCTGATCGACAATGGGGGGAAGCACACACACAGCTGATCGGCAAGGGGGGAAGCACACACCCAGCTGATCGGCAATGGGTGGATGCACACAACCAGCTGATCGGCAATGCGCGGAAGGACATACCCAGCTGATCGGCAAAGGGGGGGAAGGACACACCCAGCTGATCGGCAATGAGGGGAAGCACACTCCCTGCTGATCGGCAATGGGGGGAAGCGCATACCCAGCTGATCGGCAATGGGGGGAAGGGCAGACCCAGCTGATCGGCAATGGGGGGAAGCACACACCCAGCTGATCGGCAATGCGCAGAAGGACATACCCAGCTGATCGGCAAAGGGGGGGAAGGACACACCCAGCTGATCGGCAATGAGGGGAAGCACACTCCCTGCTGATCGGCAATGGGGGGAAGCGCATACCCAGCTGATCGACAATGGAGGGAAGCACACACACAGCTGATCGGCAATGGGGGGAAGCACACACCCAGCTGATGGGCAATGGGGTGATGCACACACCCAGCTGATCGGCAATGCGCGGAACGACACACCCAGCTGATCGGCAATGGCGGGAAGCACACACCATGCTGATCGGCAATGGGGGGAAGCACACACCCAGCTGATCGGCAATGCGGGGAAGGACACACCCAGCTGATAGGCAATGGGGGAAACACACACCCAGCTGATCGGCAATGCCGGGAAGCAGACACCCAGCTGATCGGCAATGCGGGGAAGGACAACACCAGCTGATCGGCAATGGGGGGAAGCACACACCCAGCTGATCGGCAATGGGGGGAAGCACACACCCAGCTGATCGGCAGTTGGGGGAAGGACATACTCAGCTGTTCGGCAATGGGGGGAAGCACACACCCAGCTGATCGGCAATGCGGGGGAACACATACCCAGCTGATCGGCAATGGGGCAAGGACACACCCAACTGATCGGCAATGGGGGGAAGGACACTTCCAGCTGATCGGCAATGGGGGGGAAGCACACACCCAGCTGATCGGCAATGCGGGGAAGCCCACACCCATCTGATCGGCAATGATAGGAAGCACCCACCCAGCTGATCGTCAATGGGGGAAAGGACACACACAGCTGATCGGCAATGGGGGGAAGGTCACACCCAGCTGATCGGCAATGGGGGGAAGCACACTCCCAGATGATCGGCAATGCGGGGAAGCACGCACCCAGCTGATGGCAATGGGGGGAAAGAAACACCGAGCTGTACAGCAATGGGGGGAAACACACCCAGCTGATCGGCAATGATGTGAAGCACACACCCAGGTGATCGGCAATGGAGGGAAGGACAGACTCAGCTGATCGGCAATGGGGGGGAAGGAGACACCCAACTGATCGGCAATGCGTGGAAGCACACACCCAGCTGATCGGCAATGGGGGGAAGGACGCACCCCATTGATCGGCAATGCGGGGAAGGACAGACCCAGCTGATAGGCAATGGGGGGAAGGACACAACCACCTGATCGGCAATGGGGGTAAGCATACACACAGCTGTTCGGCAATGCGAAGAAGCACCCACCCAGCTGATCGGTAATGCGGGGAAGCACACACCCACCTGATCGGCAATGGGGGGAAGCACATTCCCAGATGATCTGCATTGGGGAGATGCACACTCCCAGCTGATCGGCAATGGGGGTAAGACACACCCAGCTGACATGCAATGGGGGGAAGCACACTCCCAGGTGATCGCCAATGCGGGGAAGGACACACCCAGCTTATCGGCAATGGGGGGAAGCACACTCCCAGCTGATCGGCAATGCGGGGAAGGACACAACCAGCTGATCGGCAATGGGGGGGAGGACAGACCCAGCTGATCGGCAATGGGGGGAAGCACACACCCAGCTGATCTGCAATGGGGGGAAGCAAACACCCAGCTGATCGGCAATGGGGGGAAGGACACACCCAGCTGATCGACAATCGGGGGGAAGGACAGACCAAGCTGATCGGCAATGCGGGGAAGCACACTGCCAGCTGATCAGTAATGGGGGTAAGCACACACCCAGCTGATCGGCAATGGGAGGAAGGACACACCCAGCTGATCGGCAATGCGGGGAAGCACACTCACAGCTGATCGGTAATGCGGGGAAGCACACACCCAGCTGATCGGCAATGGGGGAAGCACACACCCAGCTGATCGGCAATGGGGGGTAGGACACACCCAGATGTTCGGCAATGGGGGGAAGCACACACCCAGCTGATCAGCAATGCGGGGAAGGACACACCCAGTTGATCGGCAATGGGGGGAAGCACACTCCCAGCTGATCGGCAATGCGGGGAAGCACACTCCCAGATGATCGGCAATGCGGGGAAGCACACATCCAGCTGATCGGCAATGCTAGGAAGGACACACCCAGCTGATCGGCAATGTTAGGAAGGACAGACACAGCTGACCGGCAATGGGGGGAAGCACACACCCAGCTGATCAGCTATGGGGGGAAGGACACACCCTGCTGATCAGCAATGGGGGGAAGGACAGACCGAGCTGATCGGCAAGGGGGGGAAGCACACATCCAGCTGATCGGCAATGGGGAGAAAGGACAGACCCAGCTGATCGGCAATGGGGGGAAGCACACACCCAGCTGATCGGCAATGGGGGGAAGTACACACCCAGCTGATCGCCAATGGGGGCAACACAGACCCAGCTGATCGGCAATGGGGGAAACACACACCCAGCTGATCGGCAATGGGGGGAAGGACACACCCAACTGATCGGCAAAGCGGGGAAGCACACTCCCAGCTGATCGGCAATGGGGGTGAAGGACACACCCAACTGATCGGCAATACGGGGAAGGACAAACCCAACTGATCGGCAATGGGGGGAAGCACACACCCAGCTGATCGGCAATAGGGGAAACACACACTAGCTGATCGGCAATGGGGGTAAGCACACACCCAGCTGTTCGGCAGTGCGGGGAAACACACACCCAGCTGATCGGCAATGCGGGAAAGGACACACCCAGCTGATTGGCAATTGGGGGAAGCACACTCCCAGCTGATCGGCAGTGGGGGGGAAGCACACTCCCAGATGATCGGCAATGGTGGGAAGCACACAGCCAGCTGATCGGCAATGCGGGGAAGCACACACCCAGCTGATCGGCAATGGGGGGAAGGACTCACCCAGCTGATCGGCAATGGGGGGGAAGGACACACCCAGCTGACCGGCAATGGTTGGAAGGACACACCCAGCTGATCGGCAATGCGGGGAAGCACACACCCAGCTGATCGGCAATGGGGGGGGAGGACACACCCAGATGTTCGGCAATGGGGGGAAGCACACACCTAGCTGATCAGCAATGCGGGGAAGGACACACCCAGTTGATCGGCAATGGGGGGAAGCACACTCCCAGCTGATCGGCAATGCGGGGAAGCACACTCCCAGATGATCGGCAATGCGGGGAAGCACACATCCAGCTGATCGGCAATGCTAGGAAGGAGACACCCAGCTGATCGGCAATGTTAGGAAGGACAGACACAGCTGACCGGCAATGGGGGGAAGCACACACCCAGCTGATCAGCTATGGGGGGAAGGACACAGCCAGCTGATCGGCAATGGAGGGAAGGGCACACCCACCTGATCGGCAATGGGGGGAAGCACACACCCAGCTGATCGGCCATGCGGGGAAGCACACACCCAGCTGATCGGCAATGGGGGAAGCACACACCCAGCTGATCGGCAATGGGGGGAAGCACACACCCTGCTGATCAGCAATGGGGGGAAGGACAGACCGAGCTGATCGGCAAGGGGGGGAAGCACACATCCAGCTGATCGGCAATGGGGAGAAAGGACAGACCCAGCTGATCGGCAATGGGGGGAAGCACACACCCAGCTGATCGGCAATGGGGGGAAGTACACACCCAGCTGATCGCCAATGGGGGCAACACAGACCCAGCTGATCGGCAATGGGGGAAACACACACCCAGCTGATCGGCAATGGGGGGAAGTACACACCCAACTGATCGGCAAAGCGGGGAAGCACACTCCCAGCTGATCGGCAATGGGGGTGAAGGACACACCCAACTGATCGGCAATACGGGGAAGGACAAACCCAACTGATCGGCAATGGGGGGAAGCACACACCCAGCTGATCGGCAATAGGGGAAACACACACTAGCTGATCGGCAATGGGGGTAAGCACACACCCAGCTGTTCGGCAGTGCGGGGAAACACACACCCAGCTGATCGGCAATGCGGGAAAGGACACACCCAGCTGATTGGCAATTGGGGGAAGCACACTCCCAGCTGATCGGCAGTGGGGGGGAAGCACACTCCCAGATGATCGGCAATGGTGGGAAGCACACAGCCAGCTGATCGGCAATGCGGGGAAGCACACACCCAGCTGATCGGCAATGGGGGGAAGGACTCACCCAGCTGATCGGCAATGGGGGGAAAGGACACACCCAGCTGACCGGCAATGGTTGGAAGGACACACCCAGCTGATCGGCAATGCGGGGAAGCACACACCCAGCTGATCGGCAATGGGGGGGGAAGGGCACACCCAGCTGATCGGCAATGAGGGGAAGCACACACCCAGCTAATCGGCAATGGGTGGAATGACACACCCAGCTGATCGGCTATGCGGGGAAGCACACACCCAGCTGATCGGCAATGGGGGAAGGCACACAACCAGCTGATCGTTAATGGGGGGAAGGACACACCCAGCTGATCGGCAATGGGGGAAACACACACCCAGCTGATCGGCAATGGGGGGAAGCACACTCACAGCTGATCGGCAATGCAGGGAAGGACACACCCAGCTGATCGGCAATGGGGGGAAGGACAGATCCAGCTGATCGGCAATGGGGGGAAGCACACACCCAGCTGATCGGAAATGGGTGTAAGCACGCCCCCAGCTGACCGGCAATGGGGGGAAGGAGACACCCAGCAGATCGGCAATGCGGGGAAGCACACTCACAGCTGATCGGTAATGCGGGGGAGCACACACCCAGCTGATCGGAAATGGGGGAAAGCACACACCCAGCTGGTCGTCAATGGGGGGTAGGACACACCCAGCTGATCGGCAATGGGGGGAAGCACACACCCAGCTGACGGGCAATGCGGGGAAGGACACAGCCAGCTGATCGGCAATGGGGGAAAACACACTCCCAGCTGATCGGCAATGCGGGGAAGCACACATCCAGCTGATCGGCAAAGGTGGGAAGCACACACCCAGCTGATCGGCAATGGAGGGAAGGGCACACCCACCTGATCGGCAATGGGGGTAAGCACACACCCAGCTGATCGGCCATGCGGGGAAGCACACACCCAGCTGATCGGCAATGGGTGTGAGGACAGACCAGTTAATCGGCAATGGGGGAAGCACACACCCAGCTGATCGGCAATGGGGGGAAGCACAAACCCAGCTGATAGGCAATGGAGGGAAGCACACGCCCAGCTGATCGGCAATGGGGGGGAAGCACACACCCAGCTGATCGGCAATGCGGGGAATGACACACCCAGCTGATCGGCAATGGGGGGAAGGGCACACCCAGCTGATCGGCAATGGGGGGAAGTACACTCCCAGCAGATCGGGAATGCGGGGAAAGACACACCCTGCTGATCGGCAATGGAGGGAAGGACACTCCCAGCTGATCGGCAATGGGGGAAGGACACACCCAGCTGAACGGCAATGGGGGGAAGCGCACACCCAGCTGATCGACAATGGGGGGAAGCACACACACAGCTGATCGGCAAGGGGGGAAGCACACACCCAGCTGATCGGCAATGGGGGGATGCACACAACCAGCTGATCGGCAATGCGCGGAAGGACATACCCAGCTGATCGGCAATGGGGGGAAGGGCAGACCCAGCTGATCGGCAATGGGGGGAAGCACACACCCAGCTGATCGGCAATGCGCAGAAGGACATACCAAGCTGATCGGCAAAGGGGGGGAAGGACACACCCAGCTGATCGGCAATGAGGGGAAGCACACTCCCAGCTGATCGGCAATGGGGGGAAGGACACACCCAGCTGATCGGCAATGGGGGGAAGCGCAGGCCCAGCTGATCTTCAATGGGGGGAAGGACAGACCCAGCTGATCGTCAATGGGGGGACGCACACACCCAGCTGATCGGCAATGCGGGGAAGGACACACCCAGCTGATTGGCAATGGGGGGGAAGGACACACCCAGCTGATCGACAATGGGGGGAAGTACACTCCCAGCTGATCGGCAATGGGGGGAAAGACACACCCAGCTGATCGGCAATGGGGGGAAGCACACACCCAGCTGATCGGCAATGGGGGGAAGCGCATACCCAGCTGATCGACAATGGAGGGAAGCACACACACAGCTGATCGGCAATGGGGGGAAGCACACACCCAGCTGATGGGCAATGGGGGGATGCACACACCCAGCTGATCGGCAATGCGCGGAACGACACACCCAGCTGATCGGCAATGGCGGGAAGCACACACCATGCTGATCGGCAATGGGGGGAAGCACACACCCAGCTGATCGGCAATGCGGGGAAGGACACACCCAGCTGATAGGCAATGGGGGAAACACACACCCAGCTGATCGGCAATGCCGGGAAGCAGACACCCAGCTGATCGGCAATGCGGGGAAGGACAACACCAGCTGATCGGCAATGGGGGGAAGCACACACCCAGCTGATCGGCAATGGGGGGAAGCACACACCCAGCTGATCGGCAGTTGGGGGAAGGACATACTCAGCTGTTCGGCAATGGGGGGAAGCACACACCCAGCTGATCGGCAATGCGGGGGAACACATACCCAGCTGATCGGCAATGGGGCAAGGACACACCCAACTGATCGGCAATGGGGGGAAGGACACTTCCAGCTGATCGGCAATGGGGGGGAAGCACACACCCAGCTGATCGGCAATGCGGGGAAGCCCACACCCATCTGATCGGCAATGATAGGAAGCACCCACCCAGCTGATCGTCAATGGGGGGAAGGACACACACAGCTGATCGGCAATGGGGGGAAGGTCACACCCAGCTGATCGGCAATGGGGGGAAGCACACTCCCAGATGATCGGCAATGCGGGGAAGCACGCACCCAGCTGATGGCAATGGGGGGAAAGACACACCGAGCTGATCAGCAATGGGGGGAAACACACCCAGCTGATCGGCAATGATGTGAAGCACACACCCAGGTGATCGGCAATGGAGGGAAGGACAGACTCAGCTGATCGGCAATGGGGGGGAAGGAGACACCCAACTGATCGGCAATGCGTGGAAGCACACACCCAGCTGATCGGCAATGGGGGGAAGGACGCACCCCATTGATCGGCAATGCGGGGAAGGACAGACCCAGCTGATAGGCAATGGGGGGAAGGACACAACCACCTGATCGGCAATGGGGGTAAGCATACACACAGCTTTTCGGCAATGCGAAGAAGCACCCACCCAGCTGATCGGTAATGCGGGGAAGCACACACCCAGCTGATCGGCAATGGGGGGAAGCACATTCCCAGATGATCTGCATTGGGGAGATGCACACACCCAGCTGATCGGTAATGGGGGTAAGACACACCCAGCTGACATGCAATGGGGGGAAGCACACTCCCAGGTGATCGCCAATGCGGGGAAGGACACACCCAGCTTATCGGCAATGGGGGGAAGCACACTCCCAGCTGATCGGCAATGCGGGGAAGGACACAACCAGCTGATCGGCAATGGGGGGAAGGACAGACCCAGCTGATCGGCAATGGGGGGAAGCACACACCCAGCTGATCTGCAATAGGGGGAAAGCAAACACCCAGCTGATCGGCAATGGGGGGAAGGACACACCCAGCTGATCGACAATCGGGGGGAAGGACAGACCAAGCTGATCGGCAATGCGGGGAAGCACACTGCCAGCTCATCAGTAATGGGGGTAAGCACACAAGCAGCTGATCGGCAATGGGAGGAAGGACACACCCAGCTGATCGGCAATGCGGGGAAGCACACTCACAGCTGATCGGTAATGCGGGGAAGCACACACCCAGCTGATCGGCAATGCGGGGAAGGACACACCCAGCAGATCGGCAATGCGGGGAAGGACACACCCAGCTGATCGGTAATGGGGGGAAGGACACACCCAGCTGATCGGAAATGGGGGGAAACAAACACCGAGCTGATCGGCAATGGGGGGAAGCACACTCCCAGCTGATCGGCAATACGGGGAAGGACACACCCAGCTGATCGTCAATGGGGGGAAGGACAGACCCAGCTGATCGGCAATGGGGGGGATCACACACCCAGCTGAACGGAAATGGGTGTAAGCACGCCCCCAGCTGACGGGCAATGAGGCAAAGGAGACACCCAGCTGATCGGCAATGTGGGGAAGCACACTCACAGCTGATCGGTAATGCGGGGAAGCACACACCCAGCTGATCGGCTATGGGGGGAAGGACACACCCAGCTGGTCGACAATGGGGGGTAGGACACACCCAGCTGATCGGCAATGGGGGGAAGCACACACCCAGCTGACAGGCAATGCGGGGAAGGACACAGCCAGCTGATCGGCAATGGGGGGAAACACACTCCCAGCTGATCGGCAATGCGGGTAAGCACACTCTCAGCAGATCGGCAATGCGGGGAAGCACACACCCAGCTGATCGGCAATGCGGGCAGGCACACACCCAGCTGATCGGCAATGCGTGGAAGCACCCATCCAGCTGATCGTCAATGCGAGGAAGTACACTCCCAGCTTATCGGCAATGGGAGGAAGGACAGACCCAGCTGATTTGAATGGGGGGAAGCACACACCCAGCTGATCGGCAATGGGGGAAGGACACAGCCAGATGATCGGCAATGGGGGGGAAGGACACACCCAGCTGATCGGCAATGGGGGCAAGGACACATCCAGCTGATCGACAATGCGTGGAAGCACCCATCCAGCTGATCGTCAATGCGAGGAAGTACACTCCCAGCTTATCGGCAATGGGAGGAAGGACAGACCCAGCTGATTTGAATGGGGGGAAGCACACACCCAGCTGATCGGCAATGGGGGAAGGACACAGCCAGATGATCGGCAATGGGGGGGAAGGACACACCCAGCTGATCGGCAATGGGGGCAAGGACACATCCAGCTGATCGGCAAAGGTGGGAAGCACACACCCAGCTAATCGGCAATGGAGGGAAGGGCACACCCACCTGATCGGCAATGGGGGTAAGCACACACCCAGCTGATCGGCCATGCGGGGAAGCACACACCCAGCTGATCGGCAATGGGGGTGAGGACAGACCCAGTTAATCGGCAATGGGGGAAGCACACACCCAGCTGATCGGCAATGGGGGGAAGCACAAACCCAGCTGATAGGCAATGGAGGGAAGCACACGCCCAGCTGATCGGCAATGGGGGGGAAGCACACACCCAGCTGATCGGCAATGCGGGGAATGACACACCCAGCTGATCGGCAATGGGGGGAAGGGCACACCCAGCTGATCGGCAATGGGGGGAAGCACACTCCCAGCAGATCGGCAATGCGGGGAAAGACACACCCTGCTGATCGGCAATGGAGGGAAGGACACACCCAGCTGATCGGCAATGGGGGAAGGACACACCCAGCTGAACGGCAATGGGGGGAACCACACACCCAGATGATCGGCAATGGGGGGAAGCGCACACCCAGCTGATCGACAATGGGGGGAAGCACACACACAGCTGATCGGCAAGGGGGGAAGCACACACCCAGCTGATCGGCAATGGGTGGATGCACACAACCAGCTGATCGGCAATGCGCGGAAGGACATACCCAGCTGATCGGCAAAGGGGGGGAAGGACACACCCAGCTGATCGGCAATGAGGGGAAGCACACTCCCTGCTGATCGGCAATGGGGGGAAGCGCATACCCAGCTGATCGGCAATGGGGGGAAGGGCAGACCCAGCTGATCGGCAATGGGGGGAAGCACACACCCAGCTGATCGGCAATGCGCAGAAGGACATACCCAGCTGATCGGCAAAGGGGGGGAAGGACACACCCAGCTGATCGGCAATGAGGGGAAGCACACTCCCTGCTGATCGGCAATGGGGGGAAGCGCATACCCAGCTGATCGACAATGGAGGGAAGCACACACACAGCTGATCGGCAATGGGGGGAAGCACACACCCAGCTGATGGGCAATGGGGTGATGCACACACCCAGCTGATCGGCAATGCGCGGAACGACACACCCAGCTGATCGGCAATGGCGGGAAGCACACACCATGCTGATCGGCAATGGGGGGAAGCACACACCCAGCTGATCGGCAATGCGGGGAAGGACACACCCAGCTGATAGGCAATGGGGGAAACACACACCCAGCTGATCGGCAATGCCGGGAAGCAGACACCCAGCTGATCGGCAATGCGGGGAAGGACAACACCAGCTGATCGGCAATGGGGGGAAGCACACACCCAGCTGATCGGCAATGGGGGGAAGCACACACCCAGCTGATCGGCAGTTGGGGGAAGGACATACTCAGCTGTTCGGCAATGGGGGGAAGCACACACCCAGCTGATCGGCAATGCGGGGGAACACATACCCAGCTGATCGGCAATGGGGCAAGGACACACCCAACTGATCGGCAATGGGGGGAAGGACACTTCCAGCTGATCGGCAATGGGGGGGAAGCACACACCCAGCTGATCGGCAATGCGGGGAAGCCCACACCCATCTGATCGGCAATGATAGGAAGCACCCACCCAGCTGATCGTCAATGGGGGAAAGGACACACACAGCTGATCGGCAATGGGGGGAAGGTCACACCCAGCTGATCGGCAATGGGGGGAAGCACACTCCCAGATGATCGGCAATGCGGGGAAGCACGCACCCAGCTGATGGCAATGGGGGGAAAGAAACACCGAGCTGTACAGCAATGGGGGGAAACACACCCAGCTGATCGGCAATGATGTGAAGCACACACCCAGGTGATCGGCAATGGAGGGAAGGACAGACTCAGCTGATCGGCAATGGGGGGGAAGGAGACACCCAACTGATCGGCAATGCGTGGAAGCACACACCCAGCTGATCGGCAATGGGGGGAAGGACGCACCCCATTGATCGGCAATGCGGGGAAGGACAGACCCAGCTGATAGGCAATGGGGGGAAGGACACAACCACCTGATCGGCAATGGGGGTAAGCATACACACAGCTGTTCGGCAATGCGAAGAAGCACCCACCCAGCTGATCGGTAATGCGGGGAAGCACACACCCACCTGATCGGCAATGGGGGGAAGCACATTCCCAGATGATCTGCATTGGGGAGATGCACACTCCCAGCTGATCGGCAATGGGGGTAAGACACACCCAGCTGACATGCAATGGGGGGAAGCACACTCCCAGGTGATCGCCAATGCGGGGAAGGACACACCCAGCTTATCGGCAATGGGGGGAAGCACACTCCCAGCTGATCGGCAATGCGGGGAAGGACACAACCAGCTGATCGGCAATGGGGGGGAGGACAGACCCAGCTGATCGGCAATGGGGGGAAGCACACACCCAGCTGATCTGCAATGGGGGGAAGCAAACACCCAGCTGATCGGCAATGGGGGGAAGGACACACCCAGCTGATCGACAATCGGGGGGAAGGACAGACCAAGCTGATCGGCAATGCGGGGAAGCACACTGCCAGCTGATCAGTAATGGGGGTAAGCACACACCCAGCTGATCGGCAATGGGAGGAAGGACACACCCAGCTGATCGGCAATGCGGGGAAGCACACTCACAGCTGATCGGTAATGCGGGGAAGCACACACCCAGCTGATCGGCAATGGGGGAAGCACACACCCAGCTGATCGGCAATGGGGGGTAGGACACACCCAGATGTTCGGCAATGGGGGGAAGCACACACCCAGCTGATCAGCAATGCGGGGAAGGACACACCCAGTTGATCGGCAATGGGGGGAAGCACACTCCCAGCTGATCGGCAATGCGGGGAAGCACACTCCCAGATGATCGGCAATGCGGGGAAGCACACATCCAGCTGATCGGCAATGCTAGGAAGGACACACCCAGCTGATCGGCAATGTTAGGAAGGACAGACACAGCTGACCGGCAATGGGGGGAAGCACACACCCAGCTGATCAGCTATGGGGGGAAGGACACACCCTGCTGATCAGCAATGGGGGGAAGGACAGACCGAGCTGATCGGCAAGGGGGGGAAGCACACATCCAGCTGATCGGCAATGGGGAGAAAGGACAGACCCAGCTGATCGGCAATGGGGGGAAGCACACACCCAGCTGATCGGCAATGGGGGGAAGTACACACCCAGCTGATCGCCAATGGGGGCAACACAGACCCAGCTGATCGGCAATGGGGGAAACACACACCCAGCTGATCGGCAATGGGGGGAAGGACACACCCAACTGATCGGCAAAGCGGGGAAGCACACTCCCAGCTGATCGGCAATGGGGGTGAAGGACACACCCAACTGATCGGCAATACGGGGAAGGACAAACCCAACTGATCGGCAATGGGGGGAAGCACACACCCAGCTGATCGGCAATAGGGGAAACACACACTAGCTGATCGGCAATGGGGGTAAGCACACACCCAGCTGTTCGGCAGTGCGGGGAAACACACACCCAGCTGATCGGCAATGCGGGAAAGGACACACCCAGCTGATTGGCAATTGGGGGAAGCACACTCCCAGCTGATCGGCAGTGGGGGGGAAGCACACTCCCAGATGATCGGCAATGGTGGGAAGCACACAGCCAGCTGATCGGCAATGCGGGGAAGCACACACCCAGCTGATCGGCAATGGGGGGAAGGACTCACCCAGCTGATCGGCAATGGGGGGGAAGGACACACCCAGCTGACCGGCAATGGTTGGAAGGACACACCCAGCTGATCGGCAATGCGGGGAAGCACACACCCAGCTGATCGGCAATGGGGGGGGAGGACACACCCAGATGTTCGGCAATGGGGGGAAGCACACACCTAGCTGATCAGCAATGCGGGGAAGGACACACCCAGTTGATCGGCAATGGGGGGAAGCACACTCCCAGCTGATCGGCAATGCGGGGAAGCACACTCCCAGATGATCGGCAATGCGGGGAAGCACACATCCAGCTGATCGGCAATGCTAGGAAGGAGACACCCAGCTGATCGGCAATGTTAGGAAGGACAGACACAGCTGACCGGCAATGGGGGGAAGCACACACCCAGCTGATCAGCTATGGGGGGAAGGACACAGCCAGCTGATCGGCAATGGAGGGAAGGGCACACCCACCTGATCGGCAATGGGGGGAAGCACACACCCAGCTGATCGGCCATGCGGGGAAGCACACACCCAGCTGATCGGCAATGGGGGAAGCACACACCCAGCTGATCGGCAATGGGGGGAAGCACACACCCTGCTGATCAGCAATGGGGGGAAGGACAGACCGAGCTGATCGGCAAGGGGGGGAAGCACACATCCAGCTGATCGGCAATGGGGAGAAAGGACAGACCCAGCTGATCGGCAATGGGGGGAAGCACACACCCAGCTGATCGGCAATGGGGGGAAGTACACACCCAGCTGATCGCCAATGGGGGCAACACAGACCCAGCTGATCGGCAATGGGGGAAACACACACCCAGCTGATCGGCAATGGGGGGAAGTACACACCCAACTGATCGGCAAAGCGGGGAAGCACACTCCCAGCTGATCGGCAATGGGGGTGAAGGACACACCCAACTGATCGGCAATACGGGGAAGGACAAACCCAACTGATCGGCAATGGGGGGAAGCACACACCCAGCTGATCGGCAATAGGGGAAACACACACTAGCTGATCGGCAATGGGGGTAAGCACACACCCAGCTGTTCGGCAGTGCGGGGAAACACACACCCAGCTGATCGGCAATGCGGGAAAGGACACACCCAGCTGATTGGCAATTGGGGGAAGCACACTCCCAGCTGATCGGCAGTGGGGGGGAAGCACACTCCCAGATGATCGGCAATGGTGGGAAGCACACAGCCAGCTGATCGGCAATGCGGGGAAGCACACACCCAGCTGATCGGCAATGGGGGGAAGGACTCACCCAGCTGATCGGCAATGGGGGGAAAGGACACACCCAGCTGACCGGCAATGGTTGGAAGGACACACCCAGCTGATCGGCAATGCGGGGAAGCACACACCCAGCTGATCGGCAATGGGGGGGGAAGGGCACACCCAGCTGATCGGCAATGAGGGGAAGCACACACCCAGCTAATCGGCAATGGGTGGAATGACACACCCAGCTGATCGGCTATGCGGGGAAGCACACACCCAGCTGATCGGCAATGGGGGAAGGCACACAACCAGCTGATCGTTAATGGGGGGAAGGACACACCCAGCTGATCGGCAATGGGGGAAACACACACCCAGCTGATCGGCAATGGGGGGAAGCACACTCACAGCTGATCGGCAATGCAGGGAAGGACACACCCAGCTGATCGGCAATGGGGGGAAGGACAGATCCAGCTGATCGGCAATGGGGGGAAGCACACACCCAGCTGATCGGAAATGGGTGTAAGCACGCCCCCAGCTGACCGGCAATGGGGGGAAGGAGACACCCAGCAGATCGGCAATGCGGGGAAGCACACTCACAGCTGATCGGTAATGCGGGGGAGCACACACCCAGCTGATCGGAAATGGGGGAAAGCACACACCCAGCTGGTCGTCAATGGGGGGTAGGACACACCCAGCTGATCGGCAATGGGGGGAAGCACACACCCAGCTGACGGGCAATGCGGGGAAGGACACAGCCAGCTGATCGGCAATGGGGGAAAGCACACACCCAGCTGATCGGCAATGCGGGGAAGCACACATCCAGCTGATCGGCAATGGGGGAAAACACACTCCCAGCTGATCGGCAATGCGGGGAAGCACACATCCAGCTGATCGGCAAAGGTGGGAAGCACACACCCAGCTGATCGGCAATGGAGGGAAGGGCACACCCACCTGATCGGCAATGGGGGTAAGCACACACCCAGCTGATCGGCCATGCGGGGAAGCACACACCCAGCTGATCGGCAATGGGTGTGAGGACAGACCAGTTAATCGGCAATGGGGGAAGCACACACCCAGCTGATCGGCAATGGGGGGAAGCACAAACCCAGCTGATAGGCAATGGAGGGAAGCACACGCCCAGCTGATCGGCAATGGGGGGGAAGCACACACCCAGCTGATCGGCAATGCGGGGAATGACACACCCAGCTGATCGGCAATGGGGGGAAGGGCACACCCAGCTGATCGGCAATGGGGGGAAGTACACTCCCAGCAGATCGGGAATGCGGGGAAAGACACACCCTGCTGATCGGCAATGGAGGGAAGGACACTCCCAGCTGATCGGCAATGGGGGAAGGACACACCCAGCTGAACGGCAATGGGGGGAACCACACACCCAGATGATCGGCAATGGGGGGAAGCGCACACCCAGCTGATCGACAATGGGGGGAAGCACACACACAGCTGATCGGCAAGGGGGGAAGCACACACCCAGCTGATCGGCAATGGGGGGATGCACACAACCAGCTGATCGGCAATGCGCGGAAGGACATACCCAGCTGATCGGCAATGGGGGGAAGGGCAGACCCAGCTGATCGGCAATGGGGGGAAGCACACACCCAGCTGATCGGCAATGCGCAGAAGGACATACCAAGCTGATCGGCAAAGGGGGGGAAGGACACACCCAGCTGATCGGCAATGAGGGGAAGCACACTCCCAGCTGATCGGCAATGGGGGGAAGGACACACCCAGCTGATCGGCAATGGGGGGAAGCGCAGGCCCAGCTGATCTTCAATGGGGGGAAGGACAGACCCAGCTGATCGTCAATGGGGGGACGCACACACCCAGCTGATCGGCAATGCGGGGAAGGACACACCCAGCTGATTGGCAATGGGGGGGAAGGACACACCCAGCTGATCGACAATGGGGGGAAGTACACTCCCAGCTGATCGGCAATGGGGGGAAAGACACACCCAGCTGATCGGCAATGGGGGGAAGCACACACCCAGCTGATCGGCAATGGGGGGAAGCGCATACCCAGCTGATCGACAATGGAGGGAAGCACACACACAGCTGATCGGCAATGGGGGGAAGCACACACCCAGCTGATGGGCAATGGGGGGATGCACACACCCAGCTGATCGGCAATGCGCGGAACGACACACCCAGCTGATCGGCAATGGCGGGAAGCACACACCATGCTGATCGGCAATGGGGGGAAGCACACACCCAGCTGATCGGCAATGCGGGGAAGGACACACCCAGCTGATAGGCAATGGGGGAAACACACACCCAGCTGATCGGCAATGCCGGGAAGCAGACACCCAGCTGATCGGCAATGCGGGGAAGGACAACACCAGCTGATCGGCAATGGGGGGAAGCACACACCCAGCTGATCGGCAATGGGGGGAAGCACACACCCAGCTGATCGGCAGTTGGGGGAAGGACATACTCAGCTGTTCGGCAATGGGGGGAAGCACACACCCAGCTGATCGGCAATGCGGGGGAACACATACCCAGCTGATCGGCAATGGGGCAAGGACACACCCAACTGATCGGCAATGGGGGGAAGGACACTTCCAGCTGATCGGCAATGGGGGGGAAGCACACACCCAGCTGATCGGCAATGCGGGGAAGCCCACACCCATCTGATCGGCAATGATAGGAAGCACCCACCCAGCTGATCGTCAATGGGGGGAAGGACACACACAGCTGATCGGCAATGGGGGGAAGGTCACACCCAGCTGATCGGCAATGGGGGGAAGCACACTCCCAGATGATCGGCAATGCGGGGAAGCACGCACCCAGCTGATGGCAATGGGGGGAAAGACACACCGAGCTGATCAGCAATGGGGGGAAACACACCCAGCTGATCGGCAATGATGTGAAGCACACACCCAGGTGATCGGCAATGGAGGGAAGGACAGACTCAGCTGATCGGCAATGGGGGGGAAGGAGACACCCAACTGATCGGCAATGCGTGGAAGCACACACCCAGCTGATCGGCAATGGGGGGAAGGACGCACCCCATTGATCGGCAATGCGGGGAAGGACAGACCCAGCTGATAGGCAATGGGGGGAAGGACACAACCACCTGATCGGCAATGGGGGTAAGCATACACACAGCTTTTCGGCAATGCGAAGAAGCACCCACCCAGCTGATCGGTAATGCGGGGAAGCACACACCCAGCTGATCGGCAATGGGGGGAAGCACATTCCCAGATGATCTGCATTGGGGAGATGCACACACCCAGCTGATCGGTAATGGGGGTAAGACACACCCAGCTGACATGCAATGGGGGGAAGCACACTCCCAGGTGATCGCCAATGCGGGGAAGGACACACCCAGCTTATCGGCAATGGGGGGAAGCACACTCCCAGCTGATCGGCAATGCGGGGAAGGACACAACCAGCTGATCGGCAATGGGGGGAAGGACAGACCCAGCTGATCGGCAATGGGGGGAAGCACACACCCAGCTGATCTGCAATAGGGGGAAAGCAAACACCCAGCTGATCGGCAATGGGGGGAAGGACACACTCAGCTGATCGACAATCGGGGGGAAGGACAGACCAAGCTGATCGGCAATGCGGGGAAGCACACTGCCAGCTCATCAGTAATGGGGGTAAGCACACAAGCAGCTGATCGGCAATGGGAGGAAGGACACACCCAGCTGATCGGCAATGCGGGGAAGCACACTCACAGCTGATCGGTAATGCGGGGAAGCACACACCCAGCTGATCGGCAATGGGGGGAAGCACACACCCAGCTGATCAGCAATGCGGGGAAGGACACACCCAGTTGATCGGCAATGGGGGGAAGCACACTCCCAGCTGATCGGCAATGCGGGGAAGCACACTCCCAGATGATCGGCAATGCGGGGAAGCACACATCCAGCTGATCGGCAATGCTAGGAAGGACACTCCCAGCTGATCGGCAATGTTAGGAAGGACAGACCCAGCTGACCGGCAATGGGGGGAAGCACACACCCAGCTGATCAGCTATGGGGGGAAGGACACAGCCAGCTGATCGGCAATGGAAGGAAGGTCACACCCACCTGATCGGCAATGGGGGGAAGCACACACCCAGCTGATCGGCCATGCGGGGAAGCACACACCCAGCTGATCGGCAATGGGGGAAGCACACACCCAGCTGATCGGCAATGGGGGGAAGCACACACCCTGCTGATCAGCAATGGGGGGAAGGACAGACCGAGCTGATCGGCAAGGGGGGGAAGCACACATCCAGCTGATCGGCAATGAGGAGAAAGGACAGACCCAGTTGATCGGCAATGGGGGGAAGCACACACCCAGCTGATCGGCAATGGGGGGAAGTACACACCCAGCTGATCGGCAATGGGGGAAACACAGACCCAGCTGATCGGCAATGGGGGACACACACACCCAGCTGATCGGCAATGGGGGGAAGGACACACCCAACTGATCGGCAAAGCGGGGAAGCACACTCCCAGCTGATCGGCAATGGGGGTGAAGGACACACCCAACTGATCGGCAATACGGGGAAGGACAAACCCAACTGATCGGCAATGGGGGGAAGCACACACCCAGCTGATCGGCAATGGGGGAAACACACACTAGTTGATCGGCAATGGGGGTAAGCACACACCCAGCTGTTCGGCAGTGCGGGGAAACACACACCCAGCTGATCGGCAATGCGGGAAAGGACACACCCAGCTGATTGGCAATTGGGGGAAGCACACTCCCAGCTGATCGGCAGTGGGGGGGAAGCACACTCCCAGATGATCGGCAATGGTGGGAAGCACACAGCCAGCTGATCGGCAATGCGGGGAAGCACACACCCAGCTGATCGGCAATGGGGGGAAGGACTCACCCAGCTGATCGGCAATGGGGGGGAAGGACACACCCAGCTGACCGGCAATGGTTGGAAGGACACACCCAGCTGATCGGCAATGCGGGTAAGCACACACCCAGCTGATCGGCAATGGGGGGGAAGGGCACACCCAGCTGATCGGCAATGAGGGGAAGCACACACCCAGCTAATCGGCAATGGGTGGAAGGACACACCCAGCTGATCGGCTATGCGGGGAAGCACACACCCAGCTGATCGGCAATGGGGGAAGGCACACACCCAGCTGATCGTTAATGGGGGGAAGGACACACCCAGCTGATCGGCAATGGGGGGAAGGACACACCCAGCTGATCGGCAATGGGGGGAAGGACAGATCCAGCTGATCGGCAATGGGGGGAAGCACACACCCAGCTGATCGGAAATGGGTGTAAGCACGCCCCCAGCTGACCGGCAATGGGGGGAAGGAGACACCCAGCAGATCGGCAATGCGGGGAAGCACACTCACAGCTGATCGGTAATGCGGGGGAGCACACACCCAGCTGATCGGAAATGGGGGAAAGCACACACCCAGCTGGTCGTCAATGGGGGGTAGGACACACCCAGCTGATCGGCAATGGGGGGAAGCACACACCCAGCTGATGGGCAATGCGGGGAAGGACACACCCAGCTGATCGGCAATGGGGGGAAGCGCAGGCCCAGCTGATCTTCAATGGGGGGAAGGGCAGACCCAGCTGATCGTCAATGGGGGGACGCACACACCCAGCTGATCGGCAATGCGGGGAAGGACACACCCAGCTGATTGGCAATGGGGGGGAAGGACACACCCAGCTGATCGACAATGGGGGGAAGTACACTCCCAGCTGATCGGCAATGGGGGGAAAGACACACCCAGCTGATCGGCAATGGGGGGAAGCACACACCCAGCTGATCGGCAATGGGGGGAAGCGCATACCCAGCTGATCGACAATGGAGGGAAGCACACACACAGCTGATCGGCAATGGGGGGAAGCACACACCCAGCTGATGGGCAATGGGGGGATGCACACACCCAGCTGATCGGCAATGCGCGGAACGACACACCCAGCTGATCGGCAATGGCGGGAAGCACACACCATGCTGATCGGCAATGGGGGGAAGCACACACCCAGCTGATCGGCAATGCGTGGAAGGACACACCCAGCTGATAGGCAATGGGGGAAACACACACCCAGCTGATCGGCAATGCCGGGAAGCAGACACCCAGCTGATCGGCATTGCGGGGAAGGACAACACCAGCTGATCGGCAATGGGGGGAAGCACACACCCAGCTGATCGGCAATGGGGGGAAGCACACACCCAGCTGATCGTCAGTTGGGGGAAGGACATACTCAGCTGTTCGGCAATGGGGGGAAGCACACACCCAGCTGATCGGCAATGCGGGGGAACACATACCCAGCTGATCGGCAATGGGGCAAGGACACACCCAACTGATCGGCAATGGGGGGAAGGACACTTCCAGCTGATCGGCAATGGGGGGGAAGCACACACCCAGCTGATCGGCAATGCGGGGAAGCCCACACCCATCTGATCGGCAATGATAGGAAGCACCCACCCAGCTGATCGGCAATGGGGGCAAGGACACACCCAGCTGATCGGCAATAGTGGGAAGCACACACCCAGCTGATCGGCAATGGAGGGAAGGGCACACCCACCTGATCGGCAATGGGGGGTAAGCACACACCCAGCTGATCGGCCATGCGGGGAAGCACACACCCAGCTGATCGGCAATGGGGGTGAGGACAGACCCAGTTAATCCGCAATGGGGGAAGCACACACCCAGCTGATCGGCAATGGGGGGAAGCACAAACCCAGCTGATAGGCAATGGAGGGAAGCACACACCCTGCTGATCAGCAATGGGGGGAAGGACAGACCGAGCTGATCGGCAAGGGGGGGAAGCACACACCCAGCTGATCGGCAATGGGGGGAAGTACACACCCAGCTGATCGGCAATGGGGGAAACACAGACCCAGCTGATCGGCAATGGGGGAAACACACACCCAGCTGATCGGCAATGGGGGGAAGGACACACCCAACTGATCGGCAAAGCGGGGAAGCACACTCCCAGCTGATCGGCAATGGGGGTGAAGGACACACCCGACTGATCGGCAATACGGGGAAGGACAAACCCAACTGATCGGCAATGGGGGGAAGCACACACCCAGCTGATCGGCAATGGGGGAAACACACACTAGCTGATCGGCAATGGGGGTAAGCACACACCCAGCTGTTCGGCAGTGCGGGGAAGCACACACCCAGCTGATCGGCAATGCGGGAAAGGACACACCCAGCTGATCGGCAATTGGGGGAAGCACACTCCCAGCTGATCGGCAGTGGGGGGGAAGCACACTCCCAGACGATCGGCAATGGTGGGATGCACACAGCCAGCTTATCGGCAATGCGGGGAAGCACACACCCAGCTGATCGGCAATGGGGGGAAGGACTCACCCAGCTGATCGGCAATGGGGGGGAAGGACACACCCAGCTGACCGGCAATGGGGGGAAGGACACACCCAGCTGATCGGCAATGCGGGGAAGCACACACCCAGCTGATCGGCAATGGGGGGGAAGGGCACACCCAGCTGATCGGCAATGAGGGGAAGCACACACCCAGCTAATCGGCAATGGGTGGAAGGACACACCCAGCTGATCGGCTATGCGGGGAAGCACACACCCAGCTGATCGGCAATGGGGGAAGGCACACACCCAGCTGATCGGTAATGGGGGGAAGGCCACACCCAGCTGATCGGCAATGGGGGAAACACACACCCAGCTGATCGGCAATGGGGGGAAGCACACTCCCAGCTGATCGGCAATGCGGGGAAGGACACATCCAGCTGATCGGCAATGGGGGGAAGGACAGATCCAGCTGATCGGCAATGGGGGAAAGCACACACCCAGCTGATCGGAAATGGGTGTAAGCACGCCCCCAGCTGACCGACAATGGGGGGAAGGAGACACCCAGCTGATCGGCAATGGGGGGAAGCACACACCCAGCTGACGGGCAATGCGGGGAAGGACACAGCCAGCTGATCGGCAATGGGGGGAAACACACTCCCAGCTGATCGGCAATGGGGGGGAGCACACTCTCAGCAGATCGGCAATGCGGGGAAGGACACTCCCAGCTGATCGGCAATGCGAAGAACGACAGACCCAGCTGATCGGCAATGGGGGGAAGCACACACCCAGCTTATCAGCAATGGGGGAAGGACACAGCCAGATGATCGGCAATGGGGGGAAGGACACACCCAGCTGATCGGCAATGGTGGGAAGCACACACCCAGCTGATCGGCAATGGAGGGAAGGGCACACCCACCTGATCGGCAATGGGGGGTAAGCACACACCCAGCTGATCGGCCATGCGGGGAAGCACACACCCAGCTGATCGGCAATGGGGGTGAGGACAGACCCAGTTAATCGGCAATGGGGGAAGCACACACCCAGCTGATCGGCAATGGGGGGAAGCACAAACCCAGCTGATAGGCAATGGAGGGAAGCACACACCCAGCTGATCGGCAATGGGGGGGAAGCACACACCCAGCTGATCGGCAATGGGGGGAAGGACACACCCAGCTGATCGGCATTGGGGGTAAGCACACACCTAGCTGATCGGCAATGCGGGGAAGGACACACCCAGCTGATCGGCAATGGGGGGAAGGGCACACCCAGCTGATCGGCAATGGGGGGAAGCACACTCCCAGCAGATCGGCAATGCGTGGAAAGACACACCTTGCTGATCGGCAATGGAGGGAAGGACACACCCAGCATTTCGGCAATGGGGAAGGACACACCCAGCTGATCGACAATGGGGGGAAGCACACACACAGCTGATTGGCAAGGGGGGAAGCACACACCCAGCTGATCGGCAATGGGGGGATGCACACACCCAGCTGATCGGCAATGCGCGGAAGGACATACCCAGCTGATCGGCAATGGGGGGAAGGGCAGACCCAGCTGATCGGCAGTGGGGGGAAGCACACACCCAGCTGATCGGCAATGCGCGGAAGGACATACCCAGCTGATCGGCAATGGGGGGGAAGGACACACCCAGCTGATCGGCAATGATGGGAAGCACACTCCCAGCTGATCGGCAATGCGGGTAAAGACACACCCAGCTGATCGGCAATGGGGGGGAAGGACACACCTAGCTGATCGGCAATGGGGGGAAGCGCATACCCAGCTGATCGGCAATGGGGGGAAGGGCAGACCCAGCTGATCGTCAATGGGGGGAAGCACACACCCAGCTGATCGGCAATGCGGGGAAGTACACTCCCAGCTGATCGGCAATGGGGGAAGGACACACCCAGCTGATCGGCATTGGGGGGGAAGCACACACCCAGCTGATCGGCAATGGGGGGAAGCGCATACCCAGCTGATCGACAATGGAGTGAAGCACACACACAGCTGATCGGCAATGGGGGGAAGCACACACCCAGCTGATGGGCAATGGGGGGATGCACACACTCAGCTGATCGGCAATGCGCGGAACGGCACACCCAGCTGATCGGCAATGGCGGGAAGCACACACCATGCTGATCGGCAATGGGGGGAAGCACACACCCAGCTGATCGGCAATGCGGGGTAGGACACACCCAGCTGATCGGCAATGGGGGAAACACACACCCAGCTGATCGGCAATGCCGGGAAGCACACACCCAGCTGATCGGCAATGCGGGGAAGGACAACACCAGCTGATCGGCAATGGGGGGAAGCACACACCCAGCTGATCGGCAATGGGGGGAAGCACACACCCAGCTGATCGGCAGTTGGGGGAAGGACATACCCAGCTGGTCGGCAATGGGGGGAAGCACACACCCAGCTGATCGGCAATGGGGCAAGGACACACCCAACTGATCGGCAATGGGGGGAAGGACACTTCCAGCTGATCGGCAATGGAGGGGAAGCACACACCCAGCTGATCGGCAATGCGGGGAAGTCCACATCCATCTGATCGGAAATGATAGGAAGCACCCGCCCAGCTGATCGGCAATGGGGGGAAGGAAACACACAGCTGATCGGCAATGGGGGGAAGGTCACAACCAGCTGATCGGCAATGGGGGGAAGCACACTCCCAGCTGATCGGCAATGCGGGGAAGCACGCACCCAGCTGATGGCAATGGGGGGAAAGACACACCGAGCTCATCGGCAATGGGGGGAAGCACACACCCAGCCGATCGGCAATGCGGGGAAGGACACACCAAGCTGATTGGCAATGGGGGAAGGCACTCACCCAGCTGGTCGGCAATGGGGGGAAGGAAACACCCAGCTGATCGGCAATGGGGGGAAGCACACACCCAGCTGATCGGCAATGGGGGAAATCACACACCCAGCTGATCGGCAATGGGGGGAAGTGCAGACTCAGCTGATCGGCAATGGGGGTAAGCACACTCACAGCTGATAGGCAATGCGGGGAAAGACACACCCAGCTGATCGGCAATGGGGGGGAAGGACACACCCAGCTGATCGGCAATGGGGGAAGGCACACACCCAGCTGGTCGGCAATGGGGGGATGGACACACCCAGCTGATCGGCAATGGGGGGAAGCACACACCCAGCCGATCGGCAATGCGGGGAAGGACACACACAGCTGATCGGCAATGGGGGGAACGACACACCCAGCTGATCGGCAATGGGGGGAAGCACACTCCCAGCTGATCGGCAATGCGGGGAAAGACACACCCAGCTGATCGGCCATGCGGGGAAGCACACACCCAGCTGATCGGCAATGGGGGTGAGGACAGACCCAGTTAATCGGCAATGGGGGAAGCACACACCCAGCTGATCGGCAATGGGGGGAAGCACAAACCCAGCTGATAGGCAATGGAGGGAAGCACACACCCAGCTGATCGGCAATGGGGGGGAAGCACACACCCAGCTGATCGGCAATGGGGGGAAGGACACACCCAGCTGATCGGAAATGGGGGGAAGCGCACACCCAGCTGATCGACAATGGGGGGAAGCACACACACAGCTGATTGGCAAGGGGGGAAGCACACACCCAGCTGATCGGCAATGCGCGGAAGGACATACCCAGCTGATCGGCAATGGGGGGAAGGGCAGACCCAGCTGATCGGCAGTGGGGGGAAGCACACACCCAGCTGATCGGCAATGCGCGGAAGGACATACCCAGCTGATCGGCAATGCGCGGAAGGACATACCCAGCTGATCGGCAATGGGGGGGAAGGACACACCCAGCTCATCGGCAATGAGGGGAAGCACACTCCCAGCTGATCGGCAATGCGGGGAAAGACACACCGAGCTGATCGGCAATGGGGGGGAAGGACACACCTAGCTGATCGGCAATGGGGGGAAGCGCATACCCAGCTGATCGGCAATGGGGGGAAGGGCAGACCCAGCTGATCGTCAATGGGGGGAAGCACACACCCAGCTGATCGGCAATGCGGGGAAGTACACTCCCAGCTGATCGGCAATGGGGGGATGGACACACCCAGCTGATCGGCATTGGGGGGAAGCACACACCCAGCTGATCGGCAATGGGGGGAAGCGCATACCCAGCTAATCGACAATGGAGTGAAGCACACACACAGCTGATCGGCAATGGGGGGAAGCACACACCCAGCTGATGGGCAATGGGGGGATGCACACACTCAGCTGATCGGCAATGCGCGGAACGGCACACCCAGCTGATCGGCAATGGCGGGAAGCACACACCATGCTGATCGGCAATGGGGGGAAGCACACACCCAGCTGATCGGCAATGCGGGGTAGGACACACTCAGCTGATCGGCAATGGGGGAAACACACACCCAGCTGATCGACAATGCCGGGAAGCACACACCCAGCTGATCGGCAATGCGGGGAAGGACAACACCAGCTGATCGGCAATGGGGGGAAGCACTCACCCAGCTGATCGGCAATGGGGGGAAGCACACACCCAGCTGATCGGCAGTTGGGGGAAGGACATACCCAGCTGGTCGGCAATGGGGGGGAAGCACACACCAAGCTGATCGGCAATGCGGGGGAACACATACCCAGCTGATCGGCAATGGGGCAAGGACACACCCAACTGATCGGCAATGGGGGGAAGGACACTTCCAGCTGATCGGCAATGGGGGGGATGCACACACCCAGCTGATCGGCAATACGGGGAAGTCCACATCCATCTGATCGGAAATGATAGGAAGCACCCACCCAGCTGATCGGCAATGAGGGGAAGGAAACACACAGCTGATCGGCAATGGGGGGAAGGTCAAACCCAGCTGATCGGCAATGGGGGGAAGCACACTCCCAGCTGATCGGCAATGCGGGGAAGCACGCACCCAGCTGATGGCAATGGGGGGAAAGACACACCGAACTGATCGGCAATGGGGGGAAGCACACACCCAGCCGATCGGCAATGCGGGGAAGGACACACCAAGCTGATCGGCAATGGGGGAAGGCACTCACCCAGCTGGTCGGCAATGGGGGGAAGGAAACACCCAGCTGATCGGCAATGGGGGGAAGCACACACCCAGCTGATCGGCAATGGGGGAAATTACACACCCAGCTGATCGGCAATGGGGGTAAGTGCAGACTCAGCTGATCGGCAATGGGGGTAAGCACACTCACAGCTGAAAGGCAATGCGGGGAAAGACACACCCAGCTGATCGGCAATGGGGGGGAAGGACACACCCAGCTGATCGGCAATGGGGGAAGGCACACACCCAGCTGGTTGGCAATGGGGGGAAGGACACACCAAGCTGATCGGCAATGGGGGGAAGCACACACCCAGCCGATCGGCAATGCGGGGAAGGACACACACAGCTGATCGGCAATGGGGGGAACGACAGACCCAGCTGATCGGCAATGGGGGGAAGCACACTCCCAGCTGATCGGCAATGCGGGGAAAGACACACCCAGCTGATCGGCAATGGGGGGAAGGACACACCCAGCTGATCGGCAATGGGGGGAAGCACACAGCCAGCCGATCGGCAATGCGGGGAAGGACACACCCAGCTGATTGGCAATGGGGGGAACGACACACACAGCTGATCGGCAATGGGGGGAAGCACACTCCCAGCTGATCGGCAATGCGGGGAAAGACACACCCAGCTGATCGGCAATGGGGTGAAGCACACACCCAGCTGATCGGCAATGGGAGGAAGCACACACCCACATGATCGGCAGTGGGGGGAAGGACAGAACAAGCTGATCGGCAATGCGGGGGAACACACACCCAGCTGATCGGCAATGGGGGAAGGATACACCCAGCTGATCAGCAATGGGGGGAAGGACACACCCAGCTGATCGGCAATGGGGGGAAGCACACACCCAGCCGATAGGCAATGCAGGGAATGACACACCCAGCTGATCGGCAATGGGGGGAACGACACACACAGCTGATCGGCAATGGGGGGAAGCACACTCCCAGCTGATCGGCAATGCGGGGAAAGACACACCCAGCTTATCGGCAATGGGGGGAAGCACACACCCAGCTGATCGACAATGGGGGGAAGCACACACACAGCTGATCGGCAATGGGGGGAAGCAAACAGCCAGCTGATTGGCAATGATGGGATGCACACACCCAGCTGATCGGCAATGCGCGGAAGGACACACCCAGCTGATCGGCAATGGGGGGAAGCACACACCCAGCTAATCGGCAATGGGGGGGAAGCACACACCCAGCTGATCGGCAATGCGGGGAAGCACACACCCAGCTGATCGGCAATGCGGGAAGGACACACCCAGCTGATCGGCAATGGGTGGATGCACACACCCAGCTGATCAGCAATGCCGGGAAGCACACACCCAGCTGATCGTCAATGCGGGGAAGGACACACCCAGCTGATCGGCAATGGGGTGAAGCACACACCCAGCTGATCGGCAATGGGAGGAAGCACACACCCACATGATCGGCAGTGGGGGGAAGGACAGAACAAGCTGATCGGCAATGCGGGGGAACACACACCCAGCTGATCGGCAACGGGGGAAGGATACACCCAGCTGATCGGCAATGGGGGAAGGACACTCCCAGCTGATCGGCAATGGGGGGGGAAGCACACACCCAGCTAATCGGCAATGGGGGGAAGCACTCTCCCAGCTGGTCGGCAATGGGGGGAAGGAAACACCCAGCTGATCGGCAATGGGGGGAAGCACACACCCAGCTGATCGGCAATGGAGGAAATCACACACCCAGCTGATCGGCAATGGGGTGAAGTGCAGACTCAGCTGATCGGCAATGGGGGTAAGCACACTCACAGCTGATAGGCAATGCGGGGAAAGACACACCCAGCTGATCGGCAATGGGGGGGAAGGACACACCCAGCTGATCGGCAATGGGGGAAGGCACACACCCAGCTGGTCGGCAATGGGGGGAAGGACACACCCAGCTGATCGGCAATGGTGGGAAGCACACACCCAGCCGATCGGCAATGCGGGGAAGGACACACACAGCTGATCGGCAATGGGGGGAACGACACACCCAGCTGATCGGCAATGGGGGGAAGCACACTCCCAGCTGATCGGCAATGCGGGGAAAGACACACCCAGCTGATCGGCAATGGGGGGAAGGACACACCCAGCTGATCGGCAATGGGGGGAAGCACACACCCAGCCGATCGGCAATGCGGGGAAGGACAAACCCAGCTGATCGGCAATGGGGGGAACGACACACACAGCTGATCGGCAATGGGGGGAAGCACACTCCCAGCTGATCGGCAATGCGGGGAAAGACACACCCAGCCGATCGGCAATGCAGGGAAGGACACACCCAGCTGATCGGCAATTGGGGGAACGACACACACAGCTGATCGGCAATGGGGGGAAGCACACTCCCAGCTGATCGGCAATGCGGGGAAAGACACACACAGCTTATCGGCAATGGGGGGAAGCACACACCCAGCTGATCGACAATGGGGGGAAGCACACACACAGCTGATCGGCAATGGGGGAAGCAAACAGCCAGCTGATTGGCAATGATGGGATGCACACACCCAGCTGATCGGCAATGCGCGGAAGGACACACCCAGCTGATCGGCAATGGGGGGAAGCACACACCCAGCTAATCGGCAATGGGGGGGAAGCACACACCCAGCTGATCGGCAATGCGGGGAAGCACACACCCAGCTGATCGGCAATGCGGGAAGGACACACCCAGCTGATCGGCAATGGGTGGATGCACACACCCAGCTGATCAGCAATGCCGGGAAGCACACACCCAGCTGATCGGCAATGCGTGGAAGGACACACCCAGCTGATCGGCAATGGGGTGAAGCACACACCCAGCTGATCGGCAATGGGAGGAAGCACACACCCACATGATCGGCAGTGGGGGGAAGGACAGAACAAGCTGATCGGCAATGCGGGGGAACACACACCCAGCTGATCGGCAATGGGGGAAGGATACACCCAGCTGATCGGCAATGGGGGAAGGACACTCCCAGCTGATCGGCAATGGGGGGGGAAGCACACACCCAGCTAATCGGCAATGGGGGGAAGCACACTCCCAGCTGATCGGCAATGCCGGGAAGGACACACCCAGCTGATCGGCAATGGGGAAGGCACACACCCAGCTGGTCGGCAATGGGGGAAGGACACACCCAGCTGATCGGCCATGGGGGGAAGCACACACCCAGCTGATCGGCAATGGGGTGAATCACACACCCAGCTGATCGGCACTGGGGGGAAGTGCAGACTCAGCTGATCGGCAATGGGGGTAAGCACACTCCCAGCTGATCGGCAATGCGGGGAAAGACACACCCAGCTGATCGGCAATGGGGGGAAGGACACACCCAGCTGATCGGCAATGGGGGAAGGCACACACCCAGCTGGTCGGCAATGGGGGGAAGGACACACCCAGCTGATCGGCAATGGGGGGAAGCACACACCCAGCCGATCGGCAATGCGGGGAAGGACACACCCAGCTGATCGGCAATGGGGGGAACGACACACCCAGCTGATCGGCAATGGGGGGAAGCACACTCCCAGCTGATCGGCAATGCGGGGAAAGACACACCCAGCTGATCGGCAATGGGGGGAAGGACACACCCAGCTGATCGGCAATGGGGGGAAGCACACACCCTGCCGATCGGCAATGCGGGGAAGGACACACCAAGCTGATCGGCAATGGGGGGAACGACACACCCAGCTGATCGGCAATGGGGGGAAGCACACTCCCAGCTGATCGACAATGGGGGGAAGCACACGCACACAGCTGATCGGCAATGGGGGGAAGCAAACAGCCAGCTGATTGGCAATGGGGGATGCACACACCCAGCTGATCGGCAATGCGCGGAAGGACACACCCAGCTGATCGGCAATGGGGAGAAGCACACACCCAGCTAATCGGCAATGGGGGAAGTACACACCCAGCTGATCGGCAATGCGGGGAAGCACACATCCAGCTGATCGGCAATGCGAGGAAGGACACACCCAGCTGATCGGCAATGGGCGGAAGCACACACCCAGCTGATCGGCAATGCCGGGAAGCACACACCCAGCTGATCGGCAATGCGTGGAAGGACACACCCAGCTGATCGGCAATGGGGGGAAGCACACACCCAGCTGATCGGCAATGGGAGGAAGTACACACCCACATGATCGGCAGTGGGGGGACGGACAGAACTAGCTGATCGGCAATGCGTGGGAACACACACCCAGCTGATCGGCAATGGGGGAAGGATACACCCAGCTGATCGGAAATGGGGGAAGGACACACCCAGCTGATCGGCAATGGGGGAAGGATACACCCAGCTGATCGGAAATGGGGGAAGGATACACCCAGCTGATCGGAAATGGGGGAAGGACACTCCCAGCTAATCGGCAATGCGGGGAAGCACACAACCAGATGATCGGCAATGCGGGGAAGGACACACTCAGCTGATCGGCAATGGGGGGAAGCACACTCCCAGCTGATCGGCAATGCAGGGAAGGACACACCCAGCTGATCGGCAATGGGGGAAGGCACACACCCAGCTGATCGGCAATGGGGGTAAGGACACACCCAGCTGATCGGCAATGGGGGGAAGCACATACCCAGCTGATCGGCAATGGGGGGAAGTACACACCCAGCTGATCGGCAATGGGGGGATGCACACACCCAGCTGATCGGCAATGCGGGGAAGGACACACCCAGCTGATCGGCAATGGGGGGAAGGACACACCCAACTGATCGGCAATGGGGGGAAGGACACACCCAGCTGATCGGCAATGGGGGGAAGCACACACCTAGCTGATCGGCAATGGGGGGAAGCACACACCCAGCTGATCGACAATGGCGGGAAGCACACATACAGCTGATCGGCAATGGGGGGAAGCACACATCCAGTTGATTGGCAATGGGGGGATGCACACACCCATCTGATCGGCAATGCGCGGAAGGACACACCCAGCTGATCGGCAATGATGGGAAGCGCACACCCAGCTAATCGGCAATGGTGTGAAGCACACCCCCATCTGATCGGCAATGTGGGGAAGGACACACCCAGTTGATCGGCAATGGGTGGAAGCACACACCCAGCTGATCTGCAATGCCGGGAAGCACACACCCAGCTGATCGGCAATGCGGGGAAGGACACACCCAGCTGATCGGTAATGGGGGGAAACACATACCCAGCGGATCGGCAATGGGAGGAAGCACACACCCACATGATCGGCAGTGGGGGGAAGGACAGATCCAGCTAATCGGCAATGGGGGAAGCACACACCCAGCTGATCGGCAATGTGGGGAAGCACACACGCAGCTGATTGGCAATGCGGAGAAGCACACACCCAGCTGATCGGCAATGGGGGAAGGATACAACCAGCTGATCGGCAATGCGGGGAAGCACACACCCAGCTGATCGGCAATGGGGGAAGGATACACCCAACTGATCGGCAATGGGGGGAAGGACACTACCAGCTGATGGGCAATGTTGGGGAAGCACACACCCAGCTGATCGGCAATGCGGGGAAGCACACACGCAGCTGATCGGCAATGCGGGGAAGCACACACCCAGCTGATCGGCAATGGGGGGGGAAGCACACACCCAATTGATCGGCAATGGGGGGAAGCACACAACCAGCTGATCGGCAATGCGGGGAAGGACACACCCAGCTGGTCGGCAATGGGGGGAGGCACAAACCCAGCTGATCGGCAATGGGTGGAAGGACAGGCCAGCTGAACGGCAATGTGGAGAAGCAGACACCCAGCTGATCGGCAATGGGGTGAAGGACAGACCCAGCTGATCGGTAATGGGGGGAAGCACACACCCAGCTGATCGGCAATGGGGTGAAGCATACACCCAGCTGATCGGCAATGAGGGGAAGCACACTCCCAGCTGATCGGCAATGGGGGGACGCACACACCCAGCTGATCTACAATGCGGGGAAGCACACACCCAGCTGATCAGCAATGGGGGGAAGCACACACCTAGCTGATCGGCAATGCGGGGATGCACACACATAGCTGATCGGCAATGGGGAGAAAGGACAGACCCAGCAGCTCGGCAATGGGGGGCAGCACACACCCAGCTGATCGGCAATGGGGGGAAGGACACACCCAGCTAAACGGTAATGGGGAGAAGGACACTGCCAGCTGATCGGCAATGTGGGGAAGCACACTCCCAGCTGATCGGCAATGGGGGGATTCACACACCCAGCTGATCGGCAATGGGGGAAACACAGACCCAGCTGATCGGCAATGGGGGAAACACACACCCAGCTGATCGGCAATGGGGGGAAGGACACACCCAACTGAACGGCAATGCGGGGTAGGACACGCCCAACTGATCGGCAATGGGGGGAAGCACACACCCAGCTGATCGGCAATTGGGGAAACACACACTAGCTGATCGGCAATGGGGTTAAGCACACACCCAGCTGTTCGGCAATGCGGAGAAGCACACACCCAGCTGATCGGCAATGCGGGGAAGGACACACACAGCTGAACGGTAATGCGGGGAAGCACACACCCAGCTGATCGGCAATTGGGGGAAGCACACTCACAGCTGATCGGCAATGGGGGGGAAGCATACTCCCAGATGATCGGCAATGGGGGGAAGCGCACATCCAGCTGATCGGCAATGGGGGGAAGCGCACATCCAGCTGATCGGCAATGCGGGGAAGCACACACCCAGCTGATCGGCAATGCGGGGAAGCAAACAGCCAGCTGATTGGCAATGCGGGGAAGCACACTCCCAGCTGATCGGCAATGCGGGGAAGCACACACCCAGCTGATCGGCAATGCGCGGAAGGACTAACCCAGCTGATCGGCAATGGGGAGAAGCACACACCCAGCTAATCGGCAATGGGGGAAGTACACACCCAGCTGATCGGCAATGCGGGGAAGCACACACCTAGCTCATCGGCAATGGGGGGAAGGACACACCCAGCTGATCGGCAATGGGGGGAAGGACACACCCAGCTGATCGGCAATGGGGGGAACGACACACCCAGCTGATCGGCAATGGGGGGAAGCACACACCCAGCTGATCGACAATGGGGGGAAGCACACACACACAGCTGATCGGCAATGGGGGGAAGCAAACAGCCAGCTGATGGGCAATGGGGGATGCACACACCCAGCTGATCGGCAATGCGCGGAAGGACACACCCAGCTGATCGGCAATGGGGAGAAGCACACACCCAGCTAATCGGCAATGGGGGAAGTACACACCCAGCTGATCGGCAATGCGGGGAAGCACACACCCAGCTGATCGGCAATGCGAGGAAGGACACATCCAGCTGATCGGCAATGGGTGGAAGCACACACCCAGCTGATCGGCAATGCCGGGAAGCACACACCCAACTGATCGGCAATGCGTGGAAGGACACACCCAGCTGATCGGCAATGGGGGGAAGCACACACCCAGCTGATCGGCAATGGGAGGAAGTACACACCCACATGATCGGCAGTGGGGGGGCGGACAGACCAAGCTGATCGGCAATGCGGGGGAACACACACCCAGCTGATCGGCAATGGGGGAAGGATACACCCAGCTGATCGGAAATGGGGGAAGGACACTCCCAGCTGATCGGCAATGAGGGGGGGGAAGCACACACCCAGCTAATCGGCAATGCGGGGAAGCACACAACCAGATGATCGGCAATGCGGGGAAGGACACACTCAGCTGATCGGCAATGGGGGGAAGCACACTCCCAGCTGATCGGCAATGCAGGGAAGGACACACCCAGCTAATCGGCAATGGGGGATGCACACACCCAGCTGATCGGCAGTGCGCGGAAGGATACACCCAGCTGATCGGCAATGGGGAGAAGCACACACCCAGCTAATCGGCAATGGGGGAAGTACACACCCAGCTGATCGGCAATGCGGGGAAGCACACACCTAGCTGATCGGCAATGGGGGGAAGGACACACCCAGCTGATCGGCAATGGGGGGAAGCACACACCCTGCCGATCGGCAATGCGGGGAAGGACACACCCAGCTGATCGGCAATGGGGGGAACGACACACCCAGCTGATCGGCAATGGGGGGAAGCACACACCCAGCTGATCGACAATGGGGGGAAGCACACACACACAGCTGATCGGCAATGGGGGGAAGCAAACAGCCAGCTGATGGGCAATGGGGGATGCACACACCCAGCTGATCGGCAATGCGCGGAAGGACACACCCAGCTGATCGGCAATGGGGAGAAGCACACACCCAGCTAATCGGCAATGGGGGAAGTACACACCCAGCTGATCGGCAATGCGGGGAAGCACACACCCAGCTGATCGGCAATGCGAGGAAGGACACACCCAGCTGATCGGCAATGGGTGGAAGCACACACCCAGCTGATCGGCAATGCCGGGAAGCACACACCCAACTGATCGGCAATGCGTGGAAGTACACACCCACATGATCGGCAGTGGGGGGACGGACAGACCAAGCTAATCGGCAATGCGGGGGAACACACACCCAGCTGATCGGCAATGGGGGAAGGATACACCCAGCTGATCGGAAATGGGGGAAGGACACTCCCAGCTGATCGGCAATGAGGGGGGGGAAGCACACACCCAGCTAATCGGCAATGCGGGGAAGCACACAACCAGATGATCGGCAATGCGGGGAAGGACACACTCAGCTGATCGGCAATGGGGGGAAGCGCACTCCCAGCTGATCGGCAATGCAGGGAAGGACACACTCAGCTGATCGGCAATGGGGGAAGGCACACACCCAGCTGATCGGCAATGGGGGGAAGGACACACCCAGCTGATCGGCAATGGGGGGAAGCGCACATCCAGCTGATCGGCAATGCGGGGAAGCACACACCCAGCTGATCGGCAATGCGGGGAAGGACACACCCAGCTGATCGGCAATGGGGGGAAGCACACACCCAGCTGATCGGCAATGCGGGGAAGGACACACCCAACTGATCGGCAATGGGGGGAAGGACACACCCAGCTGATCGGCAATGGGGGGAAGCACACACCTAGCTGATCGGCAATGGGGGGAAGCACACACCCAGCTGATCGACAATGGCGGGAAGCACACATACAGCTGATCGGCAATGGGGGGAAGCACACATCCAGTTGATTGGCAATGGGGGGATGCACACACCCATCTGATCGGCAATGCGCGGAAGGACACACCCAGCTGATCGGCAATGATGGGAAGCGCACACCCAGCTAATCGGCAATGGTGTGAAGCACACCCCCATCTGATCGGCAATGTGGGGAAGGACACACCCAGTTGATCGGCAATGGGTGGAAGCACACACCCAGCTGATCTGCAATGCCGGGAAGCACACACCCAGCTGATCGGCAATGCGGGGAAGGACACACCCAGCTGATCGGTAATGGGGGGAAACACATACCCAGCGGATCGGCAATGGGAGGAAGCACACACCCACATGATCGGCAGTGGGGGGAAGGACAGATCCAGCTAATCGGCAATGGGGGAAGCACACACCCAGCTGATCGGCAATGTGGGGAAGCACACACGCAGCTGATTGGCAATGCGGAGAAGCACACACCCAGCTGATCGGCAATGGGGGAAGGATACAACCAGCTGATCGGCAATGCGGGGAAGCACACACCCAGCTGATCGGCAATGGGGGAAGGATACACCCAACTGATCGGCAATGGGGGGAAGGACACTACCAGCTGATGGGCAATGTTGGGGAAGCACACACCCAGCTGATCGGCAATGCGGGGAAGCACACACGCAGCTGATCGGCAATGCGGGGAAGCACACACCCAGCTGATCGGCAATGGGGGGGGAAGCACACACCCAATTGATCGGCAATGGGGGGAAGCACACAAGCAGCTGATCGGCAATGCGGGGAAGGACACACCCAGCTGGTCGGCAATGGGGGGAGGCACAAACCCAGCTGATCGGCAATGGGTGGAAGGACAGGCCAGCTGAACGGCAATGTGGAGAAGCAGACACCCAGCTGATCGGCAATGGGGTGAAGGACAGACCCAGCTGATCGGTAATGGGGGGAAGCACACACCCAGCTGATCGGCAATGGGGTGAAGCATACACCCAGCTGATCGGCAATGAGGGGAAGCACACTCCCAGCTGATCGGCAATGGGGGGACGCACACACCCAGCTGATCTACAATGCGGGGAAGCACACACCCAGCTGATCAGCAATGGGGGGAAGCACACACCTAGCTGATCGGCAATGCGGGGATGCACACACATAGCTGATCGGCAATGGGGAGAAAGGACAGACCCAGCAGCTCGGCAATGGGGGGAAGCACACACCCAGCTGATCGGCAATGGGGGGAAGGACACACCCAGCTAAACGGTAATGGGGAGAAGGACACTGCCAGCTGATCGGCAATGTGGGGAAGCACACTCCCAGCTGATCGGCAATGGGGGGATTCACACACCCAGCTGATCGGCAATGGGGGAAACACAGACCCAGCTGATCGGCAATGGGGGAAACACACACCCAGCTGATCGGCAATGGGGGGAAGGACACACCCAACTGAACGGCAATGCGGGGTAGGACACGCCCAACTGATTGGCAATGGGGGGAAGCACACACCCAGCTGATCGGCAATTGGGGAAACACACACTAGCTGATCGGCAATGGGGTTAAGCACACACCCAGCTGTTCGGCAATGCGGAGAAGCACACACCCAGCTGATCGGCAATGCGGGGAAGGACACACACAGCTGAACGGTAATGCGGGGAAGCACACACCCAGCTGATCGGCAATTGGGGGAAGCACACTCACAGCTGATCGGCAATGGGGGGGAAGCATACTCCCAGATGATCGGCAATGGGGGGAAGCGCACATCCAGCTGATCGGCAATGGGGGGAAGCGCACATCCAGCTGATCGGCAATGCGGGGAAGCACACACCCAGCTGATCGGCAATGCGGGGAAGCAAACAGCCAGCTGATTGGCAATGCGGGGAAGCACACTCCCAGCTGATCGGCAATGCGGGGAAGCACACACCCAGCTGATCGGCAATGCGCGGAAGGACTAACCCAGCTGATCGGCAATGGGGAGAAGCACACACCCAGCTAATCGGCAATGGGGGAAGTACACACCCAGCTGATCGGCAATGCGGGGAAGCACACACCTAGCTCATCGGCAATGGGGGGAAGGACACACCCAGCTGATCGGCAATGGGGGGAAGGACACACCCAGCTGATCGGCAATGGGGGGAACGACACACCCAGCTGATCGGCAATGGGGGGAAGCACACACCCAGCTGATCGACAATGGGGGGAAGCACACACACACAGCTGATCGGCAATGGGGGGAAGCAAACAGCCAGCTGATGGGCAATGGGGGATGCACACACCCAGCTGATCGGCAATGCGCGGAAGGACACACCCAGCTGATCGGCAATGGGGAGAAGCACACACCCAGCTAATCGGCAATGGGGGAAGTACACACCCAGCTGATCGGCAATGCGGGGAAGCACACACCCAGCTGATCGGCAATGCGAGGAAGGACACATCCAGCTGATCGGCAATGGGTGGAAGCACACACCCAGCTGATCGGCAATGCCGGGAAGCACACACCCAACTGATCGGCAATGCGTGGAAGGACACACCCAGCTGATCGGCAATGGGGGGAAGCACACACCCTGCTGATCGGCAATGGGAGGAAGTACACACCCACATGATCGGCAGTGGGGGGGCGGACAGACCAAGCTGATCGGCAATGCGGGGGAACACACACCCAGCTGATCGGCAATGGGGGAAGGATACACCCAGCTGATCGGAAATGGGGGAAGGACACTCCCAGCTGATCGGCAATGAGGGGGGGGAAGCACACACCCAGCTAATCGGCAATGCGGGGAAGCACACAACCAGATGATCGGCAATGCGGGGAAGGACACACTCAGCTGATCGGCAATGGGGGGAAGCACACTCCCAGCTGATCGGCAATGCAGGGAAGGACACACCCAGCTAATCGGCAATGGGGGATGCACACACCCAGCTGATCGGCAGTGCGCGGAAGGATACACCCAGCTGATCGGCAATGGGGAGAAGCACACACCCAGCTAATCGGCAATGGGGGAAGTACACACCCAGCTGATCGGCAATGCGGGGAAGCACACACCTAGCTGATCGGCAATGGGGGGAAGGACACACCCAGCTGATCGGCAATGGGGGGAAGCACACACCCTGCCGATCGGCAATGCGGGGAAGGACACACCCAGCTGATCGGCAATGGGGGGAACGACACACCCAGCTGATCGGCAATGGGGGGAAGCACACACCCAGCTGATCGACAATGGGGGGAAGCACACACACACAGCTGATCGGCAATGGGGGGAAGCAAACAGCCAGCTGATGGGCAATGGGGGATGCACACACCCAGCTGATCGGCAATGCGCGGAAGGACACACCCAGCTGATCGGCAATGGGGAGAAGCACACACCCAGCTAATCGGCAATGGGGGAAGTACACACCCAGCTGATCGGCAATGCGGGGAAGCACACACCCAGCTGATCGGCAATGCGAGGAAGGACACACCCAGCTGATCGGCAATGGGTGGAAGCACACACCCAGCTGATCGGCAATGCCGGGAAGCACACACCCAACTGATCGGCAATGCGTGGAAGTACACACCCACATGATCGGCAGTGGGGGGACGGACAGACCAAGCTAATCGGCAATGCGGGGGAACACACACCCAGCTGATCGGCAATGGGGGAAGGATACACCCAGCTGATCGGAAATGGGGGAAGGACACTCCCAGCTGATCGGCAATGAGGGGGGGGAAGCACACACCCAGCTAATCGGCAATGCGGGGAAGCACACAACCAGATGATCGGCAATGCGGGGAAGGACACACTCAGCTGATCGGCAATGGGGGGAAGCGCACTCCCAGCTGATCGGCAATGCAGGGAAGGACACACTCAGCTGATCGGCAATGGGGGAAGGCACACACCCAGCTGATCGGCAATGGGGGGAAGGACACACCCAGCTGATCGGCAATGGGGGGAAGCGCACATCCAGCTGATCGGCAATGCGGGGAAGCACACACCCAGCTGATCGGCAATGCGGGGAAGGACACACCCAGCTGATCGGCAATGGGGGGAAGCACACACCCAGCTGATCGGCAATGCGGGGAAGCACACACCCAGCTGATCGGCAATGCGGGGAAGGACACTTCCAGCTGATCGGCAATGGAGGGAAGGACACACCCAACTGATCGGCAATGCGGGGAAGGACACACCTAACTGATCGGCAATGCGGGGAAACACAGAACCAGCTGATCGGCAATAGGGGGAAGCACACACACACAGCTGATCGGCAATGGGGGGAAGCAAACAGCCAGCTGATTGGCAATGGGGGATGCACACACCCAGCTGATCGGCAATGCGCGGAAGGACACACCCAGCTGATCGGCAATGGGGAGAAGCACACACCCAGCTAATCGGCAATGGGGGAAGTACACACCCAGCTGATCGGCAATGCGGGGAAGCACACACCTAGCTGATCGGCAATGGGGGGAAGGACACACCCAGCTTATCGGCAATGGGGGGAAGCACACACCCTGCCGATCGGCAATGCGGGGAAGGACACACCCAGCTGATCGGCAATGGGGGGAACGACACACCCAGCTGATCGGCAATGGGGGGAAGCACACACCCAGCTGATCGACAATGGGGGGAAGCACACACACACAGCTGATCGGCAATGGGGGGAAGCAAACAGCCAGCTGATGGGCAATGGGGGATGCACACACCCAGCTGATCGGCAATGCGCGGAAGGACACACCCAGCTGATCGGCAATGGGGAGAAGCACACACCCAGCTAATCGGCAATGGGGGAAGTACACACCCAGCTGATCGGCAATGCGGGGAAGCACACACCCAGCTGATCGGCAATGCGAGGAAGGACACACCCAGCTGATCGGCAATGGGTGGAAGCACACACCCAGCTGATCGGCAATGCCGGGAAGCACACAACCAGCTGATCGGCAATGGGGGGAAGCACACACCCAGCTGATCGGCAATGCGGGGAAGCACACACCCAGCTGATCGGCAATGTGGGGAAGGACACTTCCAGCTGATCGGCAATGGAGGGAAGGACACACCCAACTGATCGGCAATGCGGGGAAGGACACACCTAACTGATCGGCAATAGGGGGAAACACACAACCAGCTGATCGGCAATAGGGGGAAGCACACACACACAGCTGATCGGCAATGGGGGGAAGCAAACAGCCAGCTGATTGGCAATGGGGAATGCACACACCCAGCTGATCGGCAATGCGCGGAAGGACACACCCAGCTGATCGGCAATGGGGAGAAGCACACACCCAGCTAATCGGCAATGGGGGAAGTACACACCCAGCTGATCGGCAATGCGGGGAAGCACACACCTAGCTGATCGGCAATGGGGGGAAGGACACACCCAGCTGATCGGCAATGGGGGGAAGCACACACCCTGCCGATCGGCAATGCGGGGAAGGACACACCCAGCTGATCGGCAATGGGGGGAACGACACACCCAGCTGATCGGCAATGGGGGGAAGCACACACCCAGCTGATCGACAATGGGGGGAAGCACACACACACAGCTGATCGGCAATGGGGGGAAGCAAACAGCCAGCTGATGGGCAATGGGGGATGCACACACCCAGCTGATCGGCAATGCGCGGAAGGACACACCCAGCTGATCGGCAATGGGGAGAAGCACACACCCAGCTAATCGGCAATGGGGGAAGTACACACCCAGCTGATCGGCAATGCGGGGAAGCACACACCCAGCTGATCGGCAATGCGAGGAAGGACACACCCAGCTGATCGGCAATGGGTGGAAGCACACACCCAGCTGATCGGCAATGCCGGGAAGCACACACCCAACTGATCGGCAATGCGTGGAAGGACACACCCAGCTGATCGGCAATGGGGGGAAGCACACAACCAGCTGATCGGCAATGGGGGGAAGCACACACCCAGCTGATCGGCAATGCGGGGAAGCACACACCCAGCTGATCGGCAATGCGGGGAAGGACACTTCCAGCTGATCGGCAATGGAGGGAAGGACACACCCAACTGATCGGCAATGCGGGGAAGGACACACCTAACTGATCGGCAATAGGGGGAAACACACAACCAGCTGATCGGCAATAGGGGGAAGCACACACACACAGCTGATCGGCAATGGGGGGAAGCAAACAGCCAGCTGATTGGCAATGGGGGATGCACACACCCAGCTGATCGGCAATGCGCGGAAGGACACACCCAGCTGATCGGCAATTGGGGAGAAGCACACACCCAGCTAATCGGCAATGGGGGAAGTACACACCCAGCTGATCGGCAATGCGGGGAAGGACACACCCAGCTGATCGGCAATGGGGGGAACGACACACCCTGCTGATCGGCAATGGGGGGAAGCACACACCCAGCTGATCGGCAATGGGGAGATGCACACACCCAGCTAATCGGCAATGGGGGAAGTACACACCCAGCTGATCGGCAATGCGGGGAAGCACACACCCAGCTGATCGGCAATGCGAGGACGGACACACCCAGCTGATCGGCAATGGGTGGAAGCACACACCCAGCTGATCGGCAATGCCGGGAAGCACACCCAACTGATCGGCAATGCGTGGAAGGACACACCCAGCTGATCGGCAATGGGGGGAAGCACACAACCAGCTGATCGGCAATGGGAGGAAGTACACACCCACATGATCGGCAGTGGGGGGACGGACAGACCAAGCTGATCGGCAATGCGGGGGAACATACACCCAGCTGATCGGCAATGGGGGAAGGATACACCCAGCTGATCGGAAATGGGGGAAGGACACTCCCAGCTGATCGGCAATGAGGGGGGGGAAGCACACACCCAGCTAATCGGCAATGCGGGGAAGCACACAACCAGATGATCGGCAATGCGGGGAAGGACACACTCAGCTGATCGGCAATGGGTGGAAGCACACTCCCAGCTGATCGGCAATGCAGGGAAGGACACACCCAGCTGATCGGCAATGGGGGACGGCACACACCCAGCTGATCGGCAATGCAGGGAAGGACACACCCAGCTGATCGGCAATGGGGGGAAGGACACACCCAGCTGATCGGCAATGGGGGGAAGCTCATACCCAGCTGATCGGCAATGGGGGGAAGTACACACCCAGCTGATCGGCAATGGGGGGATGCACACAACCAGCTGATCGGCAATGCGGGGAAGGACACACCCAGCTGATCGGCAATGGGGGGAACGACACACCCATCTGATCGGCAATGGGGGGAATCACACTGCCAGCTGACCGGCAATGCGGGGAAAGACACACCCAGCTGATCAGCAATGGGGGGAAAGACACACCCAACTGATCGGCAATGGGGGGAAGGACACACCCAGCTGATCGGCAATGGGGGGAAGCACACACCCAGCTGATCGGCAATGGGGGGAAGCACACACCCAGCTGATCGACAATGGCGGGAAGCACACACACAGCTGATCGGCAATGGGGGGAAGCACACATCCAGTTGATTGGCAATGGGGGGATGCACACACCCATCTGATCGTCAATGCGCGGAAGGACACACCCAGCTGATCGGCAATGATAGGAAGCGCACACCCAGCTAATCGGCAATGGGGTGAAGCACACCCCCAGCTGATCGGCAATGCGGGGAAGCACACACCCAGCTGATCGGCAATGTGGGGAAGGACACACCCAGTTGATTGGCAATGGGTGGAAGCACACACCCAGCTGATCTGCAATGCCGGGAAGCACACTCCCAGCTGATCGGCAATGAGGGGAAGGACACACCCAGCTGATCGGTAATGGGGGGAAACACACACCCAGCGGATCGGCAATGGGAGGAAGCACACACCCACATGATCGGCAGTGGGGGGAAGGACAGATCCAGCTAATCGGCAATGGGGGGAAGCACACACCCAGCTGATCGGCAATGTGGGGAAGCACACACGCAGCTGATAGGCAATGCGGGGAAGCACACACCCAGCTGATCGGCAATGGGGGAAGGATACAACCAGCTGATCGGCAATGCGGGGAAGCACACACCCAGCTGATCGGCAATGGGGGAAGGATACACCCAACTGACCGGCAATGGGGGGAAGGACACTCCCAGCTGATGGGCAATGTTGGGGAAGCACACACCCAGCTGATCGGCAATGCGGGGAAGCACACACGCAGCTGATCGGCAATGGGGTGATGCATACACCCAGCTGATCGGCAATGAGGGGAAGCACACTCCCAGCTGATCGGCAATGGGGGGACGCACACACCCAGCTGATCGGCAATGCGGGGAAGCACACACCCAGCTGATCGGCAATGGGGGGAAGCACACACCTAGCTGATCGGCAATGCGGGGATGCACACACATAGCTGATCGGCAATGTGGGGAAACACACAGCCAGCTAATCGGCAATGGGGGAAGAAAACAGCCAGCTGATTGGCAATGGGGGGATGCACACACCCAGCTGATCGGTAATGCGCGGAACGACACACCCAGCTGATCGGCAATGGGGGGAAGCACACACCCAGCTAATCGGCAATGGGGGGAAGCACACACCCAGCTGATCGGCAATGCGGGGAAGCACACACCCAGCTGATCGGCAATGCGGGGAAGGACACACCCAGCTGATCGGCAATGGGTGGAAGCACGCACCCAGCTGATCGGCAATGCCGGGAAGCACACACCCAGCTGATCGGCAATGCGGGGAAGGATACACCCAGCTGATCGGCAATGTGGGGAAGCACACACCCAGCTGATCGGCAATTGGAGGAAGCATTAACCCTCATGATCGGCAGTGGGGGGAAGGACAGACCAAGCTGATCGGCAATGGGGGGAAGCACACACCCAGCTGATCGGCAATGCGGGGAAACACACAGCCAGCTAATCGGCAATGGGGTGAAACACACACCCAGCTGATCAGCAATGGGGGGAAGGACAGACCGAGCTGATCGGAAATGGGGGGAAGCACACACCCAGCTGATCGGCAATGGGGAGAAAGGACAGACTCAGCAGCTCGGCAATGGGGTGAAGCACACACCCAGCTGATCGGCAATGGGGGAAAGGACATACCCAGCTAATCGGTAATGGGGAGAAGGACACTGCCAGCTGATCGGCAATGTGGGGAAGCACACTCCCAGCTGTTCGGCAATGGGGGGATTCACACACCCAGCTGATCGGCAATGGGGGAAACACAGACACAGCTGATCGGCAATGGGGGAAACACACACCCAGCTGATCGGCAATGGGGGGAAGGACACACCCAACTGATCGGCAATGCGGGGTGGGACACACCCAACTGATCGGCAATGGGGAGAAGCACACACCCAGCTGATCGGCAATGGGGGAAACCCACACTAGCTGATCGGCAGTGGGGGTAAGCACACACCCAGCTGTTCGGCAATGCGGAGAAGCACACATCCAGCTGATCGGCAATGCGGGGAAGGACACACACAGCTGAACGGTAATGCGGGGAAGCACACACCCAGCTGATCGGCAATTGGGGGAAGCACACTCCCAGCTGATCGGCAATGGGGGGGAAGCATACTCCCAGGTGATCGGCAATGGGGGGAAGCGCACATCCAGGTGATCGGCAATGGGGGGAAGCTCACATCCAGCTGATCGGCAATGCGGGGAAGCACACACCCAGCTGATCGGCAATGGGGGGAAGCACACACCCAGCTGATCGGCAATGCGGGGAAGCACACACCCAGCTGATCGGCAATGCGGGGAAGTACACTTCCAGCTGATCGGCAATGGAGGGAAGGACACACCCAACTGATCGGCAATGCGGGGAAGGACACACCTAACTGATCGGCAATGGGGGGAAACACACAACCAGCTGATCGGCAATGGGGGAAACACACACCCAGCTGATCGGCAATGGGGGTAAGCACACTCCCAGCTGATCGGCAATGGGGGGAAGCACACTCCAAGATGATCTGCAATGGGGAGAGGCACACACCCAGCTGATCGGCAATGGGGGGAAGGACTCACCCAGCTGATCAGAAATGGGGGGAAGCACACACCCAGCCAATCGGCAATGCGGGGAACGACACACCCAGCTGATCGGCAATGGGGAGAACGACACACCCAGCTGATCGGCAATGGGGGGAAGCACCCTCCCAGCTGATCGGCAATGCGGGGAAAGACACACCCAGCTGATCGGCAATGGGGGGAAGGACACACCCAGCTGATCGGCAATGGGGGGAAGTACACACCCAGCCGATCGGCAATGCGGGGAAGTACACACCCAGCTGATCGGCAATGGGGGGAACAAAATACCCAGCTGATCGGCAAGGGGGGGAAGCACACTCCCAGCTGATCGGCAATGCGGGGAAAGACACACCCAGCTTATCGGCAATGGGGGGAAGCACACACCCAGCTGATCGACAATGGGGGGAAGCACACACACAGCTGATCGGCAATGGGGGAAGCAAACAGCCAGCTGATTGGCAATGGGGGGATGCACACACCCAGCTGATCGGCAATGCACGGAACGACACACCCAGCTGATCGGCAATGGGGGGAAGCACACACCCAGCTAATCGGCAATGGGGGGAAGCACACACCCAGCTGATCGGCAATGCGGGGAAGCACACACCCAGCTGATCGGCAATGCGGGGAAGGACACACGCAGCTGATCGGCAATGGGTGGAAGCACGCACCCAGCTGATCGGCAATGCCGGGAAGCACACACCCAGCTGATCGGCAATTGGAAGAAGCACACACCCACATGATCGGCAATGCGGGGAAGCACACACCCAGCTGATCGGCAATGCGGGGAAGGACACACGCAGCTGATCGGCAATGGGTGGAAGCACGCACCCAGCTGATCGGCAATGGGGGGAAGCACACTCCCAGCTGATCGGCAATGCCGGGAAGGACACACCCAGCTGATCGGCAATGGGGGAAGGCACGCACCAAGCTGATTTGCAATGGGGGGATGGACACACCCAAGCTGATCGGCAATGGGGGGAAGCACATACCCAGCTGATCGGCAATGGGGGGAAGTACACACCCAGCTGATCGGCAATGGGGGAAGGGCAGACCCAGCTGATCGGCAATGGGGGGATGCACACATCCAGCTGATCGGCAATGCGGGGAAGGACACACCCAGCTGATCGGCAATTGGGGGAACGACACACCCAGCTGATCGGCAATGGGGGGAAGCACACACCCAGCTGATCGGCAATTGGAGGAAGCATTAACCCTCATGATCGGCAGTGGGGGGAAGGACAGACCAAGCTGATCGGCAATGGGGGGAAGCACACACCCAGCTGATCGGCAATGCGGGGAAACACACAGCCAGCTAATCGGAAATGGGGGGAAGCACACACCCAGCTGATCGGCAATGCGGAGAAAGGACAGACCCAGCAGCTCGGCAATGGGGGGAAGCACACACCCAGCTGATCGGCAATGGGGGAAAGGACACACCCAGCTAACCGGTAATGGGGAGAAGGACACTGCCAGCTGATCGGCAATGTGGGGAAGCACACTCCCAGGTGATCGGCAATGGGGGGATTCACACACCCAGCTGATCGGCAATGGGGGAAACACAGACCCAGCTGATCGGCAATGGGGGAAACACACACCCAGCTGATCGGCAATGGGGGGAAGGACACACCAAACTGATCGGCAATGCGGGGTGGGACACACCCAACTGATCGGCAATGGGGGAAAGCACACACCCATCTGATCGGCAATGGGGGAAACACACACTAGCTGATCGGCAATGGGGGTAAGCACACACCCAGCTGTTCGGCAATTCGGAGAAGCACACACCCAGCTGATCGGCAATGCGGGGAAGGACACACACAGCTGAACGGTAATGCGGGGAAGCACACACCCAGCTGATCGGCAATTGGGGGAAGCACACTCCCAGCTGATCGGCAATGGGGGGGAAGCATACTCCCAGGTGATCGGCAATGGGGGGAAGCGCACATCCAGGTGATCGGCAATGGGGGGAAGCTCACATCCAGCTGATCGGCAATGCGGGGAAGCACACACCCAGCTGATCGGCAATGGGGGGAAGCACACACCCAGCTGATCGGCAATGCGGGGAAGCACATACCCAGCTGATCGGCAATGGGGGGAAGTACACACCCAGCTGATGGGCAATGGGGGAAGGGCAGACCCAGCTGATCGGCAATGGGGGGATGCACACATCCAGCTGATCGGCAATGCGGGGAAGGACACACCCAGCTGATCGGCAATTGGGGGAACGACACACCCAGCTGATCGGCATGGGGGGGGAAACACACACCCAGCTGATCGGCAATTGGAGGAAGCATTAACCCTCATGATCGGCAGTGGGGGGAAGGACAGACCAAGCTGATCGGCAATGGGGGGAAGCACACACCCAGCTGATCGGCAATGCGGGGAAACACACAGCCAGCTAATCGGCAATGCGGTAAAGCACACACCCAGCTGATCAGCAATGGGGGGAAGGACAGACCGAGCTGATCGGAAATGGGGGAAAGCACACACCCAGCTGATCGGCAATGCGGAGAAAGGACAGACCCAGCAGCTCGGCAATGGGGGGAAGCACACACCCAGCTGTTCGGCAATGGGGGAAAGGACACACCCAGCTAACCGGTAATGGGGAGAAGGACACTGCCAGCTGATCGGCAATGTGGGGAAGCACACTCCCAGCTGATCGGCAATGGGGGGATTCACACACCCAGCTGATCGGCAATGCGGGGAAGGACACACACAGCTGAACGGTAATGCGGGGAAGCACACACCCAGCTGATCGGCAATTGGGGAAGCACACTCCCAGCTGATCGGCAATGGGGGGGAAGCATACTCCCAGGTGATCGGCAATGGGGGGAAGCGCACATCCAGGTGATCGGCAATGGGGGGAAGCTCACATCCAGCTGATCGGCAATGCGGGGAAGCACACAACCAGCTGATCGGCAATGGGGGGAAGCACACACCCAGCTGATCGGCAATGCGGGGAAGCACACACCCAGCTGATCGGCAATGCGGGGAAGTACACTTCCAGCTGATCGGCAATGGAGGGAAGGACACACCCAACTGATCGGCAATGGGGGGAAACACACAACCAGCTGATCGGCAATGGGGGAAACACACACCCAGCTGATCGGCAATGGGGGTAAGCACACTCCCAGCTGATCGGCAATGTGGGGAAGCACACTCCAAGAATATCTGCAATGGGGAGAGGCACACACCCAGCTGATCGGCAATGGGGGGAAGGAAACTCCCAGCTGATTGGAAAATGGGGGGAACGACACACCCAGCTGATCGTCAATGCGGGGAAGGACACACCCAGCTGATCAGCAATGGGGGGAAGCACACACCCAGCCAATCGGCAATGCGGGGAACGACACACCCAGCTGATCGGCAATGGGGGGAACGACACACCCAGCTGATCGGCAATGGGGGGAAGCACACCCCCAGCTGATTGGCAATGCGGGGAAAGACACACCCAGCTGATCGGCAATGGGGGGAAGGACACACCCAGCTGATCGGCAATGGGGGGAAGCACACACCCAGCCGATCGGCAATGCGGGGAAGGACACACCCAGCTGATCGGCAATGGGGGGAACAAAATACCCAGCTGATCGGCAAGGGGGGGGTAGCACACTCCCAGCTGATCGGCAATGCGGGGAAAGACACACCCAGCTTATCGGCAATGGGGGGAAGCACACACCCAGCTGATCGACAATGGGGGGAAGCACACACACAGCTGATCGGCAATGGGGGCAGCAAACAGCCAGCTGATTGGCAATGGGGGGATGCACACACCCAGCTGATCGGCAATGCGCGGAACGACACACCCAGCTGATCGGCAATGGGGGGAAGCACACACCCAGCTAGTCGGCAATGGGGGGAAGCACACACCCAGCTGATCGGCAATGCGGGGAAGCACACACCCAGCTGATCGGCAATGTGGGGAAGGACACACCCAGCTGATCGGCAATGGGTGGAAGCACGCACCCAGCTGATCGGCAATGCCGGGAAGCACACACCCAGCTGATCGGCAATTGGAAGAAGCACACACCCACATGATCGGCAGTGGGGGGAAGGACAGACCAAGCTGATCGGCAATGGGGGGAAGCACACACCCAGCTGATCGGCAAAGCGGGGGAACACACACCCAGCTGATCGGCAATGGGGGAAGGATACACCCAGCTGATCGGCAATGGGGGAAGGACACTCCCAGCTGATCGGCAATGGGGGAGGAAGCACACACCCAGCTAATCGGCAATGCGGGGAAGCACACACCCAGATGATCGGCAATGCGGGGAAGGACACACTCAGCTGATCGGCAATGGGGGGAAGCACACTCCCAGCTGATCGGCAATGCCGGGAAGGACACACCCAGCTGATCGGCAATGGGGGAAGGCACGCACCAAGCTGATCGGCAATGGGGGGATGGACACACCCAAGCTGATCGGAAATGGGGGGAAGCACATACCCAGCTGATCGGAAATGGGGGGAAGTACACACCCAGCTGATCGGCAATGGGGGGAAGGGCAGACCCAGCTGATCGGCAATGGGGGGATGCACACATCCAGCTGATCGGCAATGCGGGGAAGGACACACCCAGCTGATCGGCAATGGGGGGAACGACACACCCAGCTGATCGGCAATGGGGGGAATCACACTCCCAGCTGATCGGCAATGCGGGGAAAGACACACCCAGCTGATCGGCAATGGGGGGATGGACACACCCAACTGATCGGCAATGGGGGGAAGGACACACCCAGCAGATCGGCAATGGGGGGAAGCACACTACCAGCTGATCGACAATGGGGGGAAGCACATACACAGCTGATCGGCAATGGGGGAAGCACACATCCAGCTGATTGGCAATGGGGGGATGCACACACCCATCTGATCGGCAATACGCGGAAGGACACACCCAGCTGATCGGCAATGGGGGGAAGCGCACACCCAGCTAATCGGCAATGGGGTGAAGCACACCCCCAGCTGATCGGCAATGCGGGGAAGCACACACCCAGCTGATCGGTAATGTGGGGAAGGACACACCCAGCTGATTGGCAATGGGTGGAAGCACACACCCAGCTGATCGGCAATGCGGCGAAGGACACACCCAACTGATCCGTAATGGGGGGAATCATACACCCAGCTGATCGGCAATGGGACGAAGCACACACCCACATGATCGGCAGTGGGGGGAAGGACAGATCCAGCTGATCGGCAATGGGGGGAAGCACACACCCAGCTGATCGGCAATGTGGGGAAGCACACACGCAGCTGATTGGCAATGCGGGGAAGCACACACCCAGCTGATTGGCAATGGGGGAAGGATACACCCAGCTGATCGGCAATGCGGGGAAGCACACACCCAGCTGATCGGCAATGGGGGAAGGATACACCCAACTGATCGACAATGGGGGGAAGGACACTCCCAGCTGATGGGCAATGGTGGGGAAGCACACACCCAGCTGATCGGCAATGCGGGGAAGCACACACCCAGCTGATCAGCAATGCGGTGAAGCACACACCCAGCTGATCGGCAATGGGGGGAAGGACACACCCAGCTGATCGGCAATGGGGGGAAGGACACTCCCAGCTGATCGGCAATGGGGGGAAGCACACTCCCAGCTGATCGGCAATGCGGGAAAGCACGCACCCAGCTGATCGGCAATGGGGGGGAAGGACACACCCAGCTGATCGGCAATGGGGGGAAGCACACACACTGTTGATCGGCAGTGGGGGGGAAGCACACACCCACCTGATCGGCAATGGGGGGAAGCACACAACCAGCTGATCGGCAATGTGGGGAAGCACACTCCAAGAATATCTGCAATGGGGAGAGGCACACACCCAGCTGATCGGCAATGGGGGGAAGGAAACTCCCAGCTGATTGGCAATGGGGGGAACGACACACCCAGCTGATCGTCAATGCGGGGAAGGACACACCCAGCTGATCAGCAATGGGGGGAAGCACACACCCAGCCAATCGGCAATGCGGGGAACGACACACCCAGCTGATCGGCAATGGGGGGAACGACACACCCAGCTGATCGGCAATGGGGGGGAAGCACACACCCAGCTGATTGGCAATGCGGGGAAAGACACAACCAGCTGATCGGCAATGGGGGGAAGGACACACCCAGCTGATCGGCAATGGGGGGAAGCACACACCCAGCCGATCGGCAATGCGGGGAAGGACACACCCAGCTGATCGGCAATGGGGGGAACAAAATACCCAGCTGATCGGCAAGGGGGGGAAGCACACTCCCAGCTGATCGGCAATGCAGGGAAAGACACACCCAGCTTATTGGCAATGGGGGGAAGCACACACCCAGCTGATCGACAATGGGGGGAAGCACACACACAGCTGATCGGCAATGGGGGCAGCAAACAGCCAGCTGATTGGCAATGGGGGGATGCACACACCCAGCTGATCGGCAATGCGCGGAACGACACACCCAGCTGATCGGCAATGGGGGGAAGCACACACCCAGCTAGTCGGCAATGGGGGGAAGCACACACCCAGCTGATCGGCAATGCGGGGAAGCACACACCCAGCTGATCGGCAATGCGGGGAAGGACACACCCAGCTGATCGGCAATGGGTGGAAGCACGCACCCAGCTGATCGGCAATGCCGGGAAGCACACACCCAGCTGATCGGCAATTGGAAGAAGCACACACCCACATGATCAGCAGTGGGGGGAAGGACAGACCAAGCTGATCGGCAATGGGGGGAAGCACACACCCAGCTGATCGGCAAAGCGGGGGAACACACACCCAGCTGATCGGCAATGGGGGAAGGATACACCCAGCTGATCGGCAATGGGGGAAGGACACTCCCAGCTGATCGGCAATGGGGGAGGAAGCACACACCCAGCTAATCGGCAATGCGGGGAAGCACACACCCAGATGATCGGCAATGCGGGGAAGGACACACTCAGCTGATCGGCAATGGGGGGAAGCACACTCCCAGCTGATCGGCAATGCCGGGAAGGACACACCCAGCTGATCGGCAATGGGGGAAGGCACGCACCAAGCTGATCGGCAATGGGGGGATGGACACACCCAAGCTGATCGGCAATGGGGGGAAGCACATACCCAGCTGATCGGAAATGGGGGGAAGTACACACCCAGCTGATCGGCAATGGGGGGAAGGGCAGACCCAGCTGATCGGCAATGGGGGGATGCACACATCCAGCTGATCGGCAATGCGGGGAAGGACACACCCAGCTGATCGGCAATGGGGGGAACGACACACTCAGCTGATCGGCAATGGGGGGAATCACACTCCCAGCTGATCGGCAATGCGGGGAAAGACACACCCAGCTGATCGGCAATGGGGGGATGGACACACCCAACTGATCGGCAATGGGGGGAAGGACACACCCAGCAGATCGGCAATGGGGGGAAGCACACTACCAGCTGATCGACAATGGGGGGAAGCACATACACAGCTGATCGGCAATGGGGGAAGCACACATCCAGCTGATTGGCAATGGGGGGATGCACACATCCATCTGATCGGCAATACACGGAAGGACACACCCAGCTGATCGGCAATGGGGGGAAGCGCACACCCAGCTAATCGGCAATGGGGTGAAGCACACCCCCAGCTGATCGGCAATGCGGGGAAGCACACACCCAGCTGATCGGCAATGTGGGGAAGGACACACCCAGCTGATTGGCAATGGGTGGAAGCACACACCCAGCTGATCGGCAATGCCTGGAAGCACACACCCAGCTGATCGGCAATGCGGCGAAGGACACACCCAACTGATCCGTAATGGGGGGAATCATACACCCAGCTGATCGGCAATGGGACGAAGCACACACCCACATGATCGGCAGTGGGGGGAAGGACAGATCCAGCTGATCGGCAATGGGGGGAAGCACACACCCAGCTGATCGGCAATGTGGGGAAGCACACACGCAGCTGATTGGCAATGCGGGGAAGCACACACCCAGCTGATTGGCAATGGGGGAAGGATACACCCAGCTGATCGGCAATGCGGGGAAGCACACACCCAGCTGATCGGCAATGGGGGAAGGATACACCCAACTGATCGACAATGGGGGGAAGGACACTCCCAGCTGATGGGCAATGGTGGGGAAGCACACACCCAGCTGATCGGCAATGCGGGGAAGCACACACCCAGCTGATCAGCAATGCGGTGAAGCACACACCCAGCTGATCGGCAATGGGGGGAAGGACACACCCAGCTGATCGGCAATGGGGGGAAGGACACTCCCAGCTGATCGGCAATGGGGGGAAGCACACTCCCAGCTGATCGGCAATGCGGGAAAGCACGCACCCAGCTGATCGGCAATGGGGGGGGAGGACACACCCAGCTGATCGGCAATGGGGGGAAGCACACACACTGTTGATCGGCAGTGGGGGGGAAGCACACACCCACCTGATCGGCAATGGGGGGAAGCACACAACCAGCTGATCGGCAATGTGGGGAAGCACACTCCAAGAATATCTGCAATGGGGAGAGGCACACACCCAGCTGATCGGCAATGGGGGGAAGGAAACTCCCAGCTGATTGGCAATGGGGGGAACGACACACCCAGCTGATCGTCAATGCGGGGAAGGACACACCCAGCTGATCAGCAATGGGGGGAAGCACACACCCAGCCAATCGGCAATGCGGGGAACGACACACCCAGCTGATCGGCAATGGGGGGAACGACACACCCAGCTGATCGGCAATGGGGGGAAGCACACCCCCAGCTGATTGGCAATGCGGGGAAAGACACACCCAGCTGATCGGCAATGGGGGGAAGGACACACCCAGCTGATCGGCAATGGGGGGAAGCACACACCCAGCCGATCGGCAATGCGGGGAAGGACACACCCAGCTGATCGGCAATGGGGGGAACAAAATACCCAGCTGATCGGCAAGGGGGGGAAGCACACTCCCAGCTGATCGGCAATGCGGGGAAAGACACACCCAGCTTATTGGCAATGGGGGGAAGCACACACCCAGCTGATCGACAATGGGGGGAAGCACAAACACAGCTGATCGGCAATGGGGGCAGCAAACAGCCAGCTGATTGGCAATGGGGGGATGCACACACCCAGCTGATCGGCAATGCGCGGAACGACACACCCAGCTGATCGGCAATGGGGGGAAGCACACACCCAGCTAGTCGACAATGGGGGGAAGCACACACCCAGCTGATCGGCAATGCGGGGAAGCACACACCCAGCTGATCGGCAATGCGGGGAAGGACACACCCAGCTGATCGGCAATGGGTGGAAGCACGCACCCAGCTGATCGACAATGCCGGGAAGCACACACCCAGCTGATCAGCAATTGGAAGAAGCACACACCCACATGATCGGCAGTGGGGGGAAGGACAGACCAAGCTGATCGGCAATGGGGGGAAGCACACACCCAGCTGATCGGCAAAGCGGGGGAACACACACCCAGCTGATCGGCAATGGGGGAAGGATACACCCAGCTGATCGGCAATGGGGGAAGGACACTCCCAGCTGATCGGCAATGGGGGAGGAAGCACACACCCAGCTAATCGGCAATGCGGGGAAGCACACACCCAGATGATCGGCAATGCGGGGAAGGACACACTCAGCTGATCGGCAATGGGGGGAAGCACACTCCCAGCTGATCGGCAATGCCGGGAAGGACACACCCAGCTGATCGGCAATGGGGGAAGGCACGCACCAAGCTGATCGGCAATGGGGGGATGGACACACCCAAGCTGATCGGCAATGGGGGGAAGCACATACCCAGCTGATCGGAAATGGGGGGAAGTACACACCCAGCTGATCGGCAATGGGGGGAAGGGCAGACCCAGCTGATCGGCAATGGGGGGATGCACACATCCAGCTGATCGGCAATGCGGGGAAGGACACACCCAGCTGATCGGCAATGGGGGGAACGACACACCCAGCTGATCGGCAATGGGGGGAATCACACTCCCAGCTGATCGGCAATGCGGGGAAAGACACACCCAGCTGATCGGCAATGGGGGGATGGACACACCCAACTGATCGGCAATGGGGGGAAGGACACACCCAGCAGATCGGCAATGGGGGGAAGCACACTACCAGCTGATCGACAATGGGGGGAAGCACATACACAGCTGATCGGCAATGGGGGAAGCACACATCCAGCTGATTGGCAATGGGGGGATGCACACACCCATCTGATCGGCAATACACGGAAGGACACACCCAGCTGATCGGCAATGGGGGGAAGCGCACACCCAGCTAATCGGCAATGGGGTGAAGCACACCCCCAGCTGATCGGCAATGCGGGGAAGCACACACCCAGCTGATCGGCAATGTGGGGAAGGACACACCCAGCTGATTGGCAATGGGTGGAAGCACACACCCAGCTGATCGGCAATGCCTGGAAGCACACACCCAGCTGATCGGCAATGCGGCGAAGGACACACCCAACTGATCCGTAATGGGGGGAATCATACACCCAGCTGATCGGCAATGGGACGAAGCACACACCCACATGATCGGCAGTGGGGGGAAGGACAGATCCAGCTGATCGGCAATGGGGGGAAGCACACACCCAGCTGATCGGCAATGTGGGGAAGCACACACGCAGCTGATTGGCAATGCGGGGAAGCACACACCCAGCTGATTGGCAATGGGGGAAGGATACACCCAGCTGATCGGCAATGCGGGGAAGCACACACCCAGCTGATCGGCAATGGGGGAAGGATACACCCAACTGATCGACAATGGGGGGAAGGACACTCCCAGCTGATGGGCAATGGTGGGGAAGCACACACCCAGCTGATCGGCAATGCGGGGAAGCACACACCCAGCTGATCAGCAATGCGGTGAAGCACACACCCAGCTGATCGGCAATGGGGGGAAGGACACACCCAGCTGATCGGCAATGGGGGGAAGGACACTCCCAGCTGATCGGCAATGGGGGGAAGCACACTCCCAGCTGATCGGCAATGCGGGAAAGCACGCACCCAGCTGATCGGCAATGGGGGGGAAGGACACACCCAGCTGATCGGCAATGGGGGGAAGCACACACACTGTTGATCGGCAGTGGGGGGGAAGCACACACCCACCTGATCGGCAATGGGGGGAAGCACACAACCAGCTGATCGGCAATGCGGGGAAGGACACACCCAGCTGATCGGCAATGGGGGGAGGCACAAACCCAGCTGATCGGCAATGGGGGGAAGGACTGGCCCAGCTGATCGGCAATGTGGGGAAGGAGACACCCAGCTGATCGGCAATGGGGTGAAGGACAGACCCAGCTGATCGGTAATGGGGGGAAGCACACACTCAGCTGATCGGCAATGGGGTGATGCATACACCCAGCTGATCGGCAAAGTGTGGAAGCACACTCCCAACTGATCGGCAATGGGGGGACGCACACACCCAGCTGATCGGCAATGCGGGGAAGCACACACCCAGCTGATCAGCAATGGGGGGAAGCACACACCCAGCTGATCGGCAATGCGGGGATGCACACACATAGCTGATCGGCAATGTGGGGAAACACACACCCAGCTAATCGGCAAGGGGGGGAAGCACACACCCAGCTGATCAGCAATGGGGGGAAGGACAGACCGAGCTAATCGGCAATGGGGGGAAGCTCACACCCAGCTGATCGGCAATGGGGAGAAAGGACAGACCCAGCAGCTCGGCAATGGGGGGAAGAACACACCCAGCTGAGCGGCAATGGGGGGAAGGACACACCCAGCTGAGCGGCAATGTGGGGAAGCACACACCCAGCTGATCAGCAATGGGGGGATTCACACACCCAGCTGATCGGCAATGGGGGAAACACAGACCCAGCTGATCGGCAATGGGGGAAACAGACACCCAGCTGATCGGCAATGGGGGGAAGGACACACCCAACTGATCGGCAATGCGGGGTAGGACACACCCAACTGATCGGCAATGGGGGGAAGCACACACCCAGCTGATCGGCAATTGGGGAAACACACACGAGCTGACCGCAATGGGGGTAAGCACACACCCAGCTGTTCGGCAATGCGGGCAAGCACACACCCAGCTGATCGGCAATTGGGGGAAGCACACTCCCAGCTGATCGGCAATGGGGGGGAAGCATACTCCCAGATGATCGGCAATGGGGGGAAGCGCACATCCAGCTGATCGGCAATGGGGGGATGCGCACATCCAGCTGATCGGCAATGCGGGGAAGCACACACACAGCTGATCGGCAATGCGGGGAAGGACACACCCAGCTGATCGGTAATGGGGAGAAGCACACACCCAGCTGATCGGCAATGCGGGGAAGCACACACCCAGCTGATCACCAATGCGGGGAAGGACACTTCCAGCTGATCGGCAATGCGGGGAAGCACACACCCAACTGATCGGCAATGGGGGGATTCACACGCCCAGCTGATCGGCAATGGGGGAAACACAGACCCAGCTGATCGGCAATGGGGGAAACACAGACCCAGCTGATCGGCAATGGGGGGAAGGACACACCCAACTGATCGGCAATGCGGGGTAGGACACACCCAACTGATCGGCAATGAGGGGAAGCACACACCCAGCTGATCGGCAATGGGGGAAACACACACTAGCTGACCGCAATGGGGGTAAGCACACACCCATCTGTTCGGCAATGCGGGCAAGCACACACCCAGCTGATCAGCAATGCGGGGAAGGACACACACAGCTGAACAGTAATGCGGGGAAGCACACACCCAGCTGAACGGCAATTTGGGGAAGCTCACTCCCAGCTGATCGGCAATGGGGGGGAAGCATACTCCCAGATGATCGGCAATGGGGGGAAGCGCACATCCAGCTGATCGGCAATGGGGGGATGCGCACATCCAGCTGATCGGCAATGCGGGGAAGCACACACCCAGCTGATCGGCAATGCGGGGAAGGACACACCCAGCTGATCGGTAATGGGGAGAAGCACACACCCAGCTGATCGGCAATGCGGGGAAGCACACACCCAGCTGATCGCCAATGCGGGGAAGGACACTTCCAGCTGATCGGCAATGCGGGGAAGCACACACCCAACTGATCGGCAATGGGGGGATTCACACACCCAGCTGATCGGCAATGGGGGAAACACAGACCCAGCTGATCGGCAATGGGGGAAACACAGACCCAGCTGATCGGCAATGGGGGGAAGGACACACCCAACTGATCGGCAATGCGGGGTAGGGCACACCCAACTGATCGGCAATGGGGGGAAGCACACACCCAGCTGATCGGCAATGGGGGAAACATACACTCGCTGATCTGAAATGGGGGTGAGGACACACCCAGCTGATCGGCAATGGGGGAAGGCACACACCAAGCTGGTCGGCAATGGGGGGAAGGACACACCCAGCTGATCGGCAATGGGGGGAAGCACACACCCAGCTGATCGGCAATGGGGTGAATCACACACCCAGCTGATCGGCAATGGGGGGAAGCACACACCCAGCTGATCGGCAATGCGGGGAAGGACACACCCAGCTGATCGGCAATGGGGGAAGGCACACACCAAGCTGGTCGGCAATGGGGGGAAGGACACACCCAGCTGATCGGCAATGGGGGGAAGCACACACCCAGCTGATCGGCAATGGGGGGAATCACACACCCTGCTGATCGGCAATGGGGGGAAGTTCAGACTCAGCTGATCTGCAATGGGGGTAAGCACACACCCAGCTGATCGGCAGTGCGGGAAGGACACACCCAGCTGATCGGCAATGGGGGGAACGGCACACCCAGCTGATCGGCAATGGGGGGAAGCACACTCCCAGCTGATCGGCAATGCGGGGAAAGACACACCCAGCTGATCGGCAATGGGGAAAGGACACACCCAACTGATCGGCAATGGGGGGAAGGACACACCCAGCTGATCGGCAATGAGGGGAAGCACACACAAAGCTTATCGGCAATGGGGGGAAGCACACACCCAGCTGATCGACAATGGGGGGAAGCACACACACAGCTGATCGGCAATGTGCGGAAGGACACACCCAGCTGATCGGCAATGGGGGGAAGCGCACAGCCAGCTAATCGGCAATGGGGGGAAGCACACCCCCAGCTGATCGGCAATGCGGGGAAGCACACACCCAGCTGATCGGCAATGCGGGGAAGGACACACCCAGCTGATCGGCAATGGGTGGAAGCACACACCCAGCTGATCGGCAATGCCGGGAAGCACACACCCAGCTGATCGGCAATGCGGGGAAGGACACACCCAGCTGATCGGCAATGGGAGGAAGCACACACCCACATGATCGGCAGTGGGGGGGAAGGACCGATCCAGCTGATCGGCAATGGGGGGAAGCACACACCCAGCTGATCGGCAACGTGGGGAAGCACAAACGCAGCTGATCGGCAATGCGGGGAAGCACACACCCAGCTGATCGGCAAAGGCGGAAGGATACACCCAGCTGATCGGCAATGCGGGGAAGCACACACCCAGCTGATCGGCAATGGGGGAAGGATACACCCAACTGATCGGCAATGGGGGGAAGGACACTCCCAGCTGATCGGCAATGGTGGGGAAGCACACACCCAGCTGATCGTCAATCCGGGGAAGCACACACCCAGCTGATCGGCAATGAGGGGAAGCACACACCCAGCTGATCGGCAATGGGGGAAGGCACACACCCAGCTGATCGGCAATGGGGGGGAAGGACTCACCCAGCTGATCGACAATGGGGGGAAGCACATACCCATCTGATCGGCAATGGGGGGAAGCACACACCCAGCTGATCTGCAATGCGGGGATGGACACACCCAGCTGAACGACAATGGGGGGAACGACACACCCAGCTGATCGGCAATGGGGGGAAGCACACTCCCAGCTGATCGGCAATGCTGGGAAAGACACACCCAGCTGATCGGCAATGGGGGGAAGGACACACCCAGCTGATTGGCAATGGGGGGAAGGACACACCCAGCTGATCGGCAATGGGGGGAAGCACATTCCCAGCTGATCGGCAATGCGGCAAAGCATGCTCCCAGCTGATCGGCAATGGGGGAAGGATACACCCAGCTGTTCGGCAATGGGGGGAAGGACACTCACAGCTGATCGGCAATGCGGGGAAGCACACACCCAGCTGATCGGCAATGCGGGGAACACACTCAGCTGATCGGCACTGGGGGGAAGCACACTCCCAGCTGATCGGCAATGCCGGGAAGGACACACCCAGCTGATCGGCAATGGGGGAAGGCACACACCCAGCTGATCGGCAATGGGGGGAAGCACACACCCTGTTGATCGGCAATGGGGGGGAAGCACACACCCACCTGATCGGCAATGGGGGGAAGCACACAACCAGCTGATCGGCAATGCGGGGATGCACACACCCAGCTGATCGGCAATGTGGGGAAACACACACCCAGCTAATCGGCAATGGGGGGAAGCACACACCCAGCTGATCAGCAATGGGGGGAAGGACAGACCGAGCAGATCGGCAATGGGGGAAGCACACACCCAGCTGATCGGCAATGGGGAGAAAGGACAGGCCCAGCTGATCGGCAATGCGGGGAAGCACACTCCCAGCTGATCGGCAATGCGGGGAAGGACACACCCATCTGATCGGGAATGGGGGGAACGACACACCCAGCTGATCGGCAATGGGGGGAAGCACACTCCCAGCTGATCGGCAATGGGGGGAAGCACACACCCAGCTGATCGGCAATGCGGGGAAGGACACACCCAGCTGATCGGCAATGGGGGAAGGCACACACCAAGCTGGTCGGCAATGGGGGGAAGGACACACCCAGCTGATCGGCAATGGGGGGAAGCACACACCCAGCTGATCGGCAATGGGGGGAATCACACACCCAGCTGATCGGCAATGGGGGGAAGTTCAGACTCAGCTGATCTGCAATGGGGGTAAGCACACACCCAGCTGATCGGCAGTGCGGGAAGGACACACCCAGCTGATCGGCAATGGGGGTAATGACACACCCAGCTGATCGGCAATGGGGGGAAGCACACTCCCAGCTGATCGGCAATGCGGGGAAAGACACACCCAGCTGATCGGCAATGGGGAAAGGATACACCCAACTGATCGGTAATGGGGGGAAGGACACACCCAGCTGATCGGCAATGGGGGGAAACACACACACAGCTTATCGGCAATGGGGGGAAGCACACACCCAGCTGATCGACAATGGGGGGAAGCACACACACAGCTGATCGGCAATGGGGGGAAGCAAACAGCCAGATGATTGGCAATGGGGGGATGCACACACCCAGCTGATCGGCAATGCGCAGAAGGACACACCCAGCTGATCGGCAATGGGGGGAAGCACACGCCCAGCTAATCGGCAATGGGGGGAAGCATACACCCAGCTGATCGGCAATGCGGGAAAGCACACACCCAGCTGATCGGCAATGCGGGGAAGGACACACCCAGCTGATCGGCAATGGGTGGAAGCACACGCCCAGCTGATCGGCAATGCCGGGAAGCACACACCCAGCTGATCGGCAATGAGGGGAAGGACACAACCAGCTAATCGGCAATGGGGGGAAGCACACACCCAGCTGATCGGCAATGGGAGGAAGCACACACCCACATGATCGGCAGTGGGGGGAAGGACAGACCAAGCTGATCGGCAATGGTATGAAGCACACACCCAGCTGATCGGCAATGCGGGGGAACACACACCCAGCTGATCGGCAATGGGGGAAGGATACACCCAGCTGATCGGCAATGGGGGGAAGGACACTCCCAGCTGATCGGCAATGGGGGGGGAAGCACACACCCAGTTGATCGGCAATGCGGGAAAGCACACACCCAGCTGATCGGCAATGCGGGGAACACACTCAGCTGATCGGCACTGGGGGGAAGCACACTCCCAGCTGATCGGCAATGCCGGGAAGGACACACCCAGCTGATCGGCAACGGGGGAAGGCACACACCCAGCTGATCAGCAATGGGGGGAAGGACAGACCCAGCTGATCGGCAATGGGGGGAAGCACAAACACAGCTGATCGGCAATGGGGGGAAGCACACACCCAGCTGATCGGCAATGGGGGGAAGGGCAGACCTAGCTGATCGGCAATGGGGGGATGCACACACCCAGCTGATCGGCAATGCGGGGAAGGACACACCCAGCTGATCGGCAATGGGGGGCACGACACACCCAGCTGATCAGCAATGGGGGGGAAGCACACTCCCAGCTGATTGGCAATGGGGGGAAGGACAAGCCCAACTGATCGGCAATGGGTGGAAGGACACACCCAGCTGATCGGCAATGGGGGGAAGCACACACCCATCTGATCGGCAATGGGGGGAAGCACAAACCCAGCTGATCGACAATGAGGGGAAGCACACACACAGCTGATCGGCAATGGGGGGAAGCACACATCCAGCTGATTGGCAATGGGGGGATGCACACACCCATCTGATCGGCAATGCGCGGAAGGACACAACCAGCTGATCGGCAATGGGGGGAAGCGCACAGCCAGCTAATCGGCAATGGGGGGAAGCACACCCCCAGCTGATCGGCAATGCGGGGAAGCACACACCCAGATGATCGGCAATGCGGGGAAGGACACACCCAGCTGATCGGCAATGGGTGGAAGCACACACCCAGCTGATCGGCAATGCCGGGAAGCACACACCCAGCTGATCGGCAATGCGGGGAAGGACACACCCAGCTGATCGGTAATGGGGGGAAGCACACACCCAGCTGATCGGCAATGGGAGGAAGCACACACCCACATGATCGGCAGTGGGGGGGAATGACCGATCCAGCTGATCGGCAATGGGGGGAAGCACACACCCAGCTGATCGGCAACGTGGGGAAGCACAAACGCAGCTGATCGGCAATGCGGGGAAGCACACACCCAGCTGATCGACAATGGGGGGGAAGCACACTCCCAGCTCATTGGCAATGCGGGGAAAGACACAACCAGCTGATCGGCAATGGGGAAAGGACACACCCAACTGATCGGCAATGGGGGGAAGGACACACCCAGCTGTTGGGCAATGGGGGGAAGCACACACACAGATTATCGGCAATGGGGGGAAGCACACACCCAGCTGATCGACAATGGGGGGAAGCACACACACAGCTGATCGGCAATGGGGGGAAGCAAACAGCCAGCTGATTGGCAATGGGTGGATGCACACACCCAGCTGATCGGCAATGCGCGGAAGGACACACCCAGCTGATCGGCAATGGGGGGAAGCACACGCCCAGCTAATCGGCAATGGGGGGAAGCATACACCCAGCTGATCGGCAATGCGGGAAAGCACACACCCAGCTGATCGGCAATGCGGGGAAGGACACACCCAGCTGATCGGCAATGGGTGGAAGCACACGCCCAGCTGATCGGCAATGCCGGTAAGCACACACCCAGCTGATCGGCAATGAGGGGAAGGACACAACCAGCTAATCGGCAATGGGGGGAAGCACACACCCAGCTGATCGGCAATGGGAGGAAGCACACACCCGCATGATCGGCAGTGGGTGGAAGGACAGACCAAGCTGATCGGCAATGGTATGAAGCACACACCCAGCTGATCGGCAATGCGGGGGAACACACACCCAGCTGATCGGCAATGGGGGAACGGTACACCCAGCTGATCGGCAATGGGGGGAAGGACACTCCCAGCTGATCGGCAATGGGGGGGGAAGCACACACCCAGTTGATCGGCAATGCGGGGAAGCACACACCCAGCTGATCGGCAATGCGGGGAACACACTCAGCTGATCGGCACTGGGGGGAAGCACACTCCCAGCTGATCGGCAATGCCGGGAAGGACACACCCAGCTGATCGGCAATGGGGGAAGGCACACACCCAGCTGATCGGCAATGGGGGGAAGGACACACCCAGCTGATCGGCAATGGGGGGAAGCACAAACACAGCTGATCGGCAATGGGGGGAAGCACACAACCAGCTGATCGGCAATGGGGGGAAGGGCAGACCTAGCTGATCGGCAATGGGGGGATGCACACACCCAGCTGATCGGCAATGCGGGGAAGGACACACCCAGCTGATCGGCAATGGGGGGCACGACACACCCAGCTGATCAGCAATGGGGGGGAAGCACACTCCCAGCTGATTGGCAATGGGGGGAAGGACAACCCCAACTGATCGGCAATCGGTGGAAGGACACACCCAGCTGATCGGCAATGGGGGGAAGCACACACCCATCTGATCGGCATGGGGGGAAGCACAAACCAAGCTGATCGACAATGAGGGGAAGCACACACACAGCTGATCGGCAATGGGGGGAAGCACACATCCAGCTGATTGGCAATGGGGGGATGCACACACCCATCTGATCGGCAATGCGCGGAAGGACACAACCAGCTGATCGGCAATGGGGGGAAGCGCACAGCCAGCTAATCGGCAATGGGGGGAAGCACACCCCCAGCTGATCGGCAATGCGGGGAAGCACACACCCAGCTGATCGGCAATGCGGGGAAGGACACACCCAGCTGATCGGCAATGGGTGGAAGCACACACCCAGCTGATCGGCAATGCCGGGAAGCACACACCCAGCTGATCGGCAATGCGGGGAAGGACACACCCAGCTGATCGGTAATGGGGGGAAGCACACACCCAGCTGATCGGCAATGGGATGAAGCACACACCCACATGATCGGCAGTGGGGGGGAAGGACCGATCCAGCTGATCGGCAATGGGGGGAAGCACACACCCAGCTGATCGGCAACGTGGGGAAGCACAAACGCAGCTGATCGGCAATGCGGGGAAGCACACACCCAGCTGATCGGCAATGGGGGGGAAGCACACTCCCAGCTCATTGGCAATGCGGGGAAAGACACACCCAGCTGATCGGCAATGGGGAAAGGACACACCCAACTGATCGGCAATGGGGGGAAGGACACACCCAGCTGATCGGCAATGGGGGGAAGCACACACACAGCTTATCGGCAATGGGGGGAAGCACACACCCAGCTGATCGACAATGGGGGGAAGCACACACACAGCTGATCGGCAATGGGGGGAAGCAAACAGCCAGCTGATTGGCAATGGGGGGATGCACACACCCAGCTGATCGGCAATGCGCGGAAGGACACACCCAGCTGATCGGCAATGGGGGGAAGCACACGCCCAGCTAATCGGCAATGGGGGGAAGCATACACCCAGCTGATCGGCAATGCGGGAAAGCACACACCCAGCTGATCGGCAATGCGGGGAAGGACACACCCAGCTGATCGGCAATGGGTGGAAGCACACGCCCAGCTGATCGGCAATGCCGGTAAGCACACACCCAGCTGATCGGCAATGAGGGGAAGGACACAACCAGCTGATCGGCAATGGGAGGAAGCACACACCCACATGATCGGCAGTGGGGGGAAGGACAGACCAAGCTGATCGGCAATGGTATGAAGCACACACCCAGCTGATCGGCAATGCGGGGGAACACACACCCAGCTGATCGGCAATGGGGGAAGGATACACCCAGCTGATCGGCAATGGGGGGAAGGACACTCCCAGCTGATCGGCAATGGGGGGGGAAGCACACACCCAGTTGATCGGCAATGCGGGGAAGCACACACCCAGTTGATCGGCAATGCGGGGAACACACTCAGCTGATCGGCACTTGGGGGAAGCACACTCCCAGCTGATCGGCAATGCCGGGAAGGACACAGCCAGCTGATCGGCAATGGGGGAAGGCACACACCGAGCTGATCGGCAATGGGGGGAAGGACACACCCAGCTGATCGGCAATGGGGGGAAGCACAAACACAGCTGATCGGCAATGGGGGGAAGCACACTCCCAGCTGATCGGCAATGGGGGGAAGGGCAGACCTAGCTGATCGGCAATGGGGGGATGCACACACCCAGCTGATCGGCAATGCGGGGAAGGACACACCCAGCTGATCGGCAATGGGGGGCACGACACACCCAGCTGATCAGCAATGGGGGGGGAAGCACACTCCCAGCAGATTGGCAATGGGAGGAAGGACACACCCAACTGATCGGCAATGGGTGGAAGGACACACCCAGCTGATAGCCAAGGGGGGTAGCACACACCCATCTGATCGGCAATGGGGGGAAGCACAAACCCAGCTGATCGACAATGAGGGGAAGCACACACAGAGCTGATCGGCAATGGGGGGAAGCACACATCCAGCTGATTGGCAATGGGGGGATGCACACACCCATCTGATCGGCAATGCGCGGAAGGACACAACCAGCTGATCGGCAATGGGGGGAAGCGCACAGCCAGCTAATCGGCAATGGGGGGAAGCACACCCCCAGCTGATCGGCAATGCGGGGAAGCACACACCCAGCTGATCGGCAATGCGGGGAAGGACACACCCAGCTGATCGGCAATGGGTGGAAGCACACACCCAGCTGATCGGCAATGCCGGGAAGCACACACCCAGCTGATCGGCAATGCGGGGAAGGACACACCCAGCTGATCGGTAATGGGGGGAAGCACACACCCAGCTGATCGGCAATGGGAGGAAGCACACACACACATGATCGGCAGTGGGGGGGAAGGACCGATCCAGCTGATCTGCAATGGGAGGAAGCACACACCCAGCTGATCGGCAACGTGGGGAAGCACAAACGCAGCTGATCGGCAATGCGGGGAAGCACACACCCAGCTGATCGGCAATGGGGGGGAAGCACACTCCCAGCTCATTGGCAATGGGGGGAAGGACACACCCAACTGATCGGCAATGGGTGGAAGAACACACCCAGCTGATCGGCAATGGGGGGAAGCACACACCCATCTGATCGGCAATGGGGGGAAGCACACACCCAGCTGATCGACAATGAGGGGAAGCACACACACAGCTGATCGGCAATAGGGGGAAGCACACATCCAGCTGATTGGCAATGGGGGAAGGATACACCCAGCTGATCGGCAATGGGGGGAAGGACACTCCCAGCTGATCGGCAATGGGGGGGGGAAGCACACACCCAGTTGATCGGCAATGCGGGAAAGCACACACCCAGCTGATCGGCAATGCGGGGAACACACTCAGCTGATCGGCACTGGGGGAAGCACACTCCCAGCTGATCGGCAATGCCGGGAAGGACACAGCCAGCTGATCGGCAATGGGGGAAGGCACACACCGAGCTGATCGGCAATGGGGGGAAGGACACACCCAGCTGATCGGCAATGGGGAGAAGCACAAACACAGCTGATCGGCAATGGGGGGAAGCACACACCCAGCTGATCGGCAATGGGGGGAAGGGCAGACCTAGCTGATCGGCAATGGGGGGATGCACACACCCAGCTGATCGGCAATGCGGGGAAGGACACACCCAGCTGATCGGCAATGGGGGGCACGACACACCCAACTGATCAGCAATGGGGGGGAAGCACACTCCCAGCTGATTGGCAATGGGAGGAAGGACACACCCAACTGATCGGCAATGGGTGGAAGGACACACCCAGCTGATCGGCAATGGGGGGAAGCACACACCCATCTGATCGGCAATGGGGGGAAGCATAAACCCAGCTGATCGACAATGAGGGGAAGCACACACAGAGCTGATCGGCAATGGGGGGAAGCACACATCCAGCTGATTGGCAATGGGGGGATGCACACACCCATCTGATCGGCAATGCGCGGAAGGACACAACCAGCTGATCGGCAATGGGGGGAAGCGCACAGCCAGCTAATCGGCAATGGAGGGAAGCACACCCCCAGCTGATCGGCAATGCGGGGAAGCACACACCCAGCTGATCGGCAATGCGGGGAAGGACACACCCAGCTGATCGGCAATGGGTGGAAGCACACACCCAGCTGATCGGCAATGCCGGGAAGCACACACCCAGCTGATCGGCAATGCGGGGAAGGACACACCCAGCTGATCGGTAATGGGGGGAAGCACACACCCAGCTGATCGGCAATGGGAGGAAGCACACACCCACATGATCGGCAGTGAGGGGGAAGGACCGATCCAGCTGATCGGCAATGGGGGGAAGCACACACCCAGCTGATCGGCAACGTGGGGAAGCACAAACGCAGCTGATCGGCAATGCGGGGAAGCACACACCCAGCTGATCGGCAATGGGGGGGAAGCACACTCCCAGCTCATTGGCAATGGGGGGAAGGACACACCCAACTGATCGGCAATGGGTGGAAGGACACACCCAGCTGATCGGCAATGGGGGGAAGCACACACCCATCTGATCGGCAATGGGGGGAAGCACACACCCAGCTGATCGACAATGAGGGGAAGCACACACACAGCTGATCGGCAATAGGGGGAAGCACACATCCAGCTGATTGGCAATGCGGGGATGCACACACCCATCTGATCGGCAATGCGCGGAAGGACACAACCAGCTGATCTGCAATGGGGGGAAGCGCACAGCCAGCTAATCGGCAATGGGGGGAAGCACACGCCCAGCTGATCGGCAATTCGGGGAAGCACACACCCAGCTGATCGGCAATGCGGGGAAGGACACACCCAGCTGATCGGCAATGGGTGGAAGCACACACCCAGCTGATCGGCAATGCCGGGAAGCACACACCCAGCTGATCGGCAATGCGGGGAAGGACACACCCAGCTGATCGGTAATGGGGGGAAGCACACACCCAGCTGATCGGCAATGGGAGGAAGCACACACCCACATGATCGGCAGTGGGGGGGAAGGACCGATCCAGCTGATCGGCAATGGGGGGAAGCACACACCCAGCTGATCGGCAACGTGGGGAAGCACAAACGCAGCTGATCGGCAATGCGGGGAAGCACACACCCAGCTGATCGGCAATGGGGGAAGGATACACCCAACTGATCGGCAATGGGGGGAAGGACACTCCCAGCTGATCGGCAATGGTGGGGAAGCACACACCCAGCTGATCGGCAATGCGGGGAAGCACACACCCAGCTGATCGGCAATGAGGGGAAGCACACACCCAGCTGATCGGCAATGGGGGAAGGCACACACCCAGCTGATCGGCAATGGGGGGAAGGACTCACCCAGCTGATCGACAATGGGGGGAAGCACATACCCAGCTGATCGGCAATGGGGGGAAGCACACACCCAGCTGATCTGCAATGCGGGGATGGACACACCCAGCTGAACGACAATGGGGGGAACGACACACCCAGCTGATCGGCAATGGGGGGAAGCACACTCCCAGCTGATCGGCAATGCTGGGAAAGACACACCCAGTTGATCGGCAATGGGGGGAAGGACACACCCAGCTGATTGGCAATGGGGGGAAGGACATACCCAGCTGTTCGGCAATGGGGGGAAGCACACTCCCAGCTGATCGGCAATGCGGGAAAGCATGCTCCCAGCTGATCGGCAATGGGGGGAAGGACACACCCAGCTGATCGGCAATGGGGGGAAGCACACACCCTGTTGATCGGCAATGGGGGGGAAGCACACATCCACCTGATCGGCAATGGGGGGAAGCACACAACCAGCTGATCGGCAATGCGGGGATGCACACACCCAGCTGATCGGCAATGTGGGGAAACACACACCCAGCTAATCGGCAATGGGGGGAAGCACACACCCAGCTGATCAGCAATGGGGGGAAGGACAGACCGAGCTGATCGGCAATGGGGGGAAGCACACACCCAGCTGATCGGCAATGGGGAGAAAGGACAGGCCCAGCTGATCGGCAATGCGGGGAAGCACACTCCCAGCTGATCGGCAATGCGGGGAAGGACACACCCATCTGATCGGGAATGGGGGGAACGACACACCCAGCTGATCGGCAATGGGGGGAAGCACACTCCCAGCTGATCGGCAATGCGGGGAAAGACACACCCAGCTGATCGGCAATGGGGGGAAGGACACACCCAACTGATCGGCAATAGGGGGAAGGACACACCCAGCTGATCGGCAATGGGGGGAAGCACAGACACAGCTTATCGACAATGGTGGGGAAGCACACATCCAGCTGTTCGACAATGGGGGGAAGCACACACACAGCTGATCGGCAATGGGGGGAAGAAAACAGCCAGCTGATTGGCAATGGGGGGATGCACACACCCAGCTGATCGGCAATGCGCGGAAGGACACATCCAGCTGATCGGCAATGGGTGGAAGCACACACCTAGCTAATCGGCAATGGGGGGAAGCATACACCCAGCTGATCGGCAATGCGGGGAAGCACACCCAGCTGATCGGCAATGCGGGGAAGGACACACCCAGCAGATCGGCAATGGGTGGAAGCACACCCAGCTGATCGGCAATGCCGGGAAGCACACACCCAGCTGATCGGCAATGCGGGGAAGGACACACCCAGCTGATCGGCAATGGGGGGAAGCACACACCCAGCTGATCGGCAATGGGAGGAAGCACACACCCACATGATCGGCATTTGGGGGAAGGACAGACCAAGCTGATCGGCAATGGGGGGAAGCACACACCCAGCTGATCGGCAATGCGGGGGAACACACACCCAGCTGATCGGCAATGGGGGAAGGATACACCCAGCTGATCGGCAATGGGGGGAAGGACACTCCCAGCTGATCGGCAATGGGGGGGGGGAAGCACACACCCAGCTGATCGGCAATGCGGGGAAGCAAACACCCAGCTGATCGGCAATGCGGGGAATGACACACTCAGCTGATCGGCAATGGGGGGAAGCACACTCCCAGCTGATCGGCAATGCCGGGAAGGACACACCCAGCTGATCGGCAATGGGGGAAGGCACACACCCAGCTGATCGGCAATAGGGGGAAGGACACACCCAGCTGATCGGAAATGGGGGGAAGCACATACACAGCTGATCGGCAATGGGGGGAAGCACACACCCAGCTGATCGGCATTGGGGGGAAAGGGCAGACCCATCTGATCGGCAATGGGGGGATGCACACAGCCAGATGATCGGCAATGCGGGGAAGGACACACCCAGCTGATCGGCAATGGGGGGCACGACACACCAAGCTGATCGGCAATGGGGGGGAAGCACACTCCCAGCTGATCGGCAATGGGGGGAAGGACACACCCAACTGATCGGCAATGGGGGGAAGCACACACCCAGCTGATCGACAATGGGGGGAAGCACACACACAGCTGATCGGCAATGGGGGGAAGCACACATCCAGCTGATTGGCAATGGGGGGATGCACACACCAATCTGATCGGCAATGCGCGGAAGGACACACCCAGCTGATCGGCAATGGGGGGAAGCGCACACCCAGCTAATCGGCAATGGGGGGATGCACACCCCCAGCTGATCGGCAATGCGGGGAAGCACACACCCAGCTGATCGGCAATGGGTGGAAGCACACACCCAGCTGATCGGCAATGCCGTGAAGCACACAGCCAGCTGATCGGCAATGCGGGGAAGGACACACCCAGCTGATCAGTAATGGGGGGAAGCACACACCCAGCTGATCGGCAATGGGAGGAAGCACACACCCACATGATCGGCAGTGGGGGGGAAGGACAGATCCAGCTGATCGGCAATGGGGGGAAGCACACACCCAGCTGATCGGCATCGTGGGGAAGCACACACGCAGCTGATCGGCAATGCGGGGAAGGACACACCCAGCTGATCGGCAATGGGGGAAGGATACACCCAACTGATCGGCAATGGGGGGAAGGACACTCCCAGCTGATCGGCAATGGTGGGGAAGCACACACCCAGCTGATCGGCAATGGGGGAAGGATACACCCAACTGATCGGCAATGGGGGGAAGGACACTCCCAGCTGATCGGCAATGGTGGGGAAGCACACACCCAGCTGATCGGCAATGTGGGGAAGCACAAACCCAGCTGATCGGCAATGCGGGGAAGCACACACCCAGCTGATCGGCAATGGGGGAAGGCACACACCCATCTGATCGGCAATGCGCGGAAGGACACAACCAGCTGATCTGCAATGGGGGGAAGCGCACAGCCAGCTAATCGGCAATGGGGGGAAGCACACGCCCAGCTGATCGGCAATGCGCGGAAGCACACACCCAGCTGATCGGCAATGCGGGGAAGGACACACCCAGCTGATCGGCAATGGGTGGAAGCACACACCCAGCTGATCGGCAATGCCGGGAAGCACACACCCAGCTGATCGGCAATGCGGGGAAGGACACACCCAGCTGATCGGTAATGGGGGGAAGCACACACCCAGCTGATCGGCAATGGGAGGAAGCACACACCCACATGATCGGCAGTGGGGGGGAAGGACCGATCCAGCTGATCGGCAATGGGGGGAAGCACACACCCAGCTGATCGGCAACGTGGGGAAGCACAAACGCAGCTGATCGGCAATGCGGGGAAGCACACACCCAGCTGATCGGCAATGGGGGAAGGATACACCCAACTGATCGGCAATGGGGGGAAGGACACTCCCAGCTGATCGGCAATGGTGGGGAAGCACACACCCAGCTGATCGGCAATGCGGGGAAGCACACACCCAGCTGATCGGCAATGAGGGGAAGCACACACCCAGCTGATCGGCAATGGGGGAAGGCACACACCCAGCTGATCGGCAATGGGGGGAAGGACTCACCCAGCTGATCGACAATGGGGGGAAGCACATACCCAGCTGATCGGCAATGGGGGGAAGCACACACCCAGCTGATCTGCAATGCGGGGATGGACACACCCAGCTGAACGACAATGGGGGGAACGACACACCCAGCTGATCGGCAATGGGGGGAAGCACACTCCCAGCTGATCGGCAATGCTGGGAAAGACACACCCAGTTGATCGGCAATGGGGGGAAGGACACACCCAGCTGATTGGCAATGGGGGGAAGGACACACCCAGCTGTTCGGCAATGGGGGGAAGCACACTCCCAGCTGATCGGCAATGCGGGAAAGCATGCTCCCAGCTGATCGGCAATGGGGGGAAGGACACACCCAGCTGATCGGCAATGGGGGGAAGCACACACCCTGTTGATCGGCAATGGGGGGGAAGCACACATCCACCTGATCGGCAATGGGGGGAAGCACACAACCAGCTGATCGGCAATGCGGGGATGCACACACCCAGCTGATCGGCAATAGGGGGAAGGACACACCCAGCTGATCGGCAATGGGGGGAAGCACAGACACAGCTTATCGACAATGGTGGGGAAGCACACATCCAGCTGTTCGACAATGGGGGGAAGCACACACACAGCTGATCGGCAATGGGGGGAAGAAAACAGCCAGCTGATTGGCAATGGGGGGATGCACACACCCAGCTGATCGGCAATGCGCGGAAGGACACATCCAGCTGATCGGCAATGGGTGGAAGCACACACCCAGCTAATCGGCAATGGGGGGAAGCATACACCCAGCTGATCGGCAATGCGGGGAAGCACACCCAGCTGATCGGCAATGCGGGGAAGGACACACCCAGCAGATCGGCAATGGGTGGAAGCACACCCAGCTGATCGGCAATGCCGGGAAGCACACACCCAGCTGATCGGCAATGCGGGGAAGGACACACCCAGCTGATCGGCAATGGGGGGAAGCACACACCTAGCTGATCGGCAATGGGAGGAAGCACACACCCACATGATCGGCATTTGGGGGAAGGACAGACCAAGCTGATCGGCAATGGGGGGAAGCACACACCCAGCTGATCGGCAATGCGGGGGAACACACACCCAGCTGATCGGCAATGGGGGAAGGATACACCCAGCTGATCGGCAATGGGGGGAAGGACACTCCCAGCTGATCGGCAATGGGGGGGGGAAGCACACACCCAGCTAATCGGCAATGCGGGGAAGCAAACACCCAGCTGATCGGCAATGCGGGGAATGACACACTCAGCTGATTGGCAATGGGGGGAAGCACACTCCCAGCTGATCGGCAATGCCGGGAAGGACACACCCAGCTGATCGGCAATGGGGGAAGGCACACACCCAGCTGATCGGCAATAGGGGGAAGGACACACCCAGCTGATCGGAAATGGGGGGAAGCACATACTCAGCTGATCGGCAATGGGGGGAAGCACACACCCAGCTGATCGGCATTGGGGGGAAAGGGCAGACCCATCTGATCGGCAATGGGGGGATGCACACAGCCAGCTGATCGGCAATGCGGGGAAGGACACACCCAGCTGATCGGCAATGGGGGGCACGACACACCAAGCTGATCGGCAATGGGGGGGAAGCACACTCCCAGCTGATCGGCAATGGGGGGAAGGACACACCCAACTGATCGGCAATGGGGGGAAGGACACACCCAGCTGATCGGCAATGGGGGGAAGCACACACCCAGCTGATCGACAATGGGGGGAAGCACACACACAGCTGATCGGCAATGGGGGGAAGCACACATCCAGCTGATTGGCAATGGGGGGATGCACACACCAATCTGATCGGCAATGCGCGGAAGGACACACCCAGCTGATCGGCAATGGGGGGAAACGCACACCCAGCTAATCGGCAATGGGGGGAAGCACACCCCCAGCTGATCGGCAATGCGGGGAAGCACACACCCAGCTGATCGGCAATGGGTGGAAGCACACACCCAGCTGATCGGCAATGCCGTGAAGCACACACCCAGCTGATCGGCAATGCGGGGAAGGACACACCCAGCTGATCAGTAATGGGGGGAAGCACACACCCAGCTGATCGGCAATGGGAGGAAGCACACACCCACATGATCGGCAGTGGGGGGGAAGGACAGATCCAGCTGATCGGCAATGGGGGGAAGCACACACCCAGCTGATCGGCAACGTGGGGAAGCACACACGCAGCTGATCGGCAATGCGGGGAAGGACACACCCAGCTGATCGGCAATGGGGGAAGGACACACCCAGCTGATCGGCAATGGGGGAAGGATACACCCAACTGATCGGCAATGGGGGGAAGGACACTCCCAGCTGATCGGCAATGGTGGGGAAGCACACACCCAGCTGATCGGCAATGTGGGGAAGCACAAACCCAGCTGATCGGCAATGCGGGGAAGCACACACCCAGCTGATCGGCAATGGGGGAAGGCACACACCCAGCTGATCGGCAATGGGGGGAAGGACACATCCAGCTGATCGGCAATGGGGGGAAGCCAATACCCAGCTGATCGGCAATGGGGGGAAGCACACACCCAGCTGATCGGCAATGGGGGGAAGCACACTCCCAGCTGATCGGCAATGCGGGAAAGCATGCTCCCAGCTGATCGGCAATGCGGGGAAGGACGCACCCATCTGATCGGGAATGGGGGGAACGACACACCCAGCTGATCGGCAATGGGGGGAAGCACACTCCCAGCTGATCGGCAATGCGGGGAAAGACACACCCAGCTGATCGGCAATGGGGGGAAGGACACACCCAACTGATCGGCAATAGGGGGAAGGACACACCCAGCTGATCGGCAATGGGGGGAAGCACAGACACAGCTTATCGACAATGGTGGGGAAGCACACATCCAGCTGTTCGACAATGGGGGGAAGCACACACACAGCTGATCGGCAATGGGGGGAAGAAAACAGCCAGCTGATTGGCAATGGGGGGATGCACACACCCAGCTGATCGGCAATGCGCGGAAGGACACATCCAGCTGATCGGCAATGGGTGGAAGCACACACCCAGCTAATCGGCAATGGGGGGAAGCATACACCCAGCTGATCGGCAATGCGGGGAAGCACACCCAGCTGATCGGCAATGCGGGGAAGGACACACCCAGCAGATCGGCAATGGGTGGAAGCACACCCAGCTGATCGGCAATGCCGGGAAGCACACACCCAGATGATCGGCAATGCGGGGAAGGACACACCCAGCTGATCGGCAATGGGGGGAAGCACACACCCAGCTGATCGGCAATGGGAGGAAGCACACACCCACATGATCGGCATTTGGGGGAAGGACAGACCAAGCTGATCGGCAATGGGGGGAAGCACACACCCAGCTGATCGGCAATGCGGGGGAACACACACCCAGCTGATCGGCAATGGGGGAAGGATACACCCAGCTGATCGGCAATGGGGGGAAGGACACTCCCAGCTGATCGGCAATGGGGGGGGGGAAGCACACACCCAGCTGATCGGCAATGCGGGGAAGCAAACACCCAGCTGATCGGCAATGCGGGGAAGGACACACTCAGCTGATCGGCAATGGGGGGAAGCACACTCCCAGCTGATCGGCAATGCCGGGAAGGACACACCCAGCTGATCGGCAATGGGGGAAGGCACACACCCAGCTGATCGGCAATAGGGGGAAGGACACACCCAGCTGATCGGAAATGGGGGGAAGCACATACACAGCTGCTCGGCAATGGGGGGAAGCACACACCCAGCTGATCGGCATTGGGGGGAAGGGCAGACCCATCTGATCGGCAATGGGGGGATGCACACAGCCAGCTGATCGGCAATGCGGGGAAGGACACACCCAGCTGATCGGCAATGGGGGGCACGACACACCAAGCTGATCGGCAATGGGGGGGAAGCACACACCCAGCTGATCGGCAATGGGGGGAAGGGCACACCCAACTGATCGGCAATGGGGGGAAGGACACACCCAGCTGATCGGCAATGGGGGGAAGCACACACCCAGCTGATCGACAATGGGGGGAAGCACACACACAGCTGATCGGCAATGGGGGGAAGCACACATCCAGCTGATTGGCAATGGGGGGATGCACACACCAATCTGATCGGCAATGCGCGGAAGGACACACCCAGCTGATCGGCAATGGGGGGAAGCGCACACCCAGCTAATCGGCAATGGGGGGAACCACACCCCCAGCTGATCGGCAATGCGGGGAAGCACACACCCAGCTGATCGGCAATGGGTGGAAGCACACACCCAGCTGATCGGCAATGCCGTGAAGCACACACCCAGCTGATCGGCAATGCGGGGAAGGACACACCCAGCTGATCAGTAATGGGGGGAAGCACACACCCAGCTGATCGGCAATGGGAGGAAGCACACACCCACATGATCGGCAGTGGGGGGGAAGGACAGATCCAGCTGATCGGCAATGGGGGGAAGCACACACCCAGCTGATCGGCAACGTGGGGAAGCACACACGCAGCTGATCGGCAATGCGGGGAAGGACACACCCAGCTGATCGGCAATGGGGGAAGGATACACCCAGCTGATCGGCAATGCCGGGAAGCACACACCCAGCTGATCGGCAATGGGGGAAGGATACACCCAACTGATCGGCAATGGGGGGAAGGACACTCCCAGCTGATCGGCAATGGTGGGGAAGCACACACCCAGCTGATCGGCAATGTGGGGAAGCACAAACCCAGCTGATCGGCAATGCGGGGAAGCACACACCCAGCTGATCGGCAATGGGGGAAGGCACACACCCAGCTGATCGGCAATGGGGGGAAGCACACTCCCAGCTGATCGGCAATGCTGGGAAAGACACACCCAGCTGATCGGCAATGGTGGGAAGGACACACCCAGCTGATTGGCAATGGGGGGAAGGACACACCCAGCTGATCGGCAATGGGGGGAAGCACACTCCCAGCTGTTCGGCAATGCGGGAAAGCACGCACCCAGCTGATCGGCAATGGGGGGAAGGACACACCCAGCTGATCGGCAATGGGGGGAAGCACACACCCTGTTGATCGGCAATGGGGGGGAAGCACACACCCACCTGATCGGCAATGGGGGGAAGCACACAACCAGCTGATCGGCAATGCGGGGATGCACACACCCAGCATTTCGGCAATGTGTGGAAACACACTCCCAGCTGATCGGCAATGCGGGAAAGCACGCACCCAGCTGATCGGCAATGGGGGGAAGGACACACCCAGCTGATCGGCAATGGGGGGAAGCACACACCCTGTTGATCGGCAATGGGGGGGAAGCACACACCCACCTGATCGGCAATGGGGTGAAGCACACAACCAGCTGATCGGCAATGCGGGGATGCACACACCCAGCTTATCGGCAATGTGGGGAAACACACACCCAGCTAATCGGCAATGGGGGGAAGCACACACCCAGCTGATCAGCAATGGGGGGAAGGACAGACCGAGCTGATCGGCAATGGGGGGAAGCACACACCCAGCTGATCGGCAATGGGGAGAAAGGACAGACCCAGCTGATCGGCAATGTGGGGAAGGAGACACCCAGCTGATCGGCAATGGGGTGAAGGAGAGACCCAGCTGATCGGTAATGGGGGGAAGCACACACCCAGCTGATCGGCAATGGGGTGATGCATACACCCAGCTGATCGGCAATGCGGGGAAGCACACTCCCAGCTGACCGGCAATGTGGGGACGCACACACCCACCTGATCGGCAATGCTGGGAAGCACACACCAAGCTGATCGGCAATGGGGGGAAGCACACACCCAGCTGATCGGCAATGCGGGGATGCACACACATAGCTGATCGGCAATGTGGGGAAACACACACCCAGCCAATCGGCAATGGGGGGAAGCACACACGCAGCTGATCAGCAATGGGGGGAAGGACAGACCGAGCTGATCGGCAATGGGGGGATGCACACACCCAGCTGATCGGCAATGCGGGGAAGGACACACCCAGCTGATCGGCAATGGGGGGCACGACACACCCAGCTGATCGGCAATGGGGGGAAAGCACACTCCCAGCTGATCGGCAATGGGGGGAAGGACACACACAACTGATCGGCAATGGGGGGAAGGACACACCCAGCTGATCGGCAATGGGGGGAAGCACACACCCAGCTGATCGGCAATGGGGGGAAGCACACACCCAGCTGATCGACAATGGGGGGAAGCACACACACAGCTGATCGGCAATGGGGGGAAGCACACATCCAGCTGATTGGCAATGGGGGGAAGCACACACACAGCTGATCGGCAATGGGGGGAAGCACACATCCAGCTGATTGGCAATGGGGGGATGCACACACCCATCTGATCGGCAATGCGCGGAAGGGCACACCCAGCTGATCGGCAATGGGGGGAAGCGCACACCCAGCTAATCGGCAATGGGGGGAAGCACACCCCCAGCTGATCGGCAATGCGGGGAAGCACACACCCAGCTGATCGACAATGCGGGGAAGGACACACCCAGCTGATCGGCATTTGGTGGAAGCACACACCCAGCTGATCGGCAATGGGAGGGAGCACATACCTACATGATCGGCAGTGGGGGGAAAGGACAGATCCAGCTGATCGGCAATGGGGGGAAGCACACACCCAGCTGATCGGCAACGTGAGGAAGCACACACGCAGCTGATCGGCAATGCGGGGAAGCACACACCCAGCTCATCGGCAATGGGGGAAGGATACACCCATCTGATCGGCAATGCGGGGAAGCACACACCCAGCTGATCGGCAATGGTGGGGAAGCACACACCCAGCTGATCGGCAATGCGGGGAAGCACACACCCAGCTGATCGGCAATGCGGGGAAGCACACACCGAGCTGATCGGCAATGGGCGAAGGCACACACCCAGCTGATCGGCAATGGGGGGAAGGACACACCCAGCTTATCGGCAATGGGGGGAAGCACATACCCAGCTGATCGGCAATGGGGGGAAGCACACACCCAGCTGATCGGCAATGGGGGGAAGGGCAGACCCAGCTGATCGGCAATGGGGGGATGCACACACCCAGCTGATCTGCAATGCGGGGAAGGACACACCCAGCTGAACGACAATGGGGGGAACGACACACCCAGCTGATCGGCAATGGGGGGCAGCACACTCCCAGCTGATCGGCAATGCGGGGATGCACACACCCAGCTGATCAGCAATGTGGGGAAACACACACCCAGCTAATCGGCAATGGAGGGAAGCACACACCCAGCTGATCAGCAATGGGGGGAAGGACAGACCGAGCTAATCGGCAATGGGGGGAAGCACACACCCAGCTGATCTGCATTGGTGGGAAGGACACACCCAGCTGATTGGCAATGGGGGGAAGGACACACCCAGCTGATCGGCAATGGGGGGAAGCACACTCCCAGCTGATCGGCAATGCGGAAAAGCACGCACCCAGCTGATCGGCAATGGGGGGAAGGACACACCCAGCTGATCGGCAATGGGGGGAAGCACACACCCAGTTGATCGGCAATGGGGGGAAGCACACACCCACCTGATTGGCAAAAGGGGGAAGCACACAACCAGCTGATCGGCAATGCGGGGATGCACACACCCAGCTGATCGGCAATGCGGGGAAGCACACTCCCAGCTGACCGGCAATGGGGGGGACGCACACACCCAGCTGATCGGCAATGTGGTGAAGGACACACCCAGCTGATCGGCAATGGGGGGAAGGACAGACCCAGCTAATCGGTAATGGGGGGAAGCACACACCCAGCTGATCGGCAATGGGGTGATGCATACACCCAGCTGATCGGCAATGCGGGGAAGCACACTCCCAGCTGACCGGCAATGGGGGGACGCACACACCCAGCTGATCGGCAATGTGGTGAAGGACACACCCAGCTGATCGGCAATGGGGGGAAGGACACTGCCAGCTGATCGGCAATGTGGGGAAGCATTCTCCTAGCTGATCGGCAATGGGGGGATTCACACACCCAGCTGATCGGCAATGGGGGAAACACAGACCCAGCTGATCGGCAATGGGGGAAACACACACCCAACTGATCGGCAATGGGGGGAAGGACACACCCAACTGATCGGCAATGCGGGGTAGGACACACCCAACTGATCGGCAATGGGGGGAAGCACACACCCAGCTGATCGGCAATGGGGGAAACACACACTAGCTGATCGGCAATGGGGATAAGCACACACCCAGCTGTTCGGCAATGCGTGGAAGCATACACCCAGCTGATCGGCAATGCGGGGAAGGACACACACAGCTGAACGGTAATGCGGGGAAGCACACACCCAGCTGATCGGCAATTGGGGAAGCACACTCCCAGCTGATCGGCAATGGGGGGGAAGCATACTCCCAGATGATCGGCAATGGGGGGAAGTGCACATCCAGCTGATCGGCAAAGGGGGGAAGCGCACATCCAGCTGATCGGCAATGCGGGATAGCACACACCCAGCTGATCGGCAATGCGGGGAAGGACACAGCCAGCTGATCGGCAATGGGGGGAAGCACGCACCCAGCTGATCGGCAATGCGGGGAAGCACACACCCAGCTGATCGGCAATGCTGGGAAGGACACTTCCAGCAGATCGGCAATGCGGGGAAGCACACACCCAGCTGATCGGCAATGGGGGGAAGGACACACCCAACTGATCGGCAATGCGGGGAATGACACACCTAACTGATCGGCAATGGAGGGAAACACACACCCAGCTGATCGGCAATGGGGGAAACACACACCCAGCTGATCGGCAATGGGGGTAAGCACACTCCCAGCTGATCGGCAATGGGGGGAAGCACACTCCAAGATGATCTGCAATGGGGAGAGGCACACACCCAGCTGATCGGCAATGGGGGGAAGGAAATTCCCAGATGATCGGCAATGCGGGGAAGGACACACCCAGCTGATCGGCAATGCGGGGAAGCAGACACCTAGCTGATCGGCAATGCTTGAGGACAAACCTAGCTGTTCGGCAATGAGGGGAAGGACACACCCTCCTGATCGGCAATGGGGGGAAGCACAAACGCACCTGATCGGCAATGGGGGAAGCACACACCCAGCTGATTCGCAATGCGGGGAAGGAAACACCCAGCTGATCGGCAATGGGGGGAAGCACACACCCAGCTGATCGGCAATGCGGGGATGCACACACCCAGCTGATCAGCAATGGGGGGAAGGACAGACCGAGCTGATCGACAATGGGGGGAAGCACACACCCAGCTGATCGGCAATGGGGAGAAAGGACAGACCCAGCTGATCGGCAATGGGGGGAAGCACACACCCAGCTGATCGGCAATGGGGGGAAGGACACACCCAGCTCATCGGCAATGGGGGGATAGACACTGCCAGCTGATCAGCAATGTGGGGAAGCACACTCCCAGCTGATCGGCAATGGGGAGATTCACACACCCAGCTGATCGGCAATGGGGGGATGCACACACCCAGCTGATCGGCAATGCGGGGAAGCACACACCCAGCTGATCGGCAATGCGGGGAAGCACACTCCCAGCTGACCGGCAATGGGGGGACGCACACACCCAGCTGATCGGCAATGTGGTGAAGGACACACCCAGCTGATCGGCAATGGGGGGAAGGACACTGCCAGCTGATCGGCAATGTGGGGAAGCATTCTCCTAGCTGATCGGCAATGGGGGGATTCACACACCCAGCTGATCGGCAATGGGGGAAACACAGACCCAGCTGATCGGCAATGGGGGAAACACACACCCAACTGATCGGCAATGGGGGGAAGGACACACCCAACTGATCGGCAATGCGGGGTAGGACACACCCAACTGATCGGCAATGGGGGGAAGCACACACCCAGCTGATCGGCAATGGGGGAAACACACACTAGCTGATCGGCAATGGGGATAAGCACACACCCAGCTGTTCGGCAATGCGTGGAAGCATACACCCAGCTGATCGGCAATGCGGGGAAGGACACACACAGCTGAACGGTAATGCGGGGAAGCACACACCCAGCTGATCGGCAATTGGGGAAGCACACTCCCAGCTGATCGGCAATGGGGGGGAAGCATACTCCCAGATGATCGGCAATGGGGGGAAGTGCACATCCAGCTGATCGGCAAAGGGGGGAAGCGCACATCCAGCTGATCGGCAATGCGGGATAGCACACACCCAGCTGATCGGCAATGCGGGGAAGGACACAGCCAGCTGATCGGCAATGGGGGGAAGCACGCACCCAGCTGATCGGCAATGCGGGGAAGCACACACCCAGCTGATCGGCAATGCTGGGAAGGACACTTCCAGCAGATCGGCAATGCGGGGAAGCACACACCCAGCTGATCGGCAATGGGGGGAAGGACACACCCAACTGATCGGCAATGCGGGGAATGACACACCTAACTGATCGGCAATGGAGGGAAACACACACCCAGCTGATCGGCAATGGGGGAAACACACACCCAGCTGATCGGCAATGGGGGTAAGCACACTCCCAGCTGATCGGCAATGGGGGGAAGCACACTCCAAGATGATCTGCAATGGGGAGAGGCACACACCCAGCTGATCGGCAATGGGGGGAAGGAAATTCCCAGATGATCGGCAATGCGGGGAAGGACACACCCAGCTGATCGGCAATGCGGGGAAGCAGACACCTAGCTGATCGGCAATGCTTGAGGACAAACCTAGCTGTTCGGCAATGAGGGGAAGGACACACCCTCCTGATCGGCAATGGGGGGAAGCACAAACGCACCTGATCGGCAATGGGGGAAGCACACACCCAGCTGATTCGCAATGCGGGGAAGGAAACACCCAGCTGATCGGCAATGGGGGGAAGCACACACCCAGCTGATCGGCAATGCGGGGATGCACACACCCAGCTGATCAGCAATGGGGGGAAGGACAGACCGAGCTGATCGACAATGGGGGGAAGCACACACCCAGCTGATCGGCAATGGGGAGAAAGGACAGACCCAGCTGATCGGCAATGGGGGGAAGCACACACCCAGCTGATCGGCAATGGGGGGAAGGACACACCCAGCTCATCGGCAATGGGGGGATAGACACTGCCAGCTGATCAGCAATGTGGGGAAGCACACTCCCAGCTGATCGGCAATGGGGAGATTCACACACCCAGCTGATCGGCAATGGGGGGATGCACACACCCAGCTGATCGGCAATGCGGGGAAGCACACACCCAGCTGATCGGCAATGCGGGGAAGGACACTTCCAGCTGATCGGCAAAGCGGGGAAGCACACACCCAGCTGATCGGCAATGGGGGGAAGGACACACCCAACTGATCGGCAATGCGGGGAAGGACACACCTAACTGATCGGCAATGGAGGGAAACACACACCCAGCTGATCGGCAATGGGGGAAACACACACCCAGCTGATCGGCAATGGGGGTAAGCACACTCCCAGCTGATCGGCAATGGGGGGAAGCACACTCCAAGATGATCTGCAATGGGGAGAGGCACACACCCAGCTGATCGGCAATGGGGGGAAGGAAACTCCCAGCTGATCGGCAATGCGGGGAAGGACACACCCAGCTGATCGGCAATGCGGGGAAGCACTCACCCAGCTGATCGGCAATGGTGGAGGACAGACCTAGCTGTTCGGCAATGAGGGGAAGGACACACCCTCCAGAGCGGCGATGGGGGGAAGCACAAACCCACCTGATCGGCAATGGGGGGAAGCACACACCCAGCTGATTCGCAATGCGGGGAAGGACACATCCAGCTGATCGGCAATGGGGAGAAGCACACACCCAGCTGATCGGCAATGCGGGGATGCACACACCCAGCTGATCAGCAATGTGGGGAAACACACACCCAGCTAATCGGCAATATGGGGAAGCACACACCCAGCTGATCAGCAATGGGGGGAAGGACAGACCGAGCTGATCGGCAATGGGGGGGAAGCACACACCCAGCTGATCGGCAATGGGGAGAAAGGACAGACCCAGGTGATCGGCAATGGGGGGAAGCACACAACCAACTGATCGGCAATGGGGGGAATGACACACCCAGCTCATCGGCAATGGGGGGATAGACACTGCCAGCTGATCGGCAATGTGGGGAAGCACACTCCCAGCTGATCGGCAATGGGGGGACTCACACACCCAGCTGATCGGCAATGGGGGGAAGCACACACCCAGCTGATCGGCAATGCGGGGAAGCACACACCCAGCTGATCGGCAATGGGGGGAAGGACACACCCAGCTCATCGGCAATGGGGGGATAGACACTGCCAGCTGATCGGCAATGTGGGGAAGCACACTCCCAGCTGATCGGCAATGTGGGGATTCACACACCCTGCTGATCGGCAATGGGGGAAACACAGACCCAGCTGATCGGCAATGGGGGAAACACACACCCAGCTGATCGGCAATGGGGGGAAGGACACACCCAACTGATCGGCAATACGGGGTAGGACTCACCCAACTGATCGGCAATTGGGGGAAGCACACACCCAGCTGATCGGCAATGGGGGAAACGCACACTAGCTGATCTGAAATGGGGTAAGCACACACCCAGCTGATCGGCAATGGGGGGAAGGTCACACCCAGCTGATCGGCAATGGGGGGAAGCACACTCCCAGCTGATCGGCAATGCGGGGAAGCACGCGCCCAGCTGATGGCAATGGGGGGAAAGACACACCCAGCTCATCGGCAATGGGGGGAAGCACACACCCAGCTGATCAGCAATGGGGGAAGGCACACACCCAGCAGGTCGGCAATGGTGGGAAGGGCACACCCAGCTGATCGGCAATGGGGGGACGCACACACCCAGCTGATCGGCAATGGGGGGAATCACAAACCCAGCTGATCGGCAATGGGGGGAAGTGCAGACTCAGCTGATCGACAATGGGGGTAAGCACACACCCAGCTGATCGGCAATGCGGGGAAGGACACACCCAGCTGATCGGCAATGGGGGGAACGACACACCCAGCTGATCGGCAATGGGGGGAAGCACACTCCCAGCTGATCGGCAATGCGGGGAAAGGCACACCCAGCTGATCGGCAATGGGGGGAAGATCACACCCAACTGATCGGCAATGGGGGGAAGGACACACCCAGCTGATCGGCAATGGGGGGAAGCACACATACAGCTTATCGGCAATGGGGGAAGCACACACCCAGCTGATCGACAATGGGGGGAAGCACACACACAGCTGATCGGCAATGGGGGGAAGCAAACAGCCAGCTGTTTGGCAATGGGGGCATGCACACACCCAGCTGATCGGCAATGCGCGGAAGGACACACCCAGCTGATCGGCAATGTGGGGAAGCACACACCCAGCTAATCGGCAATGGGGGGAAGCATACACCCAGCTGATCGGCTATGCTGGGAAGCACACACCCAGCTGATCGGCAATGCCGGGAAGTACACACCCAGCTGTTCGGCAATGGGTGGAAGCACACACCCATCTGATCGGCAATACCGGGAAGCACACACCCAGCTGATCGGCAATGCGGGGAAGGACACACCCAGCTGATCGGCAATGGGGAGAAAGGACAGACCCAGCTGATTGGCAATGGGGGGAAGCACACACCCAGCTGATCGGCAATGGGGGGAAGGACACACCCAGCTCATCGGCAATGGGGGGATAGACACTGCCAGCTGATCGGCAATGTGGGGAAGCACACTCCCAGCTGATCGGCAATGTGGGGATTCACACACCCAGCTGATCGGCAATGGGGGAAACACAGACCCAGCTGATCGGCAATGGGGGAAACACACACCCAGCTGATCGGCAATGGGGGGAAGGACACACCCAACTGATCGGCAATACGGGGTAGGACTCACCCAACTGATCGGCAATTGGGGGAAGCACACACCCAGCTGATCGGCAATGGGGGAAACGCACACTAGCTGATCTGAAATGGGGGTAAGCACACACCAAGCTGATCGGCAATGGGGGGAAGGTCACACCCAGCTGATCGGCAATGGGGGGAAGCACACTCCCAGCTGATCGGCAATGCGGGGAAGCACGCGCCCAGCTGATGGCAATGGGGGGAAAGACACACCCAGCTCATCGGCAATGGGGGAAAGCACACACCCAGCTGATCAGCAATGGGGGAAGGCACACACCGAGCAGGTCGGCAATGGGGGGAAGGGCACACCCAGCTGATCGGCAATGGGGGGAAGCACACACCCAGCTGATCGGCAATGGGGGGAATCACAAACCCAGCTGATCGGCAATGGGGGGAAGTGCAGACTCAGCTGATTGACAATGGGGGTAAGCACACACCCAGCTGATCGGCAATGCGGGGAAGGACACACCCAGCTGATCGGCAATGGGGGGAACGACACACCCAGCTGATCGGCAATGGGGGGAAGCACACTCCCACCTGATCGGCAATGCGGGGAAAGGCACACCCAGCTGATCGGCAATGGGGGGAAGATCACACCCAACTGATCGGCAAAGGGGGGGAAGGACACACCCAGCTGATCGGCAATGGGGGGAAGCACACATACAGCTTATCGGCAATGGGGGAAGCACACACCCAGCTGATCGACAATGGGGGGAAGCACACACACAGCTGATCGGCAATGGGGGGAAGCAAACAGCCAGCTGTTTGGCAATGGGGGCATGCACACACCCAGCTGATCGGCAATGCGCGGAAGGACACACCCAGCTGATCGGCAATGTGGGGAAGCACACACCCAGCTAATCGGCAATGGGGGGAAGCATACACCCAGCTGATCGGCTATGCGGCGAAGCACACACCCAGCTGATCGGCAATGCCGGGAGGTACACACCCAGCTGTTCGGCAATGGGTGGAAGCACACACCCAGCTGATCGGCAATACCGGGAAGCACACACCCAGCTGATCGGCAATGCGAGGAAGGACACACCCAGCTGATCGGCAATGGGGGGAAGCACACACCCAGCTGATAGGCAATGCGGGGGACCACACACCCAGCTGATCGGCAATGGGGGAAGGATACACCCAGCTGATCGGCAATGGGGGGAAGGACACTCCCAGCTGATCGGCAATGAGGGGGGAAGCACACACCCAGCTGATCGGCAATGCGGGGAAGCACACACCCAGCTGATCGGCAATGCGGGGAAGGACACACTCAGCTGATCGGCAATGGGGGGAAGCACACTCCCAGCTGATCGGCAATGCCGGGAAGGACACACCCAGCTGATCGGCAAGAGGGGAAGGCACACACCCGGCTGATCGGCAATGGGGGCAAGGACACACCCAGCTGATCGGCAATGGGGGGAAGCACATACCCAGCTGATCGGCAATGGGGGGAAGCACACACCCAGCTGATCGGCAATGGGGGGAAGGACACTCCCAGCTGATCGGCAATGGTGGGGAAGGACACACCCAGCTGATCGGCAAGAGGGGAAGGCACACACCCAGCTGATCGGCAATGGGGGGAAGGACACACCCAGATGATCGGCAATGGGGGGAAGCACATACCCAGCTGATCGGCAATGGGGGTAAGCACACACCCAGCTGATCGGAAATGGGGGGAAGGACACTCCCAGCTGATCGTCAATGGTGGGGAAGCACGCACCCAGCTGATCGGCAATGCGGGAAAGCACACACCCAGCTGATCGGCAATGCGGGGAAGCACACACCAAGCTGAACGGCAATGGGGGAAGGCACACACCCAGCTGATCGGCAATGGGGGGAAGGAGACCCCCAGCTGATCGGCAATGTGGGGAAGCACATACCCAGCTGATCGGCAATGGGGGTAAGCACACACCCAGCTGATCGGAAATGGGGGGAAGGACACTCCCAGCTGATCGTCAATGGTGGGGAAGCACGCACCCAGCAGATCGGCAATGCGGGAAAGCACAGACCCAGCTGATCGGCAATGCGGGGAAGCACACACCAAGCTGATCGGCAATGGGGGAAGGCACACACCCATCTGATCGGCAATGGGGGGAAGGAGACCCCCAGCTGATCGGCAATGTGGGGAAGCACATACCCAGCTGATCGGCAATGGGGGTAAGCACACACCCAGCTGATCGGCAATGGGGGGAAGGGCAGTCCCAGCTGATCGGCAATGGGGGGTTGCACACACCCAGCTGAAAGTCAATGCAGGGAAGGACACACACAGCTGAATGGCAATGGGGGGAACGACATACCCAGCTGATCGGCAATGGGGGGAAGCACACACCCAGCTGATCGGCAATGGGGGGAAGGGCAGACCCAGCTGATCGGCAATGGGGGGTTGCACACACCCAGCTGATCGGCAATGCGGGGAAGGACACACACAGCTGATCGGCAATGCGGGGAAAGACACACCCAGCTGATCGGCAATGGGGGGAAGGACACACCCAGCTGATCGACAGTGGGGGGAAGGACACAACCAGCTGATCGGCAATGGGGGGAAGCACACTCCCAGCTGATCGGCAATGCGGGGATGCACACACCAAGCTGATCAGCAATGTGGGGAAACACACACCCAGCTAATCGGCAATGGGGGGAAGCACACACCCAGCTGATCAGCAATGGGGGAAGGACAGACCGAGCTGATCGGCAATGGGGGGAAGCACACACCCAGCTGATCGGCAATGGGGAGAAAGGACAGACCCAGCTGATCGGCAATGGGGGGAAGCACACACCCAGCTGATCGGCAATGGGGGGAAGGACACACCCAGCTCATCGGCAATGGAGGGATAGACACTGCCAGCTGATCGGCAATGTGGGGAAGCACACTCCCAGCAGATCGGCAATGGGGGGATTCACACACCCAGGTGATCGGCAATGGGGGGAAGCACACACCCAGCTGATCGGCAATGCGGGGAAGCACACACCCAGCTGATCGGCAATGCGGGGAAGGACACTTCCAGCTGATCGGCAATGCGGGGAAGCACACACCCAGCTGATCGGCAATGGGGGTAAGCACACTCCCAGCTGATCGGCAATGGGGGGAAGCACACTCCAAGATGATCTGCAATGGGGAGAGACACACACCCAGCTGATCGGCAATGGGGGGAAGGAAACTCCCAGCTGATCAGCAATGGGGAGAGACACACACCCAGCTGATCGGCAATGGGGGGAAGGAAACTCCCAGCTGATCAGCAATGCGGGGAAGGACACACCCAGCTGATCGGCAATGCGGTGAAGCACACACCCAGCTGATCGGCAATGGGGGAAGGACACACCTAGCTGATCGGCAATGAGGGGAAGGGCACAACCTGCTGATCGGCAATGGGGGGAAGCACAAACCCAGCTGATCGGCAATGGGGGGAAGCACACACCCAGCTGATCGGCAATGCGGGGATGCACACACCCAGCTGATCAGCAATGTGGGGAAACACACACCCAGCTAATCGGCAATGGAGGGAAGCACACACCCAGCTGATCAGCAATGGGGGGAAGGACAGACCGAGCTAATCGGCAATGGGGGGAAGCACACACCCAGCTGATCGGCAATGGGGAGAAAGGACAGACCCAGCTGATTGGCAATGGGGGGAAGCACACACCCAGCTGATCGGCAATGGGGGGAAGGACACACCCAGCTTATCGGCAATGGGGGTTAGACACTGCCAGCTGATCGGCAATGTGGGGAAGCACACTCCCAGCTGATCGGCAATGTGGGGATTCACACACCCAGCTGATCGGCAATGGGGGAAACACAGACCCAGCTGATCGGCAATGGGGGAAACACACACCCAGCTGATCGGCAATGGGGGGAAGGACACACCCAACTGATCGGCAATTGGGGGAAGCACACACCCAGCTGATCGGCAATGGGGGAAACGCACACTAGCTGATCTGAAATGGGGGTAAGCACACACCCAGCTGATCGGCAATGGGGGGAAGGTCACACCCAGCTGATCGGCAATGGGGGGAAGCACACTCCCAGCTGATCGGCAATGCGGGGAAGCACGCACCCAGCTGATGGCAATGGGGGGAAAGACACACCCAGCTCATCGGCAATGGGGGGAAGCACACACCCAGCTGATCAGCAATGGGGGAAGGCACACACCCAGCAGGTCGGCAATGGGGGGAAGGGCACACCCAGCTGATCGGCAATGGGGGGAAGCACACACCCAGCTGATCGGCAATGGGGGGAATCACAAACCCAGCTGATCGGCAATGGGGGGAAGTGCAGACTCAGCTGATCGACAATGGGGGTAAGCACACACCCAGCTGATCGGCAATGCGGGGAAGGACACACCCAGCTGATCGGCAATGGGGGGAACGACACACCCAGCTGATCGGCAATGGGGGGAAGCACACTCCCAGCTGATCGGCAATGCGGGGAAAGGCACACCCAGCTGATCGGCAATGGGGGGAAGATCACACCCAACTGATCGGCAGTGGGGGGAAGGACACACCCAGCTGATCGGCAATGGGGGGAAGCACACATACAGCTTATCGGCAATGGGGGAAGCACACCCAGCTGATCGACAATGGGGGGAAGCACACACACAGCTGATCGGCAATGGGGGGAAGCAAACAGCCAGCTGTTTGGCAATCGGGGCATGCACACACCCAGCTGATCGGCAATGCGCGGAAGGACACACCCAGCTGATCGGCAATGTGGGGAAGCACACACCCAGCTAATCGGCAATGGGGGGAAGCATACACCCAGCTGATCGGCTATGCGGGGAAGCACACACCCAGCTGATCGGCAATGCCGGGAAGTACACACCCAGCTGTTCGGCAATGGGTGGAAGCACACACCCAGCTGATCGGCAATACCGGGAAGCACACACCCTGCTGATCGGCAATGCGGGGAAGGACACACCCAGCTGATCGGCAATGGGGGGAAACACACAACCAGCTGATCGGCAATGGGAGGAAGCACACACCCATTTGATCGGCAGTGGGGGGAAAGACAGACCAAGCTGATCGGCAATGGGGGAAGCACACACCCAGCTGATAGGCAATGCGGGGGAACACACACCCAGCTGATCGGCAATGGGGGAAGGATACACCCAGCTGATCGGCAATTGGGGGAAGGACACTCCCAGCTGATCGGTATTGGGGGGGGGAAGCACACACCCAGCTGATCGGCAATGCGGGGAAGCACACACCCAGCTGATCGGCAATGCGGGGAAGGACACACTCAGCTGAGCGGCAATGGGGGGAAGCACACTCCCAGCTGATCGGCAATGCCGGGAAGGACACACCCAGCTGATCGGCAAGAGGGGAAGGCACACACCCGGCTGATCGGCAATGGGGGCAAGGACACACCCAGATGATCGGCAATGGGGGGAAGCACATACCCAGCTGATCGGCAATGGGGGGATGCACACACCCAGCTGATCGGCAATGGGGGAAGGACACTCCCAGCTGATCGGCAATGGTGGGGAAGGACACACCCAGCTGATCGGCAAGAGGGGAAGGCACACACCCAGCTGATCGGCAATGGGGGGAAGGACTCACCCAGATGATCGGCAATGGGGGGAAGGACATACCCAGCTGATCGGCAATGGGGGTAAGCACACACCCAGCTGATCGGAAATGGGGGGAAGGACACTCCCAGCTGATCGTCAATGGTGGGGAAGCACGCACCCAGCAGATCGGCAATGCGGGGAAGCACACACCCAGCTGATCGGCAATGCAGGGAAGCACACACCAAGCTGATAGGCAATGGGGGAAGGCACACACCCAGCTGATCGGCAATGGGGGGAAGGGCAGTCCCAGCTGATCGGCAATGGGGGGTTGCACACACCCAGCTGAAAGTCAATGCAGGGAAGGACACACACAGCTGAACGGCAATGGGGGGAACGACATACCCAGCTGATCGGCAATGGGGGGAAGCACACACCCAGCTGATCGGCAATGGGGGAAGGGCAGACCCAGCTGATCGGCAATGGGGGGTTGCACACACCCAGCTGATCGGCAATGCGGGGAAGGACACACACAGCTGATCGGCAATGCGGGGAAAGACACACCCAGCTGATCGGCAATGGGGGGAAGGACACACCCAGCTGATCGGCATTGGGGGGAAGGACACAACCAGCTGATCGGCAATGGGGGGAAGCACTCTCCCAGCTGATCGGCAATGTGGGAAAGCACGCACCCACCTGATCGGCAATGGGGGGAAGCACACACCCAGCTGATTCGCAATGCGGGGAAGGACACACCCAGCTGATCGGCAATGGGGGGAAGCACACACCCAGCTGATCGGCAATGCGGGGATGCACACACCAAGCTGATCAGCAATGTGGCGAAACACACACCCAGCTAATCGGCAATGGGGGGAAGCACACACCCAGCTGATCAGCAATGGGGGAAGGACAGACCGAGCTGATCGGCAATGGGGGGAAGCACACACCCAGCTGATCGGCAATGGGGAAAAAGGACAGACCCAGCTGATCGGCAATGGGGGGAAGCACACACCCAGCTGATCGGCAATGGGGGGAAGGACACACCCAGCTCATCGGCAATGGAGGGATAGACACTGCCAGCTGATCGGCAATGTGGGGAAGCACACTCCCAGCAGATCGGCAATGGGGGGATTCACACACCCAGGTGATCGGCAATGGGGGGAAGCACACACCCAGCTGATCGGCAATGCGGGGAAGCACACACCCAGCTGATCGGCAATGCGGGGAAGGACACTTCCAGCTGATCGGAATTCGGGGAAGCACACACCCAGCTGATCGGCAATGGGGGGAAGGACACACCCAACTGATCGGCAATGTGGGGAAGGACACACCTAACTGATCGGCAATGGAGGGAAACACACACCCAGCTGATCGGCAATGGGGGAAACACACACCCAGCTGATCGGCAATGGGGGTAAGCACACTCCCAGCTGATCGGCAATGGGGGGAAGCACACTCCAAGATGATCTGCAATGCGGATAGACACACACCCAGCTGATCGGCAATGGTGGGAAGGAAACTCCCAGCTTATCAGCAATGCGGGGAAGGACACACCCAGCTGATCGGCAATGCGGGGAAGCACACACCCAGCTGATCGGCAATGGGGGAAGGACACACCTAGCTGATCGGCAATGAGGGGAAGGGCACAACCTGCTGATCGGCAATGGGGGGAAGCACAAACCCAGCTGATCGGCAATGGGGGGAAGCACACACCCAGCTGATCGGCAATGCGGGGATGCACACACCCAGCTGATCAGCAATGTGGGGAAACACACACCCAGCTAATCGGCAATGGAGGGAAGCACACACCCAGCTGATCAGCAATGGGGGGAAGGACAGACCGAGCTAATCGGCAATGGGGGGAAGCACACACCCAGCTGATCGGCAATGGGGAGAAAGGACAGACCCAGCTGAATGGCAATGGGGGGAAGCACACACCCAGCTGATCGGCAATGGGGGGAAGGACACACCCAGCTCATCGGCAATGGGGGGATAGACACTGCCAGCTGATCGGCAATGTGGGGAAGCACACTCCCAGCTGATCGGCAATGTGGGGATTCACACACCCAGCTGATCGGCAATGGAGGAAACACAGACCCAGCTGATCGGCAATGGGGGAAACACACACCCAGCTGATCGGCAATGGGGGGAAGGACACACCCAACTGATCGGCAATTGGGGGAAGCACACACTCAGCTGATCGGCAATGGGGGAAACGCACACTAGCTGATCTGAAATGGGGGTAAGCACACACCCAGCTGATGGGCAATGGGGGGAAGGTCACACCCAGCTGATCGGCAATGGGGGGAAGCACACTCCCAGCTGATCGGCAATGCGGGGAAGCACGCACCCAGCTGATGGAAATGGGGGGAAAGACACACCCAGCTCATCGGCAATGGGGGGAAGGGCACACCCAGCTGATCGGCAATGGGGGGAAGCACACACCCAGCTGATCGGCAAAGGGGGGAATCACACACCCAGCTGATCGGCAATGGGGGGAAGTGCAGACTCAGCTGATCGACAATGGGGGTAAGCACACACGCAGCTGATCGGCAATGCGGGGAAGGACACACCCAGCTGATCGGCAATGGGGGGAACGACACACCCAGCTGATCGGCAATGGGGGGAAGCACACTCCCAGCTGATCGGCAATGCGGGGAAAGGCACACCCAGCTGATCGGCAATGGGGGGAAGATCACACCCAACTTAACGGCAATGGGGGGAAGGACACACCCAGCTGATCGGCAATGGGGGGAAGCACACATACAGCGTATCGGCAATGGGGGAAGCACACACCCAGCTGATCGACAATGGAAGGAAGCACACACACAGCTGATCGGCAATGGGGGGAAGCAAACAGCCAGCTGTTTGGCAATGGGGGCATGCACACACCCAGCTGATCGGCAATGCGCGGAAGGACACACCCAGCTGATCGGCAATGTGGGGAAGCACACACCCAGCTAATCGGCAATGGGGGGAAGCATACACCCAGCTGATCGGCTATGCGGGGAAGCACACACCCAGCTGATCGGCAATGCCGGGAAGTACACACCCAGCTGTTCGGCAATGGGTGGAAGCACACACCCAGCTGATCGGCAATACCGGGAAGCACACACCCAGCTGATCGGCAATGCGGGGAAGGACACACCCAGCTGATCGGCAATGGGGGGAAGCACACAACCAGCTGATCGGCAATGGGAGGAAGCACACACCCATTTGATCGGCAGTGGGGGGAAAGACAGACCAAGCTGATCGGCAATGGGGGGAAGCACACACCCAGCTGATAGGCAATGCGGGGGAACACACACCCAGCTGATCGGCAATGGGGGAAGGATACACCCAGCTGATCGGCAATGGGGGGAAGCACACTCCCAGCTGATCGGCAATGCCGGAAAGGACACATCCAGCTGAATGGCAAGAGTGGAAGGCACACACCCAGCTGATCGGCAATGGGGGGAAGGACACACCCAGATGATCGGCAATGGGGGGAAGCACATACCCAACTGATCGGCAATGGGGGGAAGCACACACCCAGCTGATCGGCAATGGGGGGAAGGACACTCCCAGCTGATCGTCAATGGTGGGGAAGGACACACCCAGCTGATCGGCAAGAGGGGAAGGCACACACCCAGCTGATCGGCAATGGGGGGAAGGACACACCCAGATGATCGGCAATGGGGGGAAGCACATACCCAGCTGATCGGCAATGGGGGTAAGCACACACCCAGCTGATCGGCAATGGGGGGAAGGACACTCCCAGCTGATCGTCAATGGTGGGGAAGCACGCACCCAGCAGATCGGCAATGCGGGGAAGCACACACCCAGCTGATCGGCAAAGTGGGGAAGCACATACCCAGCTGATCGGCAATGGGGGCAAGCACACACCCAGCTGATCGGCAATGGGGGGAAGGGCAGTCCCAGCTGATCGGCAATGGGGGGTTGCACACACCCAGCTGAAAGGCAATGCAGGGAAGGACACACACAGCTGAACGGCAATGGGGGGAACGACATACCCAGCTGATCGGCAATGGGGGGAAGCACACACCCAGCTGATCGGCAATGCCGGGAAGCACACACCCAGCTGATCGGCAATGCGGGGAAGGACACACCCAGCTGATCGGCAATGGGGGGAAGCACACACCCAGCTGATCGGCAATGGGGGGAAGGACACTCCCAGCTGATCGGCAATGGTGGGGAAGGACACACCCAGCTGATCGGCAAGAGGGGAAGGCACACACCCAGCTGATCGGCAATGGGGGGGAAGGACACACCCAGATGATCGGCAATGGGGGGAAGCACATACCCAGCTGATCGGCAATGGGTGTAAGCACACACCCAGCTGATCGGCAATGGGGGGAAGGACACTCCCAGCTGATCGTCAATGGTGGGGAAGAATGCACCCAGCAGATCGGCAATGCGGGGAAGCACACACCCAGCTGATCGGCAATGCGGGGAAGCACACACCCAGCTGATCGGCAATGGGGAAAGGCACACACCCAGCTGATCGGCAATGGGGGGAAGGAGACACCCAGCTGATCGGCAAAGTGGGGAAGCACATACCCAGCTGATCGGCAATGGGGGCAAGCACACACCCAGCTGATCGGCAATGGGGGGAAGGGCAGTCCCAGCTGATCGGCAATGGGGGGTTGCACACAGCCATCTGAAAGGCAATGCAGGGAAGGACACACACAGCTGAACGGCAATGGGGGGAACGACATACCCAGCTGATCGGCAATGGGGGGAAGCACACACCCAGCTGATCGGCAATGGGGGGAAGGGCAGACCCAGCTGATCGGCAATGGGGGGTTGCACACACCCAGCTGATCGGCAATGCGGGGAAGGACACACACAGCTGATCGGCAATGCGGGGAAAGACACACCCAGCTGATCGGCAATGGGGGGAAGGACACACCCAGCTGATCGGCAGTGGGGGGAAGGACACAACCAGCTGATCGGCAATGGGGGGAAGCACACTCCCAGCTGATCGGCAATGTGGGAAAGCACGCACCCACCTGATCGGCAATGGGGGGAAGCACACACCCAGCTGATTCGCAATGCGGGGAAGGACACACCCAGCTGATCGGCAATGGGGGGAAGCACACACCCAGCTGATCGGCAATGCGGGGATGCACACACCAAGCTGATCAGCAATGTGGGGAAACACACACCCAGCTGATCGGCAATGGGGGGAAGGACACACCCAGCTGATCAGCAATGGGGGAAGGACAGACCGAGCTGATCGGCAATGGGGGGAAGCACACACCCAGCTGATCGGCAATGGGGAGAAAGGACAGACCCAGCTGATCGGCAATGGGGGGAAGCACCCACCCAGCTGATCGGCAATGGGCGGAAGGACACACCCAGCTCATCGGCAATGGGGGGATAGACACTGCCAGCTGATCGGCAATGTGGGGAAGCACACTCCCAGCAGATCGGCAATGGGGGGATTCACACACCCAGGTGATCGGCAATGGGGGGAAGCACACACCCAGCTGATCGGCAATGCGGGGAAGCACACACCCAGCTGATCGGCAATGCGGGGAAGGACACTTCCAGCTGATCGGCAATGCGGGGAAGCACACACCCAGGTGATCGGCAATGGAGGGAAACACACACCCAGCTGACCGGCAATGGGGGAAACACACACCCAGCTGATCGGCAATGGGGGTAAGCACACTCCCAGCTGATCGGCAATGGGCGGAAGCACACTCCAAGATGATCTGCAATGGGGAGAGACACACACCCAGCTGATCGGCAATGGGGGGAAGGAAATTCCCAGCTGATCAGCAATGCGGGGAAGGACACACCCAGCTGATCGGCAATGCGGGGAAGCACACACCCAGCTGATCGGCAATGGGGGAAGGACACACCAAGCTGATCGGCAATGAGGGGAAGGGCACACCCTGCTGATCGGCAATGGGGGGAAGCACAAACCCACCTGATCGGCAATGGGGGGAAGCACACACCCAGCTGATTCGCAATGCGGGGATGGACACACCCAGCTGATCGGCAATGGGGGGAAGCACACATCCAGCTGATCGGCAATGCGGGGATGCACACACCCAGCTGATCAGCAATGTGGGGAAACACACACCCAGCTAATCGGCAGTCGGGGAAAGCACACACCCAGCTGATCAGCAATGGGGGGAAGGACAGACCGAACTGATCGGCAATGGGGGGAAGCACACACCCAGCTGATTGGCAATGGGGAGAAAGGACAGACCCAGCTGATTGGCAATGGGGGGGAAGCACACGCCCAGCTGATCGGCAATGGGGGGGAAGGACACACCCAGCTCATCGGCAATGGGGGGATAGACACTGCCAGCTGATCGGCAATGTGGGGAAGCACACTCCCAGCTGATCGACAATGGGGGGATTCACACACCCAGCTGATCGGCAATGGGGGAAACACAGACCCAGCTGATCGGCAATGGGGGAAACACACACCCAGCTGATCGGCAATGGGGGGAAGGACACACCCAACTGATCGGCAATGCGGGGTAGGACTCACCCAACTGATCGGCAATGGGGGGAAGCACACACCCAGCTGATCGGCAATGGGGATAACGCACACTAGCTGATCTGAAATGGGGGTAAGCACACACCCAGCTGATCGGCAATGGGGGGAAGGTCACACCCAGCTGATCGGCAATGGGGGGAAGCACACTCCCAGCTGATCGGCAATGCGGGGAAGCACGCACCCAGCTGATGGCAATGGGGGGAAAGACACACCCAGCTCATCGGCAATGGGGGGAAGCACACACCCAGCTGATCAGCAATGCGGGGAAGGACACACCCAGCTGATCGGCAATGGGGGAAGGCACACACCCAGCTGGTCGGCAATGGGGGGAAGGACACACCCAGCTGATCGGCAATGCGGGGAAGCACACACCCAGCTGATCGGCAATGCCGGGAAGGACACACCCAGCTAATCGGCAATGGGTGGAAGCACACACCCAGCTGATCGGCAATGCCGGGAAGCACACACCCAGCTGATCGGCAATGCGGGGAAGCACACACCCAGCTGATCGGCAATGCCGGGAAGGACACACCCAGCTAATCGGCAATGGGTGGAAGCACACACCCAGCTGATCGGCAATGCCGGGAAGCACACACCCAGCTGATCGGCAATGTGGGGAAGGACACACCCAGCTGATCGGCAATGGGGGGAAGCACACACCCAGCTAATCGGCAATGGGGGGAAGCATACACCCAGCTGATCGGCTATGCGGGGAAGCACACACCCAGCTGATCGGCAATGCCGGGAAGGACACACCCAGCTAATCGGCAATGGGTGGAAGCACACACCCAGCTGATCGGCAATGCGCGGAAGGACACACCCAGCTGATCGGCAATGGGGGGAAGCACACACCCAGCTAATCGGCAATGGGGGGAAGCATACACCCAGCTGATCGGCTATGCGGGGAAGCACACACCCAGCTGATCGGCAATGCCGGGAAGGACACACCCAGCTATTCGGCAATGGGTGGAAGCACACACCCAGCTAATCGGCAATGGGGGGAAGCATACACCCAGCTGATCGGCTATGCGGGGAAGCACACACCCAGCTGATCGGCAATGCCGGGAAGGACACACCCAGCTAATCGGCAATGGGTGGAAGCACACACCCAGCTGATTGGCAATGCCGGGAAGCACACACCCAGCTGATCGGCAATGCGGGGAAGGACACACCCAGCTGATCGGCAATGGGGGGAAGCACACACCCAGCTGATCGGCAATGGGGGGAAGCAAACACCCAGCTGATCGGCTATGCGGGGAAGCACACACCCAGCTGATCGGCAATGCCGGGAAGGACACACCCAGCTAATCGGCAATGGGTGGAAGCACACACCCAGCTGATCGGCAATGCCGGGAAGCACACACCCAGCTGATCGGCAATGCGCGGAAGGACACACCCAGCTGATCGGCAATGGGGGGAAGCACACACCCAGCTAATCGGCAATGGGGGGAAGCATACACCCAGCTGATCGGCTATGCGGGGAAGCACACACCCAGCTGATCGGCAATGCCGGGAAGGACACACCCAGCTAATCGGCAATGGGTGGAAGCACACACCCAGCTGATCGGCAAGGCCGGGAAGCACACACCCAGCTGATCGGCAATGCGGGGAAGGACACACCCAGCTGATCGGCAATGGGGGGAAGCACACACCCAGCTGATCGGCAATGGGAGGAAGCACACACCCACATGATCGGCAGTGGGGGGAAGGACAGACCAAGCTGATCGGCAATGGGGAGAAGGACACACACAGCTGATCGGCAATGCGGGGGAACACACACCCAGCTGATCGGCAATGGGGGAAGTATACACCCAGCTGATCGGCAATGGGGGGAAGGACACTCCCAGCTGATCGGCATTAGGGGAAGGCACACACCCAGCTGATCGGCATTGGGAGGAAGAACACACCCAGATGATCGGCAATGGGGGGAAGCACATACCCAGCTGATCGGCAATGGGGGGAAGCACACACCCAGCTGATCGGCAATGGGGGGAAGGTCACTCCCAGCTGATCGGCAATGGTGGGGAAGCACGCACCCAGCAGATCGGCAATGATGGAAGCACACAACCAGCTGATCGGCATTGCGGGGAAGCACTCACCCATCTGATCGGCAATGGGGGAAGACACACACCCAGCTGATCGGCAATGGGGGGAAGGAGACACCAAGCTGATCGGCAATGGGGGGAAGCACATACCCAGCTGATCGGCAATGGGGGGAAGCACACACCCAGCTGATCGGCAATGGGGGGAAGGGCAGTCCCAGCTGATCGGCAATGGGGGGTTGCACACACCCAGTTTAAAGGCAATGCGGGGAAGGACACACACAGCTGAACGGCAATGGGGGGAACGACATACCCAGCTGATCGGCAATGGGGAGAAGCACACACCCAGCTGATGGGCAATGGGGGGAAGGTCACACCCAGCTGATCGGCAATGGGGGGAAGCACACTCCCAGCTGATCGGCAATGCGGGGAAGCACGCACCCAGCTGATGGAAATGGGGGGAAAGACACACCCAGCTCATCGGCAATGGGGGGAAGCACACACCCAGCTGATCAGCAATGGGGGAAGGCACACACCCAGCAGGTCGGCAATGGGGGTAAGGGCACACCCAGCTGATCGGCAATGGGGGGAAGCACACACCCAGCTGATCGGCAAAGGGGGGAATCACACACCCAGCTGATCGGCAATGGGGGGAAGTGCAGACTCAGCTTATCGACAATGGGGGTAAGCACACACGCAGCTGATCGGCAATGCGGGGAAGGACACACCCAGCTGATCGGCAATGGGGGGAACGACACACCCAGCTGATCGGCAATGGGGGGAAGCACACTCCCAGCTGATCGGCAATGCGGGGAAAGGCACACCCAGCTGATCGGCAATGGGGGGAAGATCACACCCAACTTAACGGCAATGGGGGGAAGGACACACCCAGCTGATCGGCAATGGGGGGAAGCACACATACAGCGTATCGGCAATGGGGGAAGCACACACCCAGCTAGTCGACAATGGAAGGAAGCACACACACAGCTGATCGGCAATGGGGGGAAGCAAACAGCCAGCTGTTTGGCAATGGGGGCATGCACACACCCAGCTGATCAGCAATGCGCGGAAGGACACACCCAGCTGATCGGCAATGTGGGGAAGCACACACCCAGCTAATCGGCAATGGGGGGAAGCATACACCCAGCTGATCGGCTATGCGGGGAAGCACACACCCAGCTGATCGGCAATGCCGGGAAGTACACACCCAGCTGTTCGGCAATGGGTGGAAGCACACACCCAGCTGATCGGCAATACCGGGAAGCACACACCCAGCTGATCGGCAATGCGGGGAAGGACACACCCAGCTGATCGGCAATGGGGGGAAGCACACAACCAGCTGATCGGCAATGGGAGGAAGCACACACCCATTTGATCGGCAGTGGGGGGAAAGACAGACCAAGCTGATCGGCAATGGGGGGAAGCACACACCCAGCTGATAGGCAATGCGGGGGAACACACACCCAGCTGATCGGCAATGGGGGAAGGATACACCCAGCTGATCGGCAATGGGGGGAAGCACACTCCCAGCTGCTCGGCAATGCCGGAAAGGACACATCCAGCTGATCGGCAAGAGTGGAAGGCACACACCCAGCTGATCGGCAATGGGGGGAAGGACACACCCAGATGATCGGCAATGGGGGGAAGCACATACCCAACTGATCGGCAATGGGGGGAAGCACACACCCAGCTGATCGGCAATGGGGGGAAGGACACTCCCAGCTGATCGTCAATGGTGGGGAAGGACACACCCAGCTGATCGGCAAGAGGGGAAGGCACACACCCAGCTGATCGGCAATGGGGGGAAGGACACACCCAGATGATCGGCAATGGGGGGAAGCACATACCCAGCTGATCGGCAATGGGGGTAAGCACACACCCAGCTGATCGGCAATGGGGGGAAGGACACTCCCAGCTGATCGTCAATGGTGGGGAAGCACGCACCCAGCAGATCGGCAATGCGGGGAAGCACACACCCAGCTGATCGGCAATGCGGGGAAGCACACACCCAGCTGATCGGCAATGGGGAAAGGCACACACCCAGCTGATCGGCAATGGGGGGAAGGAGACACCCAGCTGATCGGCAAAGTGGGGAAGCACATACCCAGCTGATCGGCAATGGGGGCAAGCACACACCCAGCTGATCGGCAATGGGGGGAAGGGCAGTCCCAGCTGATCGGCAATGGGGGGTTGCACACACCCAGCTGAAAGGCAATGCAGGGAAGGACACACACAGCTGAACGGCAATGGGGGGAACGACATACCCAGCTGATCGGCAATGGGGGGAAGCACACACCCAGCTGATCGGCAATGCCGGGAAGCACACACCCAGCTGATCGGCAATGCGGGGAAGGACACTCCCAGCTGATCGGCAATGGTGGGGAAGGACACACCCAGCTGATCGGCAAGAGGGGAAGGCACACACCCAGCTGATCGGCAATGGGGGGGAAGGACACACCCAGATGATCGGCAATGGGGGGAAGCACATACCCAGCTGATCGGCAATGGGGGGAAGGACACTCCCAGCTGATCGTCAATGGTGGGGAAGAACGCACCCAGCAGATCGGCAATGCGGGGAAGCACACACCCAGCTGATCGGCAATGCGGGGAAGCACACACCCAGCTGATCGGCAATGGGGAAAGGCACACACCCAGCTGATCGGCAATGGGGGGAAGGAGACACCCAGCTGATCGGCAAAGTGGGGAAGCACATACCCAGCTGATCGGCAATGGGGGCAAGCACACACCCAGCTGATCGGCAAAGGGGGGAAGGGCAGTCCCAGCTGTTCGGCAATGGGGGGTTGCACACAGCCTGCTGAAAGGCAATGCAGGGAAGGACACACACAGCTGAACGGCAATGGGGGGAACGACATACCCAGCTGATCGGCAATGGGGGGAAGCACACACCCAGCTGATCGGCAATGGGGGGAAGGGCAGACCCAGCTGATCGGCAATGGGGGGTTGCACACACCCAGCTGATCGGCAATGCGGGGAAGGACACACACAGCTGATCGGCAATGCGGGGAAAGACACACCCAGCTGATCGGCAATGGGGGGAAGGACACACCCAGCTGATCGGCAGTGGGGGGAAGGACACACCCAGCTAATCGGCAATGGGTGGAAGCACACACCCAGCTGATCGGCAATGCGCGGAAGGACACACCCAGCTGATCGGCAATGGGGGGAAGCACACACCCAGCTAATCGGCAATGGGGGGAAGCATACACCCAGCTGATCGGCTATGCGGGGAAGCACACACCCAGCTGATCGGCAATGCCGGGAAGGACACACCCAGCTATTCGGCAATGGGTGGAAGCACACACCCAGCTAATCGGCAATGGGGGGAAGCATACACCCAGCTGATCGGCTATGCGGGGAAGCACACACCCAGCTGATCGGCAATGCCGGGAAGGACACACCCAGCTAATCGGCAATGGGTGGAAGCACACACCCAGCTGATCGGCAATGCCGGGAAGCACACACCCAGCTGATCGGCAATGCGGGGAAGGACACACCCAGCTGATCGGCAATGGGGGGAAGCACACACCCAGCTGATCGGCAATGGGGGGAAGCAAACACCCAGCTGATCGGCTATGCGGGGAAGCACACACCCAGCTGATCGGCAATGCCGGGAAGGACACACCCAGCTAATCGGCAATGGGTGGAAGCACACACCCAGCTGATCGGCAATGCCGGGAAGCACACACCCAGCTGATCGGCAATGCGCGGAAGGACACACCCAGCTGATCGGCAATGGGGGGAAGCACACACCCAGCTAATCGGCAATGGGGGGAAGCATACACCCAGCTGATCGGCTATGCGGGGAAGCACACACCCAGCTGATCGGCAATGCCGGGAAGGACACACCCAGCTAATCGGCAATGGGTGGAAGCACACACCCAGCTGATCGGCAAGGCCGGGAAGCACACACCCAGCTGATCGGCAATGCGGGGAAGGACACACCCAGCTGATCGGCAATGGGGGGAAGCACACACCCAGCTGATCGGCAATGGGAGGAAGCACACACCCACATGATCGGCAGTGGGGGGAAGGACAGACCAAGCTGATCGGCAATGGGGAGAAGGACACACACAGCTGATCGGCAATGCGGGGGAACACACACCCAGCTGATCGGCAATGGGGGAAGTATACACCCAGCTGATCGGCAATGGGGGGAAGGACACTCCCAGCTGATCGGCAATAGGGGAAGGCACACACCCAGCTGATCGGCATTGGGAGGAAGAACACACCCAGATGATCGGCAATGGGGGGAAGCACATACCCAGCTGATCGGCAATGGGGGGAAGCACACACCCAGCTGATCGGCAATGGGGGGAAGGTCACTCCCAGCTGATCGGCAATGGTGGGGAAGCACGCACCCAGCAGATCGGCAATGCGGGGAAGCACACAACCAGCTGATCGGCATTGCGGGGAAGCACTCACCCAGCTGATCGGCAATGGGGGAAGACACACACCCAGCTGATCGGCAATGGGGGGAAGGAGACACCAAGCTGATCGGCAATGGGGGGAAGCACATACCCAGCTGATCGGCAATGGGGGGAAGCACACACCCAGCTGATCGGCAATGGGGGGAAGGGCAGTCCCAGCTGATCGGCAATGGGGGGTTGCACACACCCAGTTTAAAGGCAATGCGGGGAAGGACACACACAGCTGAACGGCAATGGGGGGAACGACATACCCAGCTGATCGGCAATGGGGAGAAGCACACACCCAGCTGATGGGCAATGGGGGGAAGGTCACACCCAGCTGATCGGCAATGGGGGGAAGCACACTCCCAGCTGATCGGCAATGCGGGGAAGCACGCACCCAGCTGATGGAAATGGGGGGAAAGACACACCCAGCTCATCGGCAATGGGGGGAAGCACACACCCAGCTGATCAGCAATGGGGGAAGGCACACACCCAGCAGGTCGGCAATGGGGGTAAGGGCACACCCAGCTGATCGGCAATGGGGGGAAGCACACACCCAGCTGATCGGCAAAGGGGGGAATCACACACCCAGCTGATCGGCAATGGGGGGAAGTGCAGACTCAGCTTATCGACAATGGGGGTAAGCACACACGCAGCTGATCGGCAATGCGGGGAAGGACACACCCAGCTGATCGGCAATGGGGGGAACGACACACCCAGCTGATCGGCAATGGGGGGAAGCACACTCCCAGCTGATCGGCAATGCGGGGAAAGGCACACCCAGCTGATCGGCAATGGGGGGAAGATCACACCCAACTTAACGGCAATGGGGGGAAGGACACACCCAGCTGATCGGCAATGGGGGGAAGCACACATACAGCGTATCGGCAATGGGGGAAGCACACACCCAGCTAGTCGACAATGGAAGGAAGCACACACACAGCTGATCGGCAATGGGGGGAAGCAAACAGCCAGCTGTTTGGCAATGGGGGCATGCACACACCCAGCTGATCGGCAATGCGCGGAAGGACACACCCAGCTGATCGGCAATGTGGGGAAGCACACACCCAGCTAATCGGCAATGGGGGGAAGCATACACCCAGCTGATCGGCTATGCGGGGAAGCACACACCCAGCTGATCGGCAATGCCGGGAAGTACACACCCAGCTGTTCGGCAATGGGTGGAAGCACACACCCAGCTGATCGGCAATACCGGGAAGCACACACCCAGCTGATCGGCAATGCGGGGAAGGACACACCCAGCTGATCGGCAATGGGGGGAAGCACACAACCAGCTGATCGGCAATGGGAGGAAGCACACACCCATTTGATCGGCAGTGGGGGGAAAGACAGACCAAGCTGATCGGCAATGGGGGGAAGCACACACCCAGCTGATAGGCAATGCGGGGGAACACACACCCAGCTGATCGGCAATGGGGGAAGGATACACCCAGCTGATCGGCAATGGGGGGAAGCACATTCCCAGCTGATCGGCAATGCCGGAAAGGACACATCCAGCTGATCGGCAAGAGTGGAAGGCACACACCCAGCTGATCGGCAATGGGGGGAAGGACACACCCAGATGATCGGCAATGGGGGGAAGCACATACCCAACTGATCGGCAATGGGGGGAAGCACACACCCAGCTGATCGGCAATGGGGGGAAGGACACTCCCAGCTGATCGTCAATGGTTGGGAAGGACACACCCAGCTGATCGGCAAGAGGGGAAGGCACACACACAGCTGATCGGCAATGGGGGGAAGGACACACCCAGATGATCGGCAATGGGGGGAAGCACATACCCAGCTGATCGGCAATGGGGGTAAGCACACACCCAGCTGATCGGCAATGGGGGGAAGGACACTCCCAGCTGATCGTCAATGGTGGGGAAGCACGCACCCAGCAGATCGGCAATGCGGGGAAGCACACACCCAGCTGATCGGCAATGCGGGGAAGCACACACCCAGCTGATCGGCAATGGGGAAAGGCACACACCCAGCTGATCGGCAATGGGGGGAAGGAGACACCCAGCTGATCGGCAAAGTGGGGAAGCACATACCCAGCTGATCGGCAATGGGGGCAAGCTCACACCCAGCTGATCGGCAATGGGGGGAAGGGCAGTCCCAGCTGATCGGCAATGGGGGGTTGCACACACCCAGCTGAAAGGCAATGCAGGGAAGGACACACACAGCTGAACGGCAATGGGGGGAACGACATACCCAGCTGATCGGCAATGGGGGGAAGCACACACCCAGCTGATCGGCAATGCCGGGAAGCACACACCCAGCTGATCGGCAATGCGGGGAAGGACACACCCAGCTGATCGGCAATGGGGGGAAGCACACACCCAGCTGATCGGCAATGGGGGGAAGGACACTCCCAGCTGATCGGCAATGGTGGGGAAGGACACACCCAGCTGATCGGCAAGAGGGGAAGGCACACACCCAGCTGATCGGCAATGGGGGGGAAGGACACACCCAGATGATCGGCAATGGGGGGAAGCACATACCCAGCTGATCGGCAATGGGGGGAAGGACACTCCCAGCTGATCGTCAATGGTGGGGAAGAACGCACCCAGCAGATCGGCAATGCGGGGAAGCACACACCCAGCTGATCGGCAATGCGAGGAAGCACACACCCAGCTGATCGGCAATGGGGAAAGGCACACACCCAGCTGATCGGCAATGGGGGGAAGGAGACACCCAGCTGATCGGCAAAGTGGGGAAGCACATACCCAGCTGATCGGCAATGGGGGCAAGCACACACCCAGCTGATCGGCAAAGGGGGGAAGGGCAGTCCCAGCTGTTCGGCAATGGGGGGTTGCACACAGCCAGCTGAAAGGCAATGCAGGGAAGGACACACACAGCTGAACGGCAATGGGGGGAACGACATACCCAGCTGATCGGCAATGGGGGGAAGCACACACCCAGCTGATCGGCAATGGGGGGAAGGGCAGACCCAGCTGATCGGCAATGGGGGGTTGCACACACCCAGCTGATCGGCAATGCGGGGAAGGACACACACAGCTGATCGGCAATGCGGGGAAAGACACACCCAGCTGATCGGCAATGGGGGGAAGGACACACCCAGCTGATCGGCAGTGGGGGGAAGGACACAACCAGCTGATCGGCAATGGGGGGAAGCACACTCCCAGCTGATCGGCAATGTGGGAAAGCACGCACCCACCTGATCGGCAATGGGGGGAAGCACACACCCAGCTGATTCGCAATGCGGGGAAGGACACACCCAGCTGATCGGCAATGGGGGGAAGCACACACCCAGCTGATCGGCAATGCGGGGATGCACACACCAAGCTGATCAGCAATGTGGGGAAACACACACCCAGCTGATCGGCAATGGGGGGAAGGACACACCCAGCTGATCAGCAATGGGGGAAGGACAGACCGAGCTGATCGGCAATGGGGGGAAGCACACACCCAGCTGATCGGCAATGGGGAGAAAGGACAGACCCAGCTGATCGGCAATGGGGGGAAGCACCCACCCAGCTGATCGGCAATGGGGGGAAGGACACACCCAGCTCATTGGCAATGGGGGGATAGACACTGCCAGCTGATCGGCAATGTGGGGAAGCACACTCCCAGCAGATCGGCAATGGGGGGATTCACACACCCAGGTGATCGGCAATGGGGGGAAGCACACACCCAGCTGATCGGCAATGCGGGGAAGCACACACCCAGCTGATCGGCAATGCGGGGAAGGACACTTCCAGCTGATCGGCAATGCGGGGAAGCACACACCCAGGTGATCGGCAATGGAGGGAAACACACACCCAGCTGACCGGCAATGGGGGAAACACACACCCAGCTGATCGGCAATGGGGGTAAGCACACTCCCAGCTGATCGGCAATGGGGGGAAGCACACTCCAAGATGATCTGCAATGGGGAGAGACACACACCCAGCTGATCGGCAATGGGGGGAAGGAAACTCCCAGCTGATCAGCAATGCGGGGAAGGACACACCCAGCTGATCGGCAATGCGGGGAAGCACACACCCAGCTGATCGGCAATGGGGGAAGGACACACCAAGCTGATCGGCAATGAGGGGAAGGGCACACCCTGCTGATCGGCAATGGGGGGAAGCACAAACCCACCTGATCGGCAATGGGGGGAAGCACACACCCAGCTGATTCGCAATGCGGGGATGGACACACCCAGCTGATCGGCAATGGGGGGAAGCACACATCCAGCTGATCGGCAATGCGGGGATGCACACACCCAGCTGATCAGCAATGTGGGGAAACACACACCCAGCTAATCGGCAGTCGGGGAAAGCAGACACCCAGCTGATCAGCAATGGGGGGAAGGACAGACCGAGCTGATCGGCAATGGGGGGAAGCACACACCCAGCTGATTGGCAATGGGGAGAAAGGACAGACCCAGCTGATTGGCAATGGGGGGTAAGCACACGCCCAGCTGATCGGCAATGGGGGGAAGGACACACCCAGCTCATCGGCAATGGGGGGATAGACACTGCCAGCTGAGCGGCAATGTGGGGAAGCACACTCCCAGCTGATCGACAATGGGGGGATTCACACACCCAGCTGATCGGCAATGGGGGAAACACAGACCCAGCTGATCGGCAATGGGGGAAACACACACCCAGCTGATCGGCAATGGGGGGTAGGACTCACCCAACTGATCGCCAATGGGGGGAAGCACACACCCAGCTGATCGGCAATGGGGATAACGCACACTAGCTGATCTGAAATGGGGGTAAGCACACACCCAGCTGATCGGCAATGGGGGGAAGGTCACACCCAGCTGATCGGCAATGGGGGGAAGCACACTCCCAGCTGATCGGCAATGCGGGGAAGCACGCACCCAGCTGATGGCAATGGGGGGAAAGACACACCCAGCTCATCGGCAATGGGGGGAAGCACACACCCAGCTGATCAGCAATGCGGGGAAGGACACACCCAGCTGATCTGCAATGGGGGGAAGGCACACACCCAGCTGGTCGGCAATGGGGTGAAGGACACACCCAGCTGATCGGCAATGCGGGGAAGCACACACCCAGCTGATCGGCAATGCCGGGAAGGACACACCCAGCTAATCGGCAATGGGTGGAAGCACACACCCAGCTGATCGGCAATGCCGGGAAGCACACACCCAGCTGATCGGCAATGCGGGGAAGCACACACCCAGCTGATCGGCAATGCCGGGAAGGACACACCCAGCTAATCGGCAATGGGTGGAAGCACACACCCAGCTGATCGGCAATGCCGGGAAGCACACACGCAGCTGATCGGCAATGTGGGGAAGGACACACCCAGGTGATCGGCAATGGGGGGAAGCACACACCCAGCTAATCGGCAATGGGGGGAAGCATACACCCAGCTGATCGGCTATGCGGGGAAGCACACACCCAGCTGATCGGCAATGCCGGGAAGGACACACCCAGCTAATCGGCAATGGGTGGAAGCACACACCCAGCTGATCGGCAAGGCCGGGAAGCACACACCCAGCTGATCGGCAATGCGGGGAAGGACACACCCAGCTGATCGGCAATGGGGGGAAGCACACACCCAGCTGATCGGCAATGGGAGGAAGCACACACCCACATGATCGGCAGTGGGGGGAAGGACAGACCAAGCTGATCGGCAATGGGGAGAAGGACACACACAGCTGATCGGCAATGCGGGGGAACACACACCCAGCTGATCGGCAATGGGGGAAGTATACACCCAGCTGATCGGCAATGGGGGGAAGGACACTCCCAGCTGATCGGCAATAGGGGAAGGCACACACCCAGCTGATCGGCATTGGGAGGAAGAACACACCCAGATGATCGGCAATGGGGGGAAGCACATACCCAGCTGATCGGCAATGGGGGGAAGCACACACCCAGCTGATCGGCAATGGGGGGAAGGTCACTCCCAGCTGATCGGCAATGGTGGGGAAGCACGCACCCAGCAGATCGGCAATGCGGGGAAGCACACAACCAGCTGATCGGCATTGCGGGGAAGCACTCACCCAGCTGATCGGCAATGGGGGAAGACACACACCCAGCTGATCGGCAATGGGGGGAAGGAGACACCAAGCTGATCGGCAATGGGGGGAAGCACATACCCAGCTGATCGGCAATGGGGGGAAGCACACACCCAGCTGATCGGCAATGGGGGGAAGGGCAGTCCCAGCTGATCGGCAATGGGGGGTTGCACACACCCAGTTTAAAGGCAATGCGGGGAAGGACACACACAGCTGAACGGCAATGGGGGGGACGACATACCCAGCTGATCGGCAATGGGGAGAAGCACACACCCAGCTGATGGGCAATGGGGGGAAGGTCACACCCAGCTGATCGGCAATGGGGGGAAGCACACTCCCAGCTGATCGGCAATGCGGGGAAGCACGCACCCAGCTGATGGAAATGGGGGGAAAGACACACCCAGCTCATCGGCAATGGGGGGAAGCACACACCCAGCTGATCAGCAATGGGGGAAGGCACACACCCAGCAGGTCGGCAATGGGGGTAAGGGCACACCCAGCTGATCGGCAATGGGGGGAAGCACACACCCAGCTGATCGGCAAAGGGGGGAATCACACACCCAGCTGATCGGCAATGGGGGGAAGTGCAGACTCAGCTTATCGACAATGGGGGTAAGCACACACGCAGCTGATCGGCAATGCGGGGAAGGACACACCCAGCTGATCGGCAATGGGGGGAACGACACACCCAGCTGATCGGCAATGGGGGGAAGCACACTCCCAGCTGATCGGCAATGCGGGGAAAGGCACACCCAGCTGATCGGCAATGGGGGGAAGATCACACCCAACTTAACGGCAATGGGGGGAAGGACACACCCAGCTGATCGGCAATGGGGGGAAGCACACATACAGCGTATCGGCAATGGGGGAAGCACACACCCAGCTAGTCGACAATGGAAGGAAGCACACACACAGCTGATCGGCAATGGGGGGAAGCAAACAGCCAGCTGTTTGGCAATGGGGGCATGCACACACCCAGCTGATCGGCAATGCGCGGAAGGACACACCCAGCTGATCGGCAATGTGGGGAAGCACACACCCAGCTAATCGGCAATGGGGGGAAGCATACACCCAGCTGATCGGCTATGCGGGGAAGCACACACCCAGCTGATCGGCAATGCCGGGAAGTACACACCCAGCTGTTCGGCAATGGGTGGAAGCACACACCCAGCTGATCGGCAATACCGGGAAGCACACACCCAGCTGATCGGCAATGCGGGGAAGGACACACCCAGCTGATCGGCAATGGGGGGAAGCACACAACCAGCTGATCGGCAATGGGAGGAAGCACACACCCATTTGATCGGCAGTGGGGGGAAAGACAGACCAAGCTGATCGGCAATGGGGGGAAGCACACACCCAGCTGATAGGCAATGCGGGGGAACACACACCCAGCTGATCGGCAATGGGGGAAGGATACACCCAGCTGATCGGCAATGGGGGGAAGCACATTCCCAGCTGATCGGCAATGCCGGAAAGGACACATCCAGCTGATCGGCAAGAGTGGAAGGCACACACCCAGCTGATCGGCAATGGGGGGAAGGACACACCCAGATGATCGGCAATGGGGGGAAGCACATACCCAACTGATCGGCAATGGGGGGAAGCACACACCCAGCTGATCGGCAATGGGGGGAAGGACACTCCCAGCTGATCGTCAATGGTTGGGAAGGACACACCCAGCTGATCGGCAAGAGGGGAAGGCACACACACAGCTGATCGGCAATGGGGGGAAGGACACACCCAGATGATCGGCAATGGGGGGAAGCACATACCCAGCTGATCGGCAATGGGGGTAAGCACACACCCAGCTGATCGGCAATGGGGGGAAGGACACTCCCAGCTGATCGTCAATGGTGGGGAAGCACGCACCCAGCAGATCGGCAATGCGGGGAAGCACACACCCAGCTGATCGGCAATGCGGGGAAGCACACACCCAGCTGATCGGCAATGGGGAAAGGCACACACCCAGCTGATCGGCAATGGGGGGAAGGAGACACCCAGCTGATCGGCAAAGTGGGGAAGCACATACCCAGCTGATCGGCAATGGGGGCAAGCTCACACCCAGCTGATCGGCAATGGGGGGAAGGGCAGTCCCAGCTGATCGGCAATGGGGGGTTGCACACACCCAGCTGAAAGGCAATGCAGGGAAGGACACACACAGCTGAACGGCAATGGGGGGAACGACATACCCAGCTGATCGGCAATGGGGGGAAGCACACACCCAGCTGATCGGCAATGCCGGGAAGCACACACCCAGCTGATCGGCAATGCGGGGAAGGACACACCCAGCTGATCGGCAATGGGGGGAAGCACACACCCAGCTGATCGGCAATGGGGGGAAGGACACTCCCAGCTGATCGGCAATGGTGGGGAAGGACACACCCAGCTGATCGGCAAGAGGGGAAGGCACACACCCAGCTGATCGGCAATGGGGGGGAAGGACACACCCAGATGATCGGCAATGGGGGGAAGCACATACCCAGCTGATCGGCAATGGGGGGAAGGACACTCCCAGCTGATCGTCAATGGTGGGGAAGAACGCACCCAGCAGATCGGCAATGCGGGGAAGCACACACCCAGCTGATCGGCAATGCGAGGAAGCACACACCCAGCTGATCGGCAATGGGGAAAGGCACACACCCAGCTGATCGGCAATGGGGGGAAGGAGACACCCAGCTGATCGGCAAAGTGGGGAAGCACATACCCAGCTGATCGGCAATGGGGGCAAGCACACACCCAGCTGATCGGCAAAGGGGGGAAGGGCAGTCCCAGCTGTTCGGCAATGGGGGGTTGCACACAGCCAGCTGAAAGGCAATGCAGGGAAGGACACACACAGCTGAACGGCAATGGGGGGAACGACATACCCAGCTGATCGGCAATGGGGGGAAGCACACACCCAGCTGATCGGCAATGGGGGGAAGGGCAGACCCAGCTGATCGGCAATGGGGGGTTGCACACACCCAGCTGATCGGCAATGCGGGGAAGGACACACACAGCTGATCGGCAATGCGGGGAAAGACACACCCAGCTGATCGGCAATGGGGGGAAGGACACACCCAGCTGATCGGCAGTGGGGGGAAGGACACAACCAGCTGATCGGCAATGGGGGGAAGCACACTCCCAGCTGATCGGCAATGTGGGAAAGCACGCACCCACCTGATCGGCAATGGGGGGAAGCACACACCCAGCTGATTCGCAATGCGGGGAAGGACACACCCAGCTGATCGGCAATGGGGGGAAGCACACACCCAGCTGATCGGCAATGCGGGGATGCACACACCAAGCTGATCAGCAATGTGGGGAAACACACACCCAGCTGATCGGCAATGGGGGGAAGGACACACCCAGCTGATCAGCAATGGGGGAAGGACAGACCGAGCTGATCGGCAATGGGGGGAAGCACACACCCAGCTGATCGGCAATGGGGAGAAAGGACAGACCCAGCTGATCGGCAATGGGGGGAAGCACCCACCCAGCTGATCGGCAATGGGGGGAAGGACACACCCAGCTCATTGGCAATGGGGGGATAGATACTGCCAGCTGATCGGCAATGTGGGGAAGCACACTCCCAGCAGATCGGCAATGGGGGGATTCACACACCCAGGTGATCGGCAATGGGGGGAAGCACACACCCAGCTGATCGGCAATGCGGGGAAGCACACACCCAGCTGATCGGCAATGCGGGGAAGGACACTTCCAGCTGATCGGCAATGCGGGGAAGCACACACCCAGGTGATCGGCAATGGAGGGAAACACACACCCAGCTGACCGGCAATGGGGGAAACACACACCCAGCTGATCGGCAATGGGGGTAAGCACACTCCCAGCTGATCGGCAATGGGGGGAAGCACACTCCAAGATGATCTGCAATGGGGAGAGACACACACCCAGCTGATCGGCAATGGGGGGAAGGAAACTCCCAGCTGATCAGCAATGCGGGGAAGGACACACCCAGCTGATCGGCAATGCGGGGAAGCACACACCCAGCTGATCGGCAATGGGGGAAGGACACACCAAGCTGATCGGCAATGAGGGGAAGGGCACACCCTGCTGATCGGCAATGGGGGGAAGCACAAACCCACCTGATCGGCAATGGGGGGAAGCACACACCCAGCTGATTCGCAATGCGGGGATGGACACACCCAGCTGATCGGCAATGGGGGGAAGCACACATCCAGCTGATCGGCAATGCGGGGATGCACACACCCAGCTGATCAGCAATGTGGGGAAACACACACCCAGCTAATCGGCAGTCGGGGAAAGCAGACACCCAGCTGATCAGCAATGGGGGGAAGGACAGACCGAGCTGATCGGCAATGGGGGGAAGCACACACCCAGCTGATTGGCAATGGGGAGAAAGGACAGACCCAGCTGATTGGCAATGGGGGGTAAGCACACGCCCAGCTGATCGGCAATGGGGGGAAGGACACACCCAGCTCATCGGCAATGGGGGGATAGACACTGCCAGCTGAGCGGCAATGTGGGGAAGCACACTCCCAGCTGATCGACAATGGGGGGATTCACACACCCAGCTGATCGGCAATGGGGGAAACACAGACCCAGCTGATCGGCAATGGGGGAAACACACACCCAGCTGATCGGCAATGGGGGGTAGGACTCACCCAACTGATCGCCAATGGGGGGAAGCACACACCCAGCTGATCGGCAATGGGGATAACGCACACTAGCTGATCTGAAATGGGGGTAAGCACACACCCAGCTGATCGGCAATGGGGGGAAGGTCACACCCAGCTGATCGGCAATGGGGGGAAGCACACTCCCAGCTGATCGGCAATGCGGGGAAGCACGCACCCAGCTGATGGCAATGGGGGGAAAGACACACCCAGCTCATCGGCAATGGGGGGAAGCACACACCCAGCTGATCAGCAATGCGGGGAAGGACACACCCAGCTGATCTGCAATGGGGGGAAGGCACACACCCAGCTGGTCGGCAATGGGGGGAAGGACACACCCAGCTGATCGGCAATGCGGGGAAGCACACACCCAGCTGATCGGCAATGCCGGGAAGGACACACCCAGCTAATCGGCAATGGGTGGAAGCACACACCCAGCTGATCGGCAATGCCGGGAAGCACACACCCAGCTGATCGGCAATGCGGGGAAGCACACACCCAGCTGATCGGCAATGCCGGGAAGGACACACCCAGCTAATCGGCAATGGGTGGAAGCACACACCCAGCTGATCGGCAATGCCGGGAAGCACACACGCAGCTGATCGGCAATGTGGGGAAGGACACACCCAGGTGATCGGCAATGGGGGGAAGCACACACCCAGCTAATCGGCAATGGGGGGAAGCATACACCCAGCTGATCGGCTATGCGGGGAAGCACACACCCAGCTGATCGGCAATGCCGGGAAGGACACACCCAGCTAATCGGCAATGGGTGGAAGCACACACCCAGCTGATCGGCAATGCGCGGAAGGACACACCCAGCTGATCGGCAATGGGGGAAGCACACACCCAGCTAATCGGCAATGGGGGGAAGCATACACCCAGCTGATCGGCTATGCGGGGAAGCACACACCCAGCTGATCGGCAATGCCGGGAAGGACACACCCAGTTAATCGGCAATGGGTGGAAGCACACACCCAGCTAATCGGCAATGGGGGGAATCATACACCCAGCTGATCGGCTATGCGGGGAAGCACACACCCAGCTGATCGGCAATGCCGGGAAGGACACACCCAGCTAATCGGCAATGGGTGGAAGCACACACCCAGCTGATCGGCAATGCCGGGAAGCACACACCCAGCTGATCGGCAATGCGGGGAAGGACACACCCAGCTGATCGGCAATGGGGGGAAGCACACACCCAGCTGATCGGCAATGGGGGGAAGCATACACCCAGCTGATCGGCTATGCGGGGAAGCACACACCCAGCTGATCGGCAATGCCGGGAAGGACACACCCAGCTAATCGGCAATGGGTGGAAGCACACACCCAGCTGATCGGCAATGCCGGGAAGCACACACCCAGCTGATCGGCAATGCGCGGAAGGACACACCCAGCTGATCGGCAATGCGGGGAAGCACACACCCAGCTAATCGGCAATGGGGGGAAGCATACACCCAGCTGATCGGCTATGCGGGGAAGCACACACCCAGCTGATCGGCAATGCCGGGAAGGACACACCCAGCTAATCGGCAATGGGTGGAAGCACACACCCAGCTGATCGGCAATGCCGGGAAGCACACACCCAGCTGATCGGCAATGCGGGGAAGGACACACCCAGCTGATCGGCAATGCGGGGAAGCACACACCCAGCTGATCGGCAATGGGAGGAAGCACACACCCACATGATCGGCAGTGGGGGGAAGGACAGACCAAGCTGATCGGCAATGGGGAGAAGGACACACACAGCTGATCGGCAATGCGGGGGAACACACACCCAGCTGATCGGCAATGGGGGAAGTATACACCCAGCTGATCGGCAATGGGGGGAAGGACACTCCCAGCTGATCGGCAATAGGGGAAGGCACACACCCAGCTGATCGGCATTGGGAGGAAGAACACACCCAGATGATCGGCAATGGGGGGAAGCACATACCCAGCTGATCGGCAATGGGGGGAAGCACACACCCAGCTGATCGGCAATGGGGGGAAGGTCACTCCCAGCTGATCGGCAATGGTGGGGAAGCACGCACCCAGCAGATCGGCAATGCGGGGAAGCACACAACCAGCTGATCGGCATTGCGGGGAAGCACTCACCCAGCTGATCGGCAATGGGGGAAGACACACACCCAGCTGATCGGCAATGGGGGGAAGGGCAGTCCCAGCTGATCGGCAATGGGGGGTTGCACACACCCAGTTTAAAGGCAATGCGGGGAAGGACACACACAGCTGAACGGCAATGGGGGGAACGACATACCCAGCTGATCGGCAATGGGGGGAACCACACACCCAGCTGATCGGCAATGGGGGGAAGGGCAGACCCAGCTGATCGGCAATGGGGGGTTGTACACACCCAGCTGATCGGCAATGCGGGGAAGGACACACACAGCTGATCGGCAATGCGGGGAAAGACACACCCAGCTGATCGGCAATGGGGGGAAGGACACACCCAGCTGATCGGCAGTGGGGGGAAGGACACACCCAGCTGATCGGCAATGGGGGGAAGCACACTCCCAGCTGATCGGCAATGTGGGAAAGCACGCACCCAACTGATCGGCAATGGGGGGAAGGACACACCCAGCTGATCGGCAATGGGTGAAGCACACACCCTGTTGATCGTCAATGGGGGGGAAGCACACACCCACCTGATCGGCAATGGGGGGAAGCACACAACCAGCTGATCGGCAATGCGGGGATGCACACACCCAGCTGATCGGCAATGTGGGGAAACACACACCCAGCTAATCGGCAATGGGGGGAAGCACACACCCAGCTGATCAGCAATGGGGGGAAGGACAGACCGAGCTGATCGGCAATGGGGGGAAGCACACACCCAGCTGATCGGCAATGGGGAGAAAGGACAGACCCAGCTGATCGGCAATGGGGGGAAGCACACACCCAGCTGATCGGCAATGGGGGGAAGGACACACCCAGCTCATCGGCAATGGGGGGATAGACACTGCCAACTGATCGGCAATGTGGGGAAGCACACTCCCAGCTGATCGGCAATGGGGGGATTCAAACACCCAGCTGATCGGCAATGGGGGAAACACACACCCAGCTGATCGGCAATGGGGGAAACACACACCCAGCTGATCGGCAATGGGGGGAAGGACACACCCAACTGATCGGCAATGCGGGGTAGGACACACCCAACTGATCGGCAATGGGGGGAAGCACACACCCAGCTGATCGGCAATGGGGGAAACTCACACTAGCTGATCGGCAATGGGGGTAAGCACACACCCAGCTGTTCGGCAATGCGGGGTAGCACACACCCAGCTGATCGATAATGCAGGGAAGCACACACCCAGCTGAACGGCAATTGGGGGAAGCACACTCCCAGCTGATCGGCAATGGGGGGGGAAGCACACTCCCAGATGATCTGCAATGGGGAGAGGCACACACCCAGCTGATCGGCAATTGGGGGAAGGACGCACCTCGCTTATCGGCAATGGGGGGAAGCACACTCCCAGCTGATCGGCAATGGGGGGAAGCACACATTGAGCTGATCGGCAATGCGGGGAAGCACACACCCAGCTGATCGGCAATGCGGGGAAGGACACACCCAGCTGATCGGCAATGGGGGGAATCACACAACCAGCTGATCGGCATTGCGGGGAAGCACACACCCAGCTGATCGGCAATGGGGGAAGACACACACCCAGCTGATCGGCAATGGGGGGAAGGAGACACCAAGCTGATCGGCAATGGGGGGAAGCACATACCCAGCTGATCGGCAATGGGGGGAAGCACACCTCCAGCTGATCGGCAATGGGGGGAAGGGCAGTCCCAGCTGATCGGCAATGGGAGGTTGCACACACCCAGCTGAACGGCAATGCGGGGAAGGACACACACAGCTGAACGGCAATGGGGGGACGACATACCCAGCTGATCGGCAATGGCGGGAAGCACACACCCAACTGATCGGCAATGGGGGAAAGGCACACACCCAGCTGATCGGCAATGGGGGGAAGGAGACACCCAGCTGATCGGCAAAGTGGGGAAGCACATACCCAGCTGATCGGCAATGGGGGCAAGCACACACCCAGCTGATCGGCAATGGGGGGAAGGGCAGTCCCAGCTGATCGGCAATGGGGGGTTGCACACACCCAGCTGAAAGGCAATGCAGGGAAGGACACACACAGCTGAACGGCAATGGGGGGAACGACATACCCAGCTGATCGGCAATGGGGGTAAACACACACCCAGCTGATCGGCAATGGGGGGAAGGGCAGACCCAGCTGATCGGCAATGGGGGGTTGCACACACCCAGCTGATCGGCAATGCGGGGAAGGACACACACAGCTGATCGGCAATGCCGGGAAAGACACACCCAGCTGATCGGCAATGGGGGAAAGGACACACCCAGCTGATCGGCAGTGGGGGGAAGGACACAACCAGCTGATCGGCAATGGGGGGAAGCACACTCCCAGCTGATCGGCAATGTGGGAAAGCACGCACCCACCTGATCGGCAATGGGGGGAAGCACACACCCAGCTGATTCGCAATGCGGGGAAGGACACACCCAGCTGATCGGCAATGGGGTGAAGCACACACCCAGCTGATCGGCAATGCGGGGATGCACACACCAAGCTGATCAGCAATGTGGGGAAACACACACCCAGCTGATCGGCAATGGGGGGAAGGACACACCCAGCTGATCAGCAATGGGGGAAGGACAGACCGAGCTGATCGGCAATGGGGGGAAGCACACACCCAGCTGATCGGCAATGGGGAGAAAGGACAGACCCAGCTGATCGGCAATGGGGGGAAGCACCCACCCAGCTGATCGGCAATGGGGGAAAGGACACACCCAGCTCATCGGCAATGGGGGGATAGACATTGCCAGCTGATCGGCAATGTGGGGAAGCACACTCCCAGCAGATCGGCAATGGGGGGATTCACACACCCAGGTGATCGGCAATGGGGGGAAGCACACACCCAGCTGATCGGCAATGCGGGGAAGCACACACCCAGCTGATCGGCAATGCGGGGAAGGACACTTCCAGCTGATCGGCAATGCGGGGAAGCACACACCCAGCTGATCGGCAATGGGGGGAATGACACACTCAACTGATCGGCAATGCGGGGAAGGACACACCTAACTGATCGGCAATGGAGGGAAACACACTCCCAGCTGACCGGCAATGGGGGAACCACACACCCAGCTGATCGGCAATGGGGGTAAGCACACTCCCAGCTGATCGGCAATGGGGGGAAGCACACTCCAAGATGATCTGCAATGGGGAGAGACACACACCCAGCTGATCGGCAATGGGGGGAAGGAAACTCCCAGCTGATCAGCAATGCGGGGAAGTACACACCCAGCTGATCGGCAATGCGGGGAAGCACACACCCAGCTGATCGGCAATGTGGGAAGGACACACCAAGCTGATCGGCAATGAGGGGAAGGGCACACCCTGCTGATCGGCAATGGGGGGAAGCACAAACCCACCTGATCGGCAATGGGGGGAAGCACACACCCAGCTGATTCGCAATGCGGGGATGGACACACCCAGCTGATCGGCAATGGGGGGAAGCACACATCCAGCTGATCGGCAATGCGGGGATGCACACACCCAGCTGATCAGCAATGTGGGGAAACACACACCCAGCTAATCGGCAGTCGGGGAAAGCACACACCCAGCTGATCAGCAATGGGGGGAAGGACAGACCGAGCTGATCGGCAATGGGGGGAAGCACACACCCAGCTGATTGGCAATGGGGAGAAAGGACAGACCCAGCTGATTGGCAATGGGGGGAAGCACACGCCCAGCTGATCGGCAATGGGGGGAAGGACACACCCAGCTCATCGGCAATGGGGGGATAGACAGGGCCAGCTGATCGGCAATGTGGGGAAGCACACTCCCAGCTGATCGACAATGTGGGGATTCACACACCCAGCTGATCGGCAATGGGGGAAACACAGACCCAGCTGATCGGCAATGGGGGAAACACACACCCAGCTGATCGGCAATGGGGGGAAGGACACACCCAACTGATCGGCAATGCGGGGTAGGACTCACCCAACTGATCGGCAATGGGGGGAAGCACACACTCAGCTGATCGGCAATGGGGATAACGCACACTAGCTGATCTGAAATGGGGGTAAGCACACACCGAGCTGATCGGCAATGGGGGGAAGGTCACACCCAGCTGATCGGCAATGGGGGGAAGCACACTCCCAGCTGATCGGCAATGCGGGGAAGCACGCACCCAGCTGATGGCAATGGGGGGAAAGACACACCCAGCTCATCGGCAATGGGGGGAAGCACACACCCAGCTGATCAGCAATGCGGGGAAGGACACACCCAGCTGATCGGCAATGGGGGAAGGCACACACCCAGCTGGTCGGCAATGGGGGGAAGGACACACCCAGCTGATCGGCAATGGGGGGATGCACACACCCAGCTGATCGGCAATGGGGGCAATCACACACCCAGCTGATCGGCAATGGGGGGAAGTGCAGAATCAGCTGATCGGCAATGGGGGTAAGCACACACCCAGCTGATCGGCAATGGGGGGGAAGGACACACCCAACTGATCAGCAATGGGGGGAAGGACACACCCAGCTGATCGGCAATGGGGGGAAGCATACACACAGCTTGTCGGCAATGGGGGAAGCACACACCCAGCTGATCGACAATGGGGGGAAGCACACACACAGCTGATCGGCAATGGGGGGAAGCAAACAGCCAGCTGTTTGGCAATGGGGGCATGCACACACCCAGCTGATCGGCAATGCGCGGAAGGACACACCCAGCTAATCAGCAATGGGGGGAAGCACACACCCAGCTAATCGGCAATGGGGGGAAGCATACACCCAGCTGATCGGCTATGCGGGGAAGGACACACCCAGCTGATCGGCAATGCGGGGAAGGACACACCCAGCTGATCGGCAATAGGGGGAAGCACACACTCAGCTGATCGGCAATGGGATGAAGCACACAGCCACATGATCGGCAGTGGGGGGAAGGACAGACCAAGCTGATCGGCAATGGGGAGAAGGACACACCCAGCTGATCGGCAATGCGGGGGAACACACACCCAGCTGATCGGCAATAGGGAAAGTATACACCCAGCTGATCGGCAATGGGGGGAAGGACAGTCCCAGCTGATCGGCAATAGGGGAAGGCACACACCCAGCTGATCGGCATTGGGGGGAAGAACACACCCAGATGATCGGCAATGGGGGGAAGCACATACCCAGCTGATCGGCAATGGGGAGAAGCACACACCCAGCTGATCGGCAATGGGGGGAAGGTCACTCCCAGCTGATCGGCAATGGTGGGGATGCACTCACCCAGCAGATCGGCAATGCGGGGAAGCACACAACCAGCTGATCGGCATTGCGGGGAAGCACTCACCCAGCTGATCGGCAATGGGGGGTTGTACACACCCAGCTGATCGGCAATGCGGGGAAGGACACACACAGCTGATCGGCAATGCGGGGAAGGACACACCCAGCTGATCGGCAGTGGGGGGAAGGACACACCCAGCTGATCGGCAATGGGGGGAAGCACACTCCCAGCTGATCGGCAATGTGGGAAAGCACGCACCCAGCTGATCGGCAATGGGGGGAAGGACACACCCAGCTGATCGGCAATGGGGGAAGCACACACCCTGTTGATCGTCAATGGGGGGGAAGCACACACCCACCTGATCGGCAATGGGGGGAAGCACACAACCAGCTGATCGGCAATGCGGGGATGCACACACCCAGCTGATCGGCAATGTGGGGAAACACACACCCAGCAAATCGGCAATGGGGGGAAGCACACACCCAGCTGATCAGCAATGGGGGGAAGGACAGACCGAGCTGATCGGCAATGGGGGGAAGCACACACCCAGCTGATCGGCAATGGGGAGAAAGGACAGACCCAGCTGATCGGCAATGGGGGGAAGCACACACCCAGCTGATCGGCAACGGGGGGAAGGACACACCCAGCTCATCGGCAATGGGGGGATAGACACTGCCAGCTGATCGGCAATGTGGGGAAGCACACTCCCAGCTGATCGGCAATGGGGGGATTCACACACCCAGCTGATCGGCAATGGGGGAAACACACACCCAGCTGATCGGCAATGGGGGAAACACACACCCAGCTGATCGGCAATGGGGGGAAGGACACACCCAACTGATCGGCAATGCGGGGTAGGACACACCCAACTGATCGGCAATGGGGGGAAGCACACACCCAGCTGATCGGCAATGGGGGTAACACACACTAGCTGATCGGCAATGGGGGTAAGCACACACCCAGCTGTTCGGCAATGCGGGGTAGCACACACCCAGCTGATCGGTAATCCAGGGAAGCACACACCCAGCTGAACGGCAATTGGGGGAAGCACACTCCCAGCTGATCAGCAATGGGGGGGAAGCACACTCCCAGATGATCTGCAATGGGGAGAGGCACACACCTAGCTGATCGGCAATTGGGGGAAGGACGCACCTAGCTTATCGGCAATGGGGGGAAGCACACTCCCCGCTGATCGGCAATGGGGGGAAGCACACATTGAGCTGATCGGCAATGCGGGGAAGCACACACCCAGCTGATCGGCAATGGGGGGAATCACACAACCAGCTGATCGGCATTGCGGGGAAGCACACACCCAGCTGATCGGCAATGGGGGAAGACACACACCCAGCTGATCGGCAATGGGGGGAAGGAGACACCAAGCTGATCGGCAATGGGGGGAAGCACATACCCAGCTGATCGGCAATGGGGGGAAGCACACCTCCAGCTGATCGGCAATGGGGGGAAGGGCAGTCCCAGCTGATCGGCAATGGGAGGTTGCACACACCCAGCTGAAAGGCAATGCGGGGAAGGACACACACAGCTGAACGGCAATGGGGGGAACGACATACCCAGCTGATCGGCAATGGCGGGAAGCACACACCCAGCTGATCGGCAATGGGGGGAAGGGCAGACCCAGCTGATCGGCAATTGGGGGTTGTACACACCCAGCTGATCGGCAATGCGGGGAAGGACACACACAGCTGATCGGCAATGCGGGGAAAGACACACCCAGCTGATCGGCAATGGGGGGAAGGACACACCCAGCTGATCGGCAGTGGGGGGAAGGACACACCCAGCTGATCGGCAATGGGGGGAAGCACACTCCCAGCTGATCGGCAATGAGGGAAAGCACGCACCCAGCTGATCGGCAATGGGGGGAAGGACACACCCAGCTGATCGGCAATGGGGGAAGCACACACCCTGTTGATCGTCAATGGGGGGGAAGCACACACCCACCTGATCGGCAATGGGGGAAAGCACACAACCAGCTGATCGTCAATGCGGGGATGCACACACCCAGCTGATCGGCAATGTGGGGAAACACACACCCAGCTAATCGGCAATGGGGGGAAGCACACACCCAGCTGATCAGCAATGGGGGGGAAGGACAGACCGAGCTGATCGGCAATGGGGGGAAGCACACACCCAGCTGATCGGCAATGGGGGGAAGGACACACCCAGCTCATCGGCAATGGGGGGATAGACACTGCCAGCTGATCGGCAATGTGGGGAAGCACACTCCCAGCTGATCGGCAATGGGGGGATTCACACACCCAGCTGATCGGCAATGGGGGAAACACACACCCAGCTGATCGGCAATGGGGGAAACACACACCCAGCTGATCGGCAATGGGGGGAAGGACACACCCAACTGATCGGCAATGCGGGGTAGGACACACCCAACTGATCGGCAATGGGCGGAAGCACACACCCAGCTGATCGGCAATGGGGGAAACACACACTAGCTGATCGGCAATGGGGGTAAGCACACACCCAGCTGTTCGGCAATGCGGGGTAGCACACACCCAGCTGATCGGTAATGTAGGGAAGCACACACCCAGCTGAACGGCAATTGGGGGAAGCACACTCCCAGCTGATCGGCAATGGGGGGGGAAGCACACTCCCAGATGATCTGCAATGGGGAGAGGCACACACCCAGCTGATCGGCAATTGGGGGAAGGACGCACCTAGCTTATCGGCAATGGGGGGAAGCACACTCCCAGCTGATCGGCAATGGGGGGAAGCACACATTGAGCTGATCGGCAATGCGGGGAAGCACACACCCAGCTGATCGGCACTGCGGGGAAGGACACACCCAGTTGATCGGCAATGGGGAGAATCACACACCCAGATGATCGGCAATGGTGGGGAAGCACGCACCCAGCAGATTCGCAATGCGGGGAAGCACGCACACAGCAGATCGGCAATGCGGGGAAGCACACAACCAGCTGATCGGCAATGCGGGGAAGCACACACCCAGCTGATCGGCAATGGGGGGAAGCACACTCCCAGCTGATCGGCAATGGGGGGAAGCACACATTGAGCTGATCGGCAATGCGGGGAAGCACACACCCAGCTGATCGGCAATGCGGGGAAGGACACACCCAGCTGATCGGCAATGGGGAGAATCACACACCCAGATGATCGGCAATGGTGGGGAAGCACGCACCCAGCAGATTGGCAATGCGGGGAAGCACGCACCCAGCAGATCGGCAATGCGGGGAAGCACACAACCAGCTGATCGGCAATGCGGGGAAGCACACACCCAGCTGATCGGCAATGGGGGAAGGCACACACCCAGCTGATCGGCAATGGGGGGAAGGAGACACCCAGCTGATCGGCAATGGGGGGAAGCACATAGCCAGCTGATCGGCAATGGGGGGAAGCACACACCCAGCTGATCGGCAATGGGGGGAAGGGCAGACCCAGCTGATCGGTAATGGGGGGTTGCACACACCCAGCTGAAAGGCAATGCGGGGAAGGACACACACAGCTGAACGGCAATGGGGGGAAACAACATACCCAGCTGATCGGCAATGGGGGGAAGCACACACCCAGCTGATCGGCAATGCGGGGGAACACACACCCAGCTGATCGGCAATGGGGGAAGGATACACCCAGCTGATCGGCAATGGGGGGAAGGACACTCCCAGCTGATTGGCAATGGGGGGGGGGGGAGCACACACCCAGCTGATCGGCAATGCGGGGAAGCACACACCCAGCTGATCGGCAATGCGGGGAAGGACACACTCAGCTGATCGGCAATGGGGGGAAGCACACTCCCAGCTGATCGGCAATGCCGGGAAGGACACACCCAGCTGATCGGCAATAGGGGAAGGCACACAGCCAGCTGATCGGCAATGGGGGGAAGCACACACCCAGCTGATCGGCAATGGGGGGAAGGACACTCCCAGCTGATCGGCAATGGTGGGGAAGCACGCACCCAGCAGATCGGCAATGCGGGGAAGCACACAACCAACTGATCGGCAATGCGGGGAAGCACACACCAAGCTGATCGGCAATGGGGGAAGGCACACACCCAGCTGATCGGCAATGGGGGGAAGGAGACACCCAGCTGATCGGCAATGGGGGGAAGCACATACCCAGCTGATCGGCAATGGGGGGAAGCACACACCCAGCTGATCGGCAATGGGGGGAAGGGCAGACCCAGCTGATCGGCAATGGGGGGTTGCACACACACAGCTGAAAGGCAATGCGGGGAAGGACACACACAGCTTAACGGCAATGGGAGGAACGACATACCCAGCTGATCGGCAATGGGGGGAAGCACACACCCAGCTGATCGGCAATGGGGGGAAGGGCAGACCCAGCTGATCGGCAATGGGGGGTTGCACGCACCCAGCTGATCGGCAATGCGGGGAAGGACACACACAGCTGATCGGCAATGAGGGGAAAGACACACCCAGCTGATCGGCAATGGGGGGAAGGACACACCCAGCTGATCGGCAGTGGGGGGAAGGACACACCCAGCTGATCGGCAATGGGGGGAAGCACACTCCCAGCTGATCGGCAATGTGGGAAAGCACGCACCCAGCTGATCGGCAATGGGGGGAAGGACACACCCAGCTGATCGGCAATGGGGGGAAGCACACACCCTGTTGATCGTCAATGGGGGGGAAGCACACACCCACCTGATCGGCAATGGGGGGAAGCACACAACCAGCTGATCGGCAATGCGGGGATGCACACACCCAGCTGATCGGCAATGTGGGGAAACACACACCCAGCTAATCGGCAATGGGGGGAAGCACACACCCAGCTGATCAGCAATGGGGGGAAGGACAGACCGAGCTGATCGGCAATGGGGGGAAGCACATACCCAGCTGATCGGCAATGGGGAGAAAGGACAGACCTAGCTGATCGGCAATGGGGGGAAGCACACACACAGCTGATCGTCAATGGGGGGAAGGACACACCCAGCTCATCGGCAATGGGGGGATAGACAATGCCAGCTGATCGGCAATGTGGGGAAGCACACTCCCAGCTAATCGGCAATGGGTGGATTCACACACCCAGCTGATCGGCAATGGGGGAAACACAGACCCAGCTGATCGGCAATGGGAGAAACACACACCCAGCTGATCGGCAATGGGGGGAAGGACACACCCAACTGATCGGCAATGCGGGGTAGGACACACCCAACTGATCGGCAATGGGGGTAAGCACACACCCATCTGATCGGCAATGGGGGAAACACACACTAGCTGATCGGCAATGGGGGTAAGCAAACACCCAGCTGTTCGGCAATGCGGGGTAGCACACACCCAGCTGATCGGCATTGCGGGGAAGGACACACACAGCTGATCGGTAATGCAGGGAAGCACACACCCAGCTGAACGGCAATTGGGGGAAGCACACTCCCAGCTGATCGGCAATGGGGTGGGAAGCACAGTCGCAGGTGATCTGCAATGGGGAGAGGCACACACCCAGCTGATCGGCAATTGGGGGAAGGACGCACCTAGCTTATCGGCAATGGGGGGAAGCACTCTCCCAGCTGATTGGCAATGGGGGGAAGCACACATTGAGCTCATCGGCAATGCGGGGAAGCTCACACCCAGCTGATCGGCAATGCGGGGAAGGACACACCCAGCTGATCGGCAATGGGGGGAATCACACACCCAGATGATCGGCAATGCGGGGAAGCACACACCCAGCTGATCGGCAATGCGGGGAATGACACTTCCAGCTGATCGGCAATGCGGGGAAGCACACACCCAACTGATCGGCAATGCGGGGAAGGAGACACCTAACAGATCAGCAATGGGGGGAAACACACACCCAGCTGATCAGCAATGGGGGGAAGGACAGACCGAGCTGATCGGCAATGGGGGGAAGCACACACCCAGCTGATCGGCAATGGGGAGAAAGGACAGACCCAGCTGATCGGCAATGGGGGAAGCACACCCAGCTGTTCGGCAATGGGGGGAAGGACACACCCAGCTGATCTGCAATGGGGGATAGACACTGCCAGATAATCTGCAATGTGGTGAAGCACACTCCCAGCTGATCGGCAATGGGGTGGATTCACACACACAGCTGATCGGCAATGGGGGAAACACAGACCCAGCTGATCGGCAATGGGGGTAACACACACCCAGCTGATCGGCAATGGGGGGAAGGACACACCCAACTGACATGCAATGCGGGGTAGGGCACACCCAACTGATCGGCAATGGTGAGAAGCACAGACCCAGCTGATCGGCAATGCGGGAAACACACTCCCAGCTGATCGGCAATGGGGGGACGCACACACCCAGCTGATCGGCAATGCGGGGAAGCACACACCCAGCTGATCGGCAATGGGGGGAAGCACAGACCCAGCTGATCGGCAATGGGGGAAACACACACTAGCTGATCGGCAATGGGGGGAAGCACACTCCCAGCTGATCGGCAATGGGGGGAAGCACACATTGAGCTGATCGGCAATGGGGGGAAGCACATACCCAGCTGATCGGCATTGCGGGGAAGCACACACCCAGCTGATCGGCAATTGGGGAAGACACACACCCAGCTGATCGGCAATGGGGGGAAGGAGACACCAAGCTGATCGGCAATGGGGGGAAGCACATACCCAGCTGATCGGCAATGGGGGGAAGAACACCTCCAGCTGATCGGCAATGGGGGGAAGGGCAGTCCCAGCTGATCGGCAATGGGAGGTTGCACACACCCAGCTGAAAGGCAATGCGGGGAAGGACACACACAGCTGAACGGCAATGGGGGGAACGACATACCCAGCTGATCGGCAATGGCGGAAAGCACACACCCAACTGATCGGCAATGGGGGGAAGGGCAGACCCAGCTGATCGGCAATTGGGGGTTGTACACACCCAGCTGATCGGCAATGCGGGGAAGGACACACACAGCTGATCGGCAATGCGGGGAAAGACACACCCAGCTGATCGGCAATGGGGGGAAGGACACACCCAGCTGATCGGCAGTGGGGGGAAGGACACACCCAGCTGATCGGCAATGGGGGGAAGCACACTCCCAGCTGATCGGTAATGTGGGAAAGCACGCACCCAGCTGATCGGCAATGGGGGGAAGGACACACCCAGCTGATCGGCAATGGGGGAATCACACACCCTGTTGATCGTCAATGGGGGGAAAGCACACACCCACCTGATCGGCAATGGGGGGAAGCACACAATCAGCTGATCGGCAATGCGGGGATGCACACACCCAGCTGATCGGCAATGTGGGGAAACACACACCCAGCTAATCGGCAATGGGGGGAAGCACACACCCAGCTGATCAGCAATGGGGGGAAGGACAGACCGAGCTGATCGGCAATGGGGGGAAGCACACACCCAGCTGATCGGCAATTGGGAGAAAGGACAGACCCAGCTGATCGGCAATGGGGGGAAGCACACACCCAGCTGATCGGCAATGGGGGGAAGGACACACCCAGCTCATCGGCAATGGGGGGATAGACACTGCCAGCTGATCGGCAATGTGGGGAAGCACACTCCCAGCTGATCGGCAATGGGGGGATTCACACACCCAGCTGATCGGCAATGGGGGAAACACACACCCAGCTGATCGGCAATGGGGGAAACACACACCCAGCTGATCGGCAATGGGGGGAAGGACACACCCAACTGATCGGCAATGCGGGGTAGGACACACCCAACTGATCGGCAATGGGGGGAAGCACACACCCAGCTGATCGGCAATGGGGGAAACACACACTAGCTGATCGGCAATGGGGGTAAGCACACACCCAGCTGTTCGGCAATGCGGGGTAGCACACACCCAGCTGATCGGTAATGCAGGGAAGCACACACCCAGCTGAACGGCAATTGGGGGAAGCACACTCCCAGCTGATCGGCAATGGGGGGGAAGCACACTCCCAGATGATCTGCAATGGGGAGAGGCACACACCCAGCTGATCGGCAATTGGGGGAAGGACGCACCTAGCTTATCGGCAATGGGGGGAAGCACACTCCCAGCTGATCGGCAATGGGGGGAAGCACACATTGAGCTGATCGGCAATGCGGGGAAGCACACACCCAGCTGATCGGCAATGCGGGGAAGGACACACCCAGCTGATCGGCAATGGGGGGAATCACACATCCAGATGATCGGCAATGGTGGGGAAGCACGCACCCAGCAGATTGGCAATGCGGGGAAGCACGCACCTTGCAGATCGGCAATGCGGGGAAGCACACAACCAGCTGATCGGCAATGCGGGGAAGCACACACCCAGCTGATCGGCAATTGGGGAAGGCACACACCCAGCTGATCGGCAATGGGGGGAAGGAGACATCCAGCTGATCGGCAATGGGGGGAAGCACATACCCAGCTGATCGGCAATGGGGGGAAGCACACACCCAGCTGATCGGCAATGGGGGGAAGGGCAGACCCAGCTGATCGGTAATGGGGGGAAACAACATACCCAGCTGATCGGCAATGGGGGGAAGCACACACCCAGCTGATCGGCAATGCGGGGGAACACACACCCAGCTGATCGGCAATGGGGGAAGGATACACCCAGCTGATCGGCAATGGGGGGAAGGACACTCCCAGCTGATTGGCAATGGGGGGGGGGGGGAAGCACACACCCAGCTGATCGGCAATGTGAGTAAGCACACACCCAGCTGATCGGCAATGCGGGGAAGGACACACTCAGCTGATCGGCAATGGGGGGAAGCACACTCCCAGCTGATCGGCAATGCCGGGAAGGTCACACCCAGCTGATCGGCAATAGGGGAAGGCACACAGCCAGCTGATCGGCAATGGGGGGAAGGACACACCCAGATGATCGGCAATGGGGGGAAGCACATACCCAGCTGATCGGCAATGGGGGGAAGCACACACCCAGCTGATCGGCAATGGGGGGAAGGACACTCCCAGCTGATCGGCAATGGTGGGGAAGCACGCACCCAGCAGATCGGCAATGCGGGGAAGCACACAACCAACTGATCGGCAATGCGGGGAAGCACACACCCAGCTGATCGGCAATGGGGGAAGGCACACACCCAGCTGATCGGCAATGGGGGGAAGGAGACACCCAGCTGATCGGCAATGGGGGGAAGCACATACCCAGCTGATCGGCAATGGGGGGAAGCACACACCCAGCTGATCGGCAATGGGGGGAAGGGCAGACCCAGCTGATCGGCAATGGGGGGTTGCACACACCCAGCTGATCGGCAATGCGGGGAAGGACACACACAGCTGATCGGCAATGCGGGGAAAGACACACCCAGCTGATCGGCAATGGGGGGAAGGACACACCCAGCTGATCGGCAGTGGGGTGAAGGACACACCCAGCTGATCGGCAATGGGGGGAAGCACACTCCCAGCTGATCGGCAATGTGGGAAAGCACGCACCCAGCTGATCGGCAATGGGGGGAAGCACACACCCAGCTGATCGGCAATGGGGGGAAGCACACACCCTGTTGATTGTCAATGGGGGGGAAGCACACACCCACCTGATCGGCAATGGGGGGAAGCACACAACCAGCTGATCGGCAATGCGGGGATGCACACACCCAGCTGATCGGCAATGTGGGGAAACACACACCCAGCTAATCGGCAATGAGGGGAAGCACACACCCAGCTGATCAGCAATGGGGGGAAGGACAGACCGAGCTGATCGGCAATGGGGGAAGCACACGCCCAGCTGATCGGCAACGGGGGGAAGCACACACCCAGCTGATCGTCAATGGGGGGAAGGACACACCCAGCTCATCGGCAATGGGGGGATAGACAATGCCAGCTGATCGGCAAAGTGGGGAAGCACACTCCCAGCTAATCGGCAATGGGGGGATTCACACACCCAGCTGATCGGCAATGGGGGAAACACAGACCCAGCTGATCGGCAATGGGGGAAACACACACCCAGCTGATCGGCAATGGGGGGAAGGACACACCCAACTGATCGGCAATGCGGGGTAGGACACACCCAACTGATCGGCAATGGCGGGAAGCACAGACCCAGCTGATCGGCAATGGGGGAAACACACACTAGCTGATCGGCAATGGGGGGAAGCACACTCCCAGCTGATCGGCAATGGGGGGAAGCACACATTGAGCTGATCGGCAATGCGGGGAAGCACACACCCAGCTGATCGGCAATGGGGGGAAGGGCAGAACCAGCTGATCGGCAATGGGGGGAATCACACACCCAGATGATCGGCAATGCGGGGAAGCACACACTCAGCTGATCGGCAATGCTGGGAATGACACTTCTAGCTGATCGGCAATGCGGGGAAGCACACACCATGCTGATCGGCAATGGTGGGAAGGACATACCCAACTGAGCGGCAATGTGGGGAAGGACACACCTAGCTGATCGGTAATGGGGGAAACACACACTAGCTGAACGGCAAAGGGGGTAAGCACACACCCAGCTGTTCAGCAATGCGGGGTAGCACACACCCAGCTGATCGGCAATGCGGGGAAGGACACACACAGCTGATCGGTAATGCAGGGAAGCACACACCCAGCTGAACGGCAATTGGGGGAAGCACACTCCCAGCTGATCGGCAATGGGGGGGGATGCATACTCCCAGATGATCTGCAATGGGGAGAGGCACACACCCAGCTGATCGGCAATTGGGGGAAGGACGCACCTAGCTTATCGGCAATGGGGGGAAGCACACTCCCAGCTGATCGGCAATGGGCGGAAGCACACATTGAGCTGATCGGCAATGCGGGGAAGCACACACCCAGCTGATCGGCAATGCGGCGAAGGACACACCCAGCTGATCGGCAATGGGGGGAATCACACACCCAGATGATCGGCAATGGGGGGAAGGGCAGAACCAGCTGATCGGCAATGCGGGGAAGCACGCACCCAGCTGATCGGCAATGGGGGGAAGGTCACACCCAACTGATCGGCAATGCGGGGAAGGACACACCTAACTGATCGGCAATGGGGGGAAACACACACCCAGCTGATCGGCAATGGGGCAAACACACACCCAGCTGATCGGCAATGGGGATAAGCACACTCCCAGCTGATCGGCAATGGGGGGAAGCACACTCCAAGATGATCCGCAATGGGGATAGGCACACACCCAGCTGATCGGCAATGGGGGGAAGGAAAGTCCCAGCTGATCGGCAATGCGGGGAAGGACACACCCAGCTGATCGGCAATGCGGGGAAGCACACACCCAGCTGATCGTCAATGGGGGAAGGACACACCTAGCTGATCGGCAATGAGGGCAAGGACACACCCTGCTGATCGGCAATGGGGGGAAGCACACACCCACATGATCGGCAATGGGGGGAAGCACACACCCAGCTCAATCGCAATGCGGGGAAGGACACACCCAGCTGATCGGCAATGGGGGGAGGCACACACCCAGCTGATCGGCAATGGGGGGAAGGGCAGAACCAGCTGATCGGCAATGAGGGGAAGCACACACCCAGCTGATCGGCAATGCGGGGAAGGACACACCCAGCTGATCGGCAATGGGGGGAAGCACACACCCAGCTGATCGGCAATGGGGGGAAGGGCAGAACCAGCTGATCGGCAATGAGGGGAAGCACACACCCAGCTGATCGGCAATGCGGGGAAGGACACACCCAGCTGATCGGCAATGGGGCGAAGCACACTCCCAGCTGATTGGCAATGCGGGGAAAGACACACCCAGCAGATTGGCAATGGGGGGATGGACACACCCAGCTGATCGGCAATGGGGGGATCCGCACTCCCAGCTGATCGGCAATGCGGGAAAGCACGCACCCAGCTGATCGGCAATGGGGGGAAGGACACACCCAGCTGATCGGCAATGGGGGGAAGCACACACCCTGTTGATCGGAAATGGGGAGGAAGCACACACCCACCTGATCGGCAATGGGGGGAAGCACACAACCAGCTGATCTGCAATGCGGGGAAGGACACACCCATCTGATCGGCAATGGGGTGATTCATACACCCAGCTGTTCGGCAATGCGGGGAAGCACACTCCCAGCTGATCGGCAATGGGGGGACGCACACACCCAGCTGATCGGCAATGCGGGGAAGCACACACCCAGCTGATCGGCAATGGGGGGAAGCACACACCCAGCTGATCGTCAATGCGGGGATGCACACACCCAGCTGATCGGCAATGTGGGGAAACACACACCCAGCTAATCGGCAATGGCGGGAAGCACACACCCAGCTGATCAGCAATGGGGGGAAGAACAGACCGAGCTGATCGTAAATGGGGGGAAGCACACACCCAGCTGATCGGCAATGGGGAGAAAGGACAGACCCAGCTGATCGGCAATGGGGGAAGCACACACCCAGCTGATCGGCAATGGGGGGAAGGACACACCCAGCTGATCGGCAATGGGGGGATAGACACTGCCAGCTGATCGGCAATGTGGTGAAGCACACTCCCAGCTGATCGGCAATGGGGGGTTTCACACACACAGCTGATCGGCAATGGGAGGAAGGACACACCCAACTGACCGGCAATGCGGGGTCGGGCACACCCAAATGATCGGCAATGGGGGGAAGCACACACCCAGCTGATCGGCAATGGGGGAAACACACTAGCTGATCGGCAATGGGGGGAAGCACACACCTAGCTGATCGGCAATGGGGGGAAGCACACATTGAGCTGATCGGCAATGCGGGGAAGCACACACCCAGCTGATCGGCAATGCGGGGAAGGACACACCCAGCTGATCGGCAATGGGGGGAATCACATACCCTGATGATCGGCAATGGGGGGAAGGACACACCCAACTGATCGGCAATGTGGGGAAGGACACACCTAACTGATCGGCAATGGGGGGAAACACACACCCAGCTGATCGGCAATGGGGCAAACACACACCCAGCTGATCGGCAATGGGGGTAAGCACACTCCCAGCTGATCGGCAATGGGGGGAAGCACACTCCAAGATGATCCGCAATGGGGATAGGCACACACCCAGCTGATCGGCAATGGGGGGAAGGAAACTTCCAGCTGATCGGCAATGCGGGGAAGGACACACCCAGCTAATCGGCAATGCGGGGAAGCACACACCCAGCTGATCGTCAATGGGGGGAAGGACACACCTAGCTGATCGGCAATGAGGGCAAGGACACACCCTGCTGATCGGCAATGGGGGGAAGCACACACCCACATGATCGGCAATGGGGGGAAGCAAACACCCAGCTCAATCGCAATGCGGGGAAGGACACACCCAGCTGATCGGCAATGTGTTAAGGCACACACCCAGCTGATCGGCAATGGGGGGAAGGACACACCCAGCTGATCGGCAATGGGGGGAAGCACACACCCAGCTGATCGGCAATGGGGGGAAGGGCAGAACCAGCTGATCGGCAATGAGGGGAAGCACACACCCAGCTGATCGGCAATGCGGGGAAGGACACACCCAGCTGATCGGCAATGGGGCGAAGCACACTCCCAGCTGATTGGCAATGCGGGGAAAGACACACCCAGCTGATCAGCAATGGGGGGAAGGACACACCCAGCTGATCGGCAATGGGGGGTTCCGCACTCCCAGCTGATCGGCAATGCGGGAAAGCACGCACCCAGCTGATCGGCAATGGGGGGAAGGACACACCCAGCTGATCGGCAATGGGGGGAAGCACACACCCTGTTGATCGGAAATGGGGAGGAAGCACACACCCACCTGATCGGCAATGGGGGGAAGCACACAACCAGCTGATCTGCAATGCGGGGAAGGACACACCCATCTGATCGGCAATGGGGTGATTCATACACCCAGCTGTTCGGCAATGCGGGGAAGCACACTCCCAGCTGATCGGCAATGGGGGGACGCACACACCCAGCTGATCGGCAATGCGGGGAAGCACACACCCAGCTGATCGGCAATGGGGGGAAGCACACACCCAGCTGATCGTCAATGCGGGGATGCACACACCCAGCTGATCGGCAATGTGGGGAAACACACACCCAGCTAATCGGCAATGGGGGGGAAGCACACACCCAGCTGATCAGCAATGGGGGGAAGAACAGACCGAGCTGATCGTAAATGGGGGGAAGCACACACCCAGCTGATCGGCAATGGGGAGAAAGGACAGACCCAGCTGATCGGCAATGGGGGAAGCACACACCCAGCTGATCGGCAATGGGGGGAAGGACACACCCAGCTGATCGGCAATGGGGGGAAGCACACATTGAGCTGATCGGCAATGCGGGGAAGCACACACCCAGCTGATCGGCAATGCGGGGAAGGACACACCCAGCTGATCGGCAATGGGGGGAATCACATACCCAGATGATCGGCAATACGGGGAAGCACACACCCAGCTGATCGGCAATGCGGTGAAGGACACATCCAGCTGATCGGCAATTGGGGGAAGCACACACCCAGCTGATCGGCAATGGGGGGAAGGACACACCCAACTGATCGGCAATGTGGGGAAGGACACACCTAACTGATCGGCAATGGGGGGAAACACACACCCAGCTGATCGGCAATGGGGCAAACACACACCCAGCTGATCGGCAATGGGGGTAAGCACACTCCCAGCTGATCGGCAATGGGGGGAAGCACACTCCAAATGATCCGCAATGGCGATAGGCACACACCCTGCTGATCGGCAATGGGGGGAAGGAATCTCCCAGCTGATTGGCAATGCGGGGATGGACACACCCAGCTGATCGGCAATGCGGGGAAGCACACACCCAGATGATTGTCAATGGGAGGAAGGACACACCTAGCTGATCGGCAATGAGGGCAAGGACACACCCTGCTGATCGGCAGTGGGGGGAAGCACACACCCGCCTGATCGGCAATGGGGGTAAGCACACACCCAGCTCATTCGCAATGCGGGGAATGACACACCCAGCTGATCGGCAATGTGGGAAGGCACACACCCAGCTGATCGGCAATGGGGGGAAGGACACACCCAGCTGATCGGCAATGGGGGGAAGCACACACCCAGCTGATCGGCAATGGGGTTGAAGGGCAGAACCAGCTGATCGGCAATGAGGGGAAGCACACACCCAGCTGATCGGCAATGCGGGGAAGGACACACCCAGCTGATCGGCAATGGGGCGAAGCACACTCCCAGCTGATCGGCAATGCGGGGAAAGACACACCCAGCTGATCGGCAATGGGGGGAAGCACACACCCACATGATCGGCAATGGGGGGAAGCACACACCCAGCTCAATCGCAATGCGGGGAAGGACACACCCAGCTGATCGGCAATGTGTGAAGGCACACACCCAGCTGATCGGCAATGGGGGGAAGGACACACCCAGCTGATCGGCAATGGGGGGAAGCACACACCCAGCTGATCGGCAATGGGGGGAAGGGCAGAACCAGCTGATCGGCAATGAGGGGAAGCACACACCCAGCTGATCGGCAATGCAGGGAAGGACACACCCAGCTGATCGGCAATGGGGCGAAGCACACTCCCAGCTGATTGGCAATGCGGGGAAAGACACACCCAGCTGATCGGCAATGGGGGGAAGGACACACACAGCTGATCGGCAATGGGGGGATCCGCACTCCCAGCTGATCGGCAATGCAGGAAAGCACGCACCCAGCTGATCGGCAATGGGGAGGAAGCACACACCCACCTGATCGGCAATGGGGGGAAGCACACAACCAGCTGATCTGCAATGCGGGGAAGGACACACCCATCTGATCGGCAATGGGGTGATTCATACACCCAGCTGTTCGGCAATGCGGGGAAGCACACTCCCAGCTGATCGGCAATGGGGGGACGCACACACCCAGCTGATCGGCAATGCGGGGAAGCACACACCCAGCTGATCGGCAATGGGGGGAAGCACACACCCAGCTGATCGTCAATGCGGGGATGCACACACGCAGCTGATCGGCAATGTGGGGAAACACACACCCAGCTAATCGGCAATGGGGGGAAGCACACACCCAGCTGATCAGCAATGGGGGGAAGAACAGACCGAGCTGATCGTAAATGGGGGGAAGCACACACCCAGCTGATTGGCAATGGGGAGAAAGGACAGACCCAGCTGATCGGCAATGGGGGAAGCACACACCCAGCTGATCGGCAATGGGGGGAAGGACACACCCAGCTGATCGGCAATGGGGGGATAGACACTGCCAGCTGATCGGCAATGTGGTGAAGCACACTCCCAGCTGATCGGCAATGGGGGGTTTCACACACACAGCTGATCGGCAATGGGGGGAAGGACACACCCAACTGACCGGCAATGCGGGGTAGGGCACAACCAATTGATCGGCAATGGGGGGAAGCACACGCCCAGCTGATCGGCAATGGGGGAAACACACTAGCTGATCGGCAATGGGGGGAAGCACACACCCAGCTGATCGGCAATGGGGGGAAGCACACATTGAGCTGATCGGCAATGCGGGGAAGCACACACCCAGCTGATCGGCAATGCGGGGAAGGACACACCCAGCTGATCGGCAATGGGGGGAATCACATACCCAGATGATCGGCAATACGGGGAAGCACACACCCAGCTGATCGGCAATGCGGTGAAGGACACATCCAGCTGATCGGCAATTGGGGGAAGCACACACCCAGCTGATCGGCAATGGGGGGAAGGACACACCCAACTGATCGGCAATGTGGGGAAGGACACACCTAACTGATCGGCAATGGGGGGAAACACACACCCAGCTGATCGGCAATGGGGCACACACACACCCTGCTGATCGGCAATGGGGGGAAGCACACACCCGCCTGATCTGCAATGGGGGGAAGCACACACCCAGCTCATTCGCAATGCGGGGAAGGACACACCCAGCTGATCGGCAATGTGGGAAGGCACACACCCAGCTGATCGGCAATGGGGGGAAGGACACACCCAGCTGATCGGCAATGGGGGGAAGCACACACCCAGCTGATCGGCAATGGGGTTGAAGGGCAGAACCAGCTGATCGGCAATGAGGGAAAGCACACACCCAGCTGATCGGCAATGCGGGGAAGGACACACCCAGCTGATCGGCAATGGGGCGAAGCACACTCCCAGCTGATCGGCAATGCGGGGAAAGACACACCCAGCTGATCGGCAATGGGGGGAAGGACACACCCAGCTGATCGGCAATGGGGGGATGCGCACTCCCAGCTGATCGGCAATGCGGGAAAGCACGCACCCAGCTGATCGGCAATGGGGGGAAGGACACACCCAGCTGATCGGCAATGGGGGGAAGCACACACCCTGTTGATCGGCAATGGGGAGGAAGCACACACCCACCTGATCGGCAATGGGGGGAAGCAAACAACCAGCTGATCTGCAATGCGGGGAAGGACACACCCATCTGAACGGCAATGGGGGGAGGCACAAACCCAGCTGATCAGCAATGGGGGGAAGGACAGGCCCAGCTGATCGGCAATGTGGGGAAGGAGACACCCAGCTGATCGGCAATGGGGTGAAGGACAGACCCAGCTGATCGGTAATGGGGGGAAGCACACACCCAGCTGTTCGGCAATGGGGTGATTCATACACCCAGCTGTTCGGCAATGCGGGGAAGCACACTCCCAGCTGATCGGCAATGAGGGGAAGCACACACCCAGCTGATCGGCAATGCGGGGAAGGACACACCCAGCTGATCGGCAATGGGGCGAAGCACACTCCCAGCTGATCGGCAATGCGGGGAAAGACACACCCAGCTGATCGGCAATGGGGGGAAGCACACACCCACATGATCGGCAATGGGGGGAAGCACACACCCAGCTCAATCGCAATGCGGGGAAGGACACACCCAGCTGATCGGCAATGTGTGAAGGCACACACCCAGCTGATCGGCAATGGGGGGAAGGACACACCCAGCTGATCGGCAATGGGGGGAAGCACACACCCAGCTGATCGGCAATGGGGGGAAGGGCAGAACCAGCTGATCGGCAATGAGGGGAAGCACACACCCAGCTGATCGGCAATGCAGTGAAGGACACACCCAGCTGATCGGCAATGGGGCGAAGCACACTCCCAGCTGATTGGCAATGCGGGGAAAGACACACCCAGCTGATCGGCAATGGGGGGAAGGACACACACAGCTGATCGGCAATGGGGGGATCCGCACTCCCAGCTGATCGGCAATGCAGGAAAGCACGCACCCAGCTGATCGGCAATGGGGAGGAAGCACACACCCACCTGATCGGCAATGGGGGGAAGCACACAACCAGCTGATCTGCAATGCGGGGAAGGACACACCCATCTGATCGGCAATGGGGTGATTCATACACCCAGCTGTTCGGCAATGCGGGGAAGCACACGCCCAGCTGATCGGCAATGGGGGGACGCACACACCCAGCTGATCGGCAATGCGGGGAAGCACACACCCAGCTGATCGGCAATGGGGGGAAGCACACACCCAGCTGATCGTCAATGCGGGGATGCACACACGCAGCTGATCGGCAATGTGGGGAAACACACACCCAGCTAATCGGCAATGGGGGGAAGCACACACCCAGCTGATCAGCAATGGGGGGAAGAACAGACCGAGCTGATCGTAAATGGGGGGAAGCACACACCCAGCTGATTGGCAATGGGGAGAAAGGACAGACCCAGCTGATCGGCAATGGGGGAAGCACACACCCAGCTGATCGGCAATGGGGGGAAGGACACACCCAGCTGATCGGCAATGGGGGGATAGACACTGCCAGCTGATCGGCAATGTGGTGAAGCACACTCCCAGCTGATCGGCAATGGGGGGTTTCACACACACAGCTGATCGGCAATGGGGGGAAGGACACACCCAACTGACCGGCAATGCGGGGTAGGGCACAACCAATTGATCGGCAATGGGGGGAAGCACACGCCCAGCTGATCGGCAATGGGGGAAACACACTAGCTGATCGGCAATGGGGGGAAGCACACACCCAGCTGATCGGCAATGGGGGGAAGCACACATTGAGCTGATCGGCAATGCGGGGAAGCACACACCCAGCTGATCGGCAATGCGGGGAAGGACACACCCAGCTGATCGGCAATGGGGGGAATCACATACCCAGATGATCGGCAATACGGGGAAGCACACACCCAGCTGATCGGCAATGCGGTGAAGGACACATCCAGCTGATCGGCAATTGGGGGAAGCACACACCCAGCTGATCGGCAATGGGGGGAAGGACACACCCAACTGATCGGCAATGTGGGGAAGGACACACCTAACTGATCGGCAATGGGGGGAAACACACACCCAGCTGATCGGCAATGGGGCACACACACACCCTGCTGATCGGCAATGGGGGGAAGCACACACCCGCCTGATCTGCAATGGGGGGAAGCACACACCCAGCTCATTCGCAATGCGGGGAAGGACACACCCAGCTGATCGGCAATGTGGGAAGGCACACACCCAGCTGATCGGCAATGGGGGGAAGGACACACCCAGCTGATCGGCAATGGGGGGAAGCACACACCCAGCTGATCGGCAATGGGGTTGAAGGGCAGAACCAGCTGATCGGCAATGAGGGAAAGCACACACCCAGCTGATCGGCAATGCGGGGAAGGACACACCCAGCTGATCGGCAATGGGGCGAAGCACACTCCCAGCTGATCGGCAATGCGGGGAAAGACACACCCAGCTGATCGGCAATGGGGGGAAGGACACACCCAGCTGATCGGCAATGGGGGGATGCGCACTCCCAGCTGATCGGCAATGCGGGAAAGCACGCACCCAGCTGATCGGCAATGGGGGGAAGGACACACCCAGCTGATCGGCAATGGGGGGAAGCACACACCCTGTTGATCGGCAATGGGGAGGAAGCACACACCCACCTGATCGGCAATGGGGGGAAGCAAACAACCAGCTGATCTGCAATGCGGGGAAGGACACACCCATCTGAACGGCAATGGGGGGAGGCACAAACCCAGCTGATCAGCAATGGGGGGAAGGACAGGCCCAGCTGATCGGCAATGTGGGGAAGGAGACACCCAGCTGATCGGCAATGGGGTGAAGGACAGACCCAGCTGATCGGTAATGGGGGGAAGCACACACCCAGCTGTTCGGCAATGGGGTGATTCATACACCCAGCTGTTCGGCAATGCGGGGAAGCACACTCCCAGCTGATCGGCAATGAGGGGAAGCACACACCCAGCTGATCGGCAATGCGGGGAAGGACACACCCAGCTGATCGGCAATGGGGCGAAGCACACTCCCAGCTGATCGGCAATGCGGGGAAAGACACACCCAGCTGATCGGCAATGGGGGGAAGCACACACCCACATGATCGGCAATGGGGGGAAGCACACACCCAGCTCAATCGCAATGCGGGGAAGGACACACCCAGCTGATCGGCAATGTGTGAAGGCACACACCCAGCTGATCGGCAATGGGGGGAAGGACACACCCAGCTGATCGGCAATGGGGGGAAGCACACACCCAGCTGATCGGCAATGGGGGGAAGGGCAGAACCAGCTGATCGGCAATGAGGGGAAGCACACACCCAGCTGATCGGCAATGCAGGGAAGGACACACCCAGCTGATCGGCAATGGGGCGAAGCACACTCCCAGCTGATTGGCAATGCGGGGAAAGACACACCCAGCTGATCGGCAATGGGGGGAAGGACACACACAGCTGATCGGCAATGGGGGGATCCGCACTCCCAGCTGATCGGCAATGCAGGAAAGCACGCACCCAGCTGATCGGCAATGGGGAGGAAGCACACACCCACCTGATCGGCAATGGGGGGAAGCACACAACCAGCTGATCTGCAATGCGGGGAAGGACACACCCATCTGATCGGCAATGGGGTGATTCATACACCCAGCTGTTCGGCAATGCGGGGAAGCACACGCCCAGCTGATCGGCAATGGGGGGACGCACACACCCAGCTGATCGGCAATGCGGGGAAGCACACACCCAGCTGATCGGCAATGGGGGGAAGCACACACCCAGCTGATCGTCAATGCGGGGATGCACACACGCAGCTGATCGGCAATGTGGGGAAACACACACCCAGCTAATCGGCAATGGGGGGAAGCACACACCCAGCTGATCAGCAATGGGGGGAAGAACAGACCGAGCTGATCGTAAATGGGGGGAAGCACACACCCAGCTGATTGGCAATGGGGAGAAAGGACAGACCCAGCTGATCGGCAATGGGGGAAGCACACACCCAGCTGATCGGCAATGGGGGGAAGGACACACCCAGCTGATCGGCAATGGGGGGATAGACACTGCCAGCTGATCGGCAATGTGGTGAAGCACACTCCCAGCTGATCGGCAATGGGGGGTTTCACACACACAGCTGATCGGCAATGGGGGGAAGGACACACCCAACTGACCGGCAATGCGGGGTAGGGCACACCCAATTGATCGGCAATGGGGGGAAGCACACGCCCAGCTGATCGGCAATGGGGGAAACACACCAGCTGATCGGCAATGGGGGGAAGCACACACCCAGCTGATCGGCAATGGGGGGAAGCACACATTGAGCTGATCGGCAATGCGGGGAAGCACACACCCAGCTGATCGGCAATGCGGGGAAGGACACACCCAGCTGATCGGCAATGGGGGGAATCACATACCCAGATGATCGGCAATACGGGGAAGCACACACCCAGCTGATCGGCAATGCGGTGAAGGACACATCCAGCTGATCGGCAATTGGGGGAAGCACACACCCAGCTGATCGGCAATGGGGGGAAGGACACACCCAACTGATCGGCAATGTGGGGAAGGACACACCTAACTGATCGGCAATGGGGGGAAACACACACCCAGCTGATCGGCAATGGGGCAAACACACACCCTGCTGATCGGCAATGGGGGGAAGCACACACCCGCCTGATCTGCAATGGGGGGAAGCACACACCCAGCTCATTCGCAATGCGGGGAAGGACACACCCAGCTGATCGGCAATGTGGGAAGGCACACACCCAGCTGATCGGCAATGGGGGGAAGGACACACCCAGCTGATCGGCAATGGGGGGAAGCACACACCCAGCTGATCGGCAATGGGGTTGAAGGGCAGAACCAGCTGATCGGCAATGAGGGGAAGCACACACCCAGCTGATCGGCAATGCGGGGAAGGCCACACCCAGCTGATCGGCAATGGGGCGAAGCACACTCCCAGCTGATCGGCAATGCGGGGAAAGACACACCCAGCTGATCGGCAATGGGGGGAAGGACACACCCAGCTGATCGGCAATGGGGGGATGCGCACTCCCAGCTGATCGGCAATGCGGGAAAGCACGCACCCAGCTGATCGGCAATGGGGGGAAGGACACACCCAGCTGATCGGCAATGGGGGGAAGCACACACCCTGTTGATCGGCAATGGGGAGGAAGCACACACCCACCTGATCGGCAATGGGGGGAAGCAAACAACCAGCTGATCTGCAATGCGGGGAAGGACACACCCATCTGAACGGCAATGGGGGGAGGCACAAACCCAGCTGATCAGCAATGGGGGGAAGGACAGGCCCAGCTGATCGGCAATGTGGGGAAGGAGACACCCAGCTGATCGGCAATGGGGTGAAGGACAGACCCAGCTGATCGGTAATGGGGGGAAGCACACACCCAGCTGTTCGGCAATGGGGTGATTCATACACCCAGCTGTTCGGCAATGCGGGGAAGCACACTCCCAGCTGATCGGCAATGGGGGGACGCACACACCCAGCTGGTCGGCAATGCGGGGAAGCACACGCCCAGCTGATCGGCAATGGGGGGAAGCACACACCCAGCTGATCGGCAATGCGGGGATGCACACACCCAGCTGATCGGCAATGTGGGGAAACACACACCCAGCTAATCGGCAATGGGGGGAAGCACACACCCAGCTGATCAGCAATGGGGGGAAGGACAGACCGAGCTGATCGGCAATGGGGGGAAGCACATTCCCAGCTGATCGGCAAAGGGGAGAAAGGACAGACCCAGCTGATCGGCAATGTGGGGAAACACACACCCAGCTAATCGGCAATGGGGGGAAGCACACACCCAGCTGGTCAGCAATGGGGGGAAGGACAGACCGAGCTGATCGGCAATGGGGGGAAGCACACACCCAGCTGACCGGCAATGGGGAGAAAGGACAGACCCAGCTGATCGGCAATGGGGGAAGCACACACCCATCTGATCGGCAATCAGGGGAAGCACACTCCCAGCTGATCGGCAATGGGGGGTTTCACACACACAGCTGATCGGCAATGGGGGAAACACAGACCAAGCTGATCGGCAATGGGGGAAACACACACCCAGCTGATCGGCAATGGGGGGAAGGACACACCCAACTGACCGGCAATGCGGGGTATGGCACAGCCAACTGATCGGCAATGGGGGGAAGCACACACCCAGCTGATCGGCAATGGGGGAAACACACACTAGCTGATCGGCAATGGGGGTAAGCAAACACCCAGCTGTTCGGCAAAGCGGGGAAGCACAGACCCAGCTGATCGGCAATGCGGGGAAGGACACACACAGCTGATCGGTAATGCGGGGAAGCACACACCCAGCTGATCGGCAATTGGGGGAAGCACACTCCCAGCTGATCGGCAATGGGAGGGGAAGCACACTCCCAGATGATCTGCAATGGGGAGAGGCACACACCCAGCTGATCGGCAATTGGGGGAAGGACGCACCTAGCTTATTGGCAATGGTGGGAAGCACACTCCCAGCTGATCGGCAATGCGTGGAAGCACACACCCAGCTTATCGGCAACGCGGAGAAGGACACACCCAGCTGATCGGCAATGGTGGGAAGCACACACCCAGCTGATTGGCAATGCGGGGAAGCACACACCCAGCTGATCGGCAATGCGGGGAAGGACACTTCCAGCTGATCGGCAATGCGGGGAAGCACACACCCAACTGATCGGCAATGGGGGGAAGGACACACCCAACTGATCGGCAATGGGGGGAAACACACACCCAGCTGATCCGCAATGGGGGAAACACACACCCAGCTGATCGGCAATGGGGGTAAGCACACTCCCAGCTGACCGGCAATGGGGGGAAGCACACACCCAGCTCATTCGCAATGCGGGGAAGGACACACCCAGCTGATCGGCAATGTGGGAAGGCACACACCCAGCTGATCGGCAATGGGGGGAAGGACACACCCAGCTGATCGGCAATGGGGGGAAGCACACACACAGCTGATCGGCAATGGGGTTGAAGGGCAGAACCAGCTGATCGGCAATGAGGGGAAGCACACACCCAGCTGATCGGCAATGCGGGGAAGGACACACCCAGCTGATCGGCAATGGGGCGAAGCACACTCCCAGCTGATCGGCAATGCGGGGAAAGACACACCCAGCTGATCGGCAATGGGGGGAAGGACACACCCAGCTGATCGGCAATGGGGGGATGCGCACTCCCAGCTGATCGGCAATGCGGGAAAGCACGCACCCAGCTGATCGGCAATGGGGGGAAGGACACACCCAGCTGATAGGCAATGGGGGGAAGCACACACCCTGTTGATCGGCAATGGGGAGGAAGCACACGCCCACCTGATCGGCAATGGGGGGAAGCACACAACCAGCTGATCTGCAATGCGGGGAAGGACACACCCATCTGAACGGCAATGGGTTGAGGCACAAACCCAGCTGATCGGCAATGGGGGGAAGGACAGGCCCAGCTGATCGGCAATGTGGGGAAGGAGACACCCAGCTGATCGGCAATGGGGTGAAGGACAGACCCAGCTGATCGGTAATGGGGGGGAAGCACACACCCAGCTGTTCGGCAATGGGGTGATTCATACACCCAGCTGTTCGGCAATGCGGGGAAGCACACTCCCAGCTGATCGGCAATGGGGGGACGCACACACCCAGCTGGTCGGCAATGCGGGGAAGCACACACCAAGCTGATCGGCAATGGGGGGAAGCACACACTAGCTGATCGGCAATGGGGTAAGCAAACAACCAGCTGTTCGGCAAAGCGGGGAAGCACAGACCCAGATGATCGGCAATGCGGGGAAGGACACACCCAGCTGATCGGCAATGCGGGGAAGGACACACACAGCTGATCGGTAATGCGGGGAAGCACACACCCAGCTGATCGGCAATTGGGGGAAGCACACTCCCAGCTGATCGGCAATGGGGGGGGAAGCACACTCCCAGATGATCTGCAATGGGGAGAGGCACACACCCAGCTGATCGGCAATTGGGGGAAGGACGCATCTAGCTTATCGGCAATGGTGGGAAGCACACTCCCAGCTGATCGGCAATGGGGGGAAGCACATATCCAGCTGATCGGCAATGCGTGGAAGCACACACCCAGCTGATCGGCAACGCAGGGAAGCACACACCCAGCTGATTGGCAATGCGGGGAAGCACACACCCAGCTGATCGGCAATGCGGGAAGGACACTTTCAGCTGATCGGCAATGCGGGGAAGCACACACCCAACTGATCGGCAATGGGGGGAAGGACACAACCAACTGATCGGCAATGGGGGGAAACACACACCCAGCTGATCGGCAATGGGGGAAACAGACACCCAGCTAATCGGCAATGGGGGTAAGCACACTCCCAGCTGACCGGCAATGGGGGGAAGCACACTCCAAGATGATCTGCAATGGGGAGAGGCACACACCCAGCTGATTGGCAATGCGGGGAAGCACACACCCAGCTGATCGGCAATGCGGGGAAGGACACTTCCAGCTGATCGGCAATGCGGGGAAGCACACACCCAACTGATCGGCAATGGGGGGAAGGACACACCCAACTGATCGGCAATGGGGGGAAACACACACCCAGCTGATCGGCAATGGGGGAAACACACACCCAGCTGATCGGCAATGGGGGTAAGCACACTCCCAGCTCATTTGCAATGCGGGGAAGGACACACCCAGCTGATCGGCAATGTGGGAAGGCACACACCCAGCTGATCGGCTTTGGGGGGAAGGACACACCCAGCTGATCGGCAATGGGGAAGCACACACCCAGCTGATCGGCAATGGGGTTCAAGGGCAGAACCAGCTGATCGGCAATGAGGGGAAGCACACACCCAGCTGATCGGCAATGCGGGGAAAGACACACACAGCTGATCGGCAATGGGGGGAAGGACACACCCAGCTGATCGGCAATGGGGGGATGCGCACTCCCAGCTGATCGGCAATGCGGGAAAGCACGCACCCAGCTGATCGGCAATGGGGGGAAGGACACACCCAGCTGATCGGCAATGGGGGGAAGCACACACCCTGTTGATCGGCAATGGGGAGGAAGCACACACCCACCTGATCGGCAATGGGGGAAGCACACAACCAGCTGATCTGCAATGCGGGGAAGGACACACCCATCTGAACGGCAATGGGGGGAGGCACAAACCCTGCTGATCGGCAATGGGGGGAAGGACAGGCCTAGCTGATCGGCAATGTGGGGAAGGAGACACCCAGCTGATCGGCAATGGGGTGAAGGACAGACCCAGCTGATCGGTAATGGGGGGAAGCACACACCCAGCTGTTCGGCAATGGGGTGATTCATACACCCAGCTGTTCGGCAATGCGGGGAAGCACACTCCCAGCTGATCGGCAATGGGGGGACGCACACACCCAGCTGGTCGGCAATGCGGGGAAGCACACACCCAGCTGATCGGCAATGGGGGGAAGCACACACCCAGCTGATCGGCAATGCGGGGATGCACACACCCAGCTGATCGGCAATGTGGGGAAACACACACCCAGCTAATCGGCAATGGGGGGAAGCACACACCCAGCTGATCAGCAATGGGGGGAAGGACAGACCGAGCTGATCGGCAATGGGGGGAAGCACACACCCAGCTGATCGGCAATGGGGAGAAAGGACAGACCCAGCTGATCGGCAATGGGGGAAGCACACACCCAGCTGATCGGCAATGGGGGGAAGGACACACCCAGCTGATCGGCAATGGGGGGATAGACACTGCCAGCTGATCGGCAATGGGGGAAGCACACACACAGCTGATCGGCAATGGGGGAAACACAGACCCAGCTGATCGGCAATGGGGGAAACACACACCCAGCTGATCGGCAATGGGGGGAAGGACACACCCAACTGACCGGCAATGCGGGGTAGGGCACACCCAACTGATCGGCAATGGGGGGAAGCACACACCCAGCTGATCGGCAATGGGGGAAACACACACTAGCTGAACGGCAATGGGGGTAAGCAAACACCCAGCTGTTCGGCAAAGCGGGAAGCACAGACCCAGCTGATCGGCAATGCGGGGAAGGACACACACAGCTGATCGGTAATGCGGGGAAGCACAAACCCAGCTGATCGGCAATTGGGGGAAGCACACTCCCAGCTGATCGGCAATGGGGGGGGGAAGCACACTCCCAGATGATCTGCAATGGTGAGAGGCACACACCCAGCTGATCGGCAATTGGGGGAAGGACGCACCTAGCTTATCGGCAATGGTGGGAAGCACACTCCCAGCTGATCGGCAATGGGGGGAAGCACATATCCAGCTGATCGGCAATGCGTGGAAGCACACACCCAGCTGATCGGCAATGCGGGGAAGGACACACCCAGCTGATCGGCAATGGGGGGAAGCACATATCCAGCTGATCGGCAATGCGTGGAAGCACACACCCAGCTGATCGGCAATGCGGGGAAGGACACTTCCAGCTGATCGGCAATGCGGGGAAGCACACACCCAACTGATCGGCAATGGGGGGAAGGACACACCCAACTGATCGGCAATGGGGGGAAACACACACCCAGCTGATCGGCAATGGGGGAAACACACACCCAGCTGATCGGCAATGGGGGTAAGCACACTCCCAGCTGACCGGCAATGGGGGAAAGCACACTCCAAGATGATCTGCAATGGGGAGAGGCACACACCCAGCTGATTGGCAAAGCGGGGAAGCACACACCCAGCTGATCGGCAATGCGGGGAAGGACACTTCCAGCTGATCGGCAATGCGGGGAAGCACACAACCAACTGATCGGCAATGGGTGGAAGGACACACCCAACTGATCGGCAATGGGGGGAAACACACACCCAGCTGATCGGCAATGGGGGAAACACACACCCAGCTGATCGGCAATGGGGGTAAGCACACTCCCAGCTGACCGGCAATGGGGGGAAGCACACACCCAGCTGATCGGCAATGGGGAGAAAGGACAGACCCAGCTGATCGGCAATGGGGGAAGCACACACCCAGCTGATCGGCAATGGGGGGAAGGACACACCCAGCTGATCGGCAATGGGGGCATAGACACTGCCAGCTGATCGGCAATGGGGGGTTTCACACACACAGCTGATCGGCAATGGGGGAAACACAGACCCAGCTGATCGGCAATGGGGGAAACACACACCCAGCTGATCGGCAATGGGGGGAAGGACACACCCAGATGATCGGCAATGGGGGAAACACACACTAGCTGATCGGCAATGGGGGTAAGCAAACACCCAGCTGTTCGGCAAAGCGGGCAAGCACAGACCCAGCTGATCGGTAATGCGGGGAAGCACACACCCAGCTGATCGGCAATTGGGGGAAGCACACTCCCAGCTGATCGGCAATGGGGGGGGGGAAGCACACTCCCAGATGATCTGCAATGGGGAGAGGCACACACCCAGCTGATCGGCAATTGGGGGAAGGACGCACCTAGCTTATCGGCAATGGTGGGAAGCACACTCCCAGCTGATCGGCAATGGGGGGAAGCACATATCCAGCTGATCGGCAATGCGTGGAAGCACACACCCAGCTGATCGGCAATGGTGGGAAGCACACACCCAGCTGATCGGCAATGCGGGGAAGGACACACCCAGCTGATCGGCAATGGTGGGAAGCACACACCCAGCTGATCGGCAATGCGGGGAAGGACACTTCCAGCTGATCGGCAATGCGGGGAAGCACACACCCAACTGATCGGCAATTGGGGGAAGGATACACCCAACTGATCGGCAATGGGGGGAAACACACACCCAGCTGATCGGCAATGGGGGAAACACACACCCAGCTGATCGGCAATGGGGGTAAGCACACTCCCAGCTGACCGGCAATGGGGGGAAGCACACTCCAAGATGATCTGCAATGGGGAGAGGCACACACCCAGCTGATCGGCAATGGGGGGAAGGAAACTCCCAGCTGATCGGCAATGCGGGGAAGGACACACCCAGCTGATCGGCAATGGGGGGAAGGACACACCCAGCTGATCGGCAATGGGTGGAAGCACACACCCTGTTGATCGGCAATGGGGGGGAAGCACACACCCACCTGATCGGCAATGGGGGGAAGCACACAACCAGCTGATCTGCAATGCGGGGAAGGACACACCCATCTGATCGGCAATGGGGGGAGGCACAAACCCAGCTGATCGGCAATGGGGGGAAGGACAGGCCCAGCTAATCGGCAATGTGGGGAAGGAGACACCCAGCTGATCGGCAATGGGGTGAAGGACAAACCCAGCTGATCGGTAATGGGGGGAAGCACACCCCCAGTGTTCGGCAATGGGGTGATTCATACACCCAGCTGTTCGGCAATGCGGGGAAGCAAACTCCCAGCTGATCGGCAATGGGGGGAAGCACACACCCAGCTGATCGGCAATGCGTGGAAGCACACAACCAGCTGATCTGCAATGGGATGAAGCACACCCCCAGCTGATCGGCAATGCGGGGATGCACACACCCAGCTGATCGGCAATGTGGGGAAACACACACCCAGCTAATCGGCAATACGGGGAAGCACACACCCAGCTGATCAGCAATGGGGGGAAGGACAGACCGAGCTGATCGGCAATGGGGGGAAGCACACACCCAGCTGATCGGCAATGGGGAGAAAGGACAGACCCAGCTGATCGGCAATGGGGGGAAGGACACACCCAGCTGATCGGCAATGGGGGGATAGACACTGCCAGCTGATCGGCAATGTGGTGAAGCACACTCCCAGCTGATCGGCAATGGGGGGATTCACACACACAGCTGATCGGCAATGGGGGAAACACAGACCCAACTGATCGGCAATGGGGGAAAGCACACACCCAGCTGATCGGCAATGGGGGAAACACACACTAGCTGATCGGCAATGGGGGTAAGCAAACACCCAGCTATTCGGCAATGCGGGGAAGCCCAGAACCAGCTGATCGGCATTGCGGGGAAGGACACACACAGATGATCGGTAATGCGGGGAAGCACACACCCAGCTGATCGGCAATTGGGGGAAGCACACTCCCAGCTGATCGGCAATGGGGGTGGGGGGGAGCACACTCCCAGATGATCTGCAATGGGGAGAGGCACACACCCAGCTGATCGGCAATTGGGGGAAGGACGCACCTAGCTTATCGGCAATGGTGGGAAGCACACTCCCAGCTGATCGGCAATGGGGGGAAGCACATATCCAGCTGATCGGCAATGCGGGGATGCACACACCCAGCTGATCGGCAATGCGGGGAAGGACACACCCAGCTGATCGGCCATGGTGGGAAGCACACACCCAGCTGATTGGCAATGCGGGGAAGAACACACCCAGCTGATCGGCAATGCGGGGAAGGACACTTCCAGCTGATCGGCAATGCGGGGTAGCACACACCCAGCTGATCGGCAATGGGGGGAAGGACACACCCAACTGATCGGCAATGCGGGGAAGGACACACCTAACTGATCGGCAAAGGGGAGAAACACACACCCAGCTGATCGGCAATGGGGGAAACACACACCCAGCTGATCGGCAATGGGGGGAAGCACACTCCAAGATGATCTGCAATGGGGAGAGGCACACAGCCAGCTGATCGGCAATGGGGGGACGGAAACTCCCAGCTGATCGGCAATGCGGGGAAGGACACACCTAGCTGATCGGCAATGAGGGGAAGCAAACTCCAAGATGATCTGCAATGGGGAGAGGCACACACCCAGCTGATCGGCAATGCGGGGAAGGACACACCCAGCTGATCGGCAATGGGGGGAAGGACACACCCAGCTGATCGGCAATGGGGGGAACCACACACCCTGTTGATCGGCAATGCGGGGAAGCACACTCCCAGCTGATCTGCAATGGGGGGAAGCACACACCCAGCTGATCGGCAATGCGGGGAAGGACACTTCCAGCTGATCGGCAATGCGGGGAAGCACACACCCAGCTGATCGGCAATGGGGGGAAGGACACACCTAGCTGATCGGCAATGAGGGGAAGGACACACCCTGCTGATCGGCTCGGGGGGAAGCACACACGCACCTGATCGGAAATGGGGGGAAGCACACAGCCAGCTGATTTGCAATGCGGGGAAGGACACACCCAGCTGATCGGCAATGTGGGAAGGATACACCCAGCTCATCGGCAATGGGGGGAAGGACACACCCAGCTGATCGGCAATGGGGGGAAGCACACACCCTGTTGATCGGCAATGGGGGGAAGCACACACCCACCTGATCGGCAATGGGGGGAAGCACACAACCAGCTGATCTGCAATGCGGGGAAGGACGCACCCATCTGATCGGCAATGGGGGAGGCACAAACCCAGCTGATCGGCAATGGGGGGAAGGACAGGCCCAGCTGATCAGCAATGTGGGGAAGGAGACACCCAGCTGATCGGCAATGGGGTGAAGGACAGACCCAGCTGATCGGTAATGGGGGAAGCACACACCCAGCTGTTCGGCAATGGGGTGATTCATACACCCAGCTGTTCGGCAATGCGGGGAAGCACACTCCCAGCTGACCTGCAATGGGGGGAAGCACACACCCAGCTGATCGGCAATGAGGGGAATGACACACCCTGCTGATCGGCTAGGGGGGAAGCACACACCCACCTGATCGGCAATGGGGGGAAGCACACACCCAGCTGATTCGCAATGCGGGAAAGGACACAACCAGCTGATCGGCAATGTGGGAAGGACACACCCAGCTGATCGGCAATGGGGGGAAGGACACAACCAGCTGATCGGCAATGGGGGGAAGCACACACCCTGTTGATCGGCAATGGGGGGAAGGACACACCCACCTGATCGGCAATGGGGGGAAGCACACAACCAGCTGATCTGCAATGCGGGGAAGCACACACCCATCTGATCGGCAATGTGGGAGGCACAAACCCAGCTGATCGGCAATGGGGGGAAGGACAGGCCCAGCTGAGAGGCAATGTGGGGAAGGAGACACCCAGCTGATCGGCAATGGGGTGAAGAACAGACCCAGCTGATCGGTAATGGGGGGAAGCACACACCCAGCTGTTCGGCAATGGTGTGATTCATACACCCAGCTGTTCGGCAATGCAGGGAAGCACACTCCCAGCTGATCTGCAATGGGGGGAAGCACATATCCAGCTGATCGGCAATGCGGGGAAGGACACTTCCAGCTGATCGGCAATGCGGGGAAGCACACACCCAGCTGATCGGCAATGGGGGGAAGGACACACCCAACTGATCGGCAATGCGGGGAAGGACACACCTAACTGATCGGCAAAGGGGGGAAACACACACCCAGCTGATCGGCAATGGGGGAAACACACACCCAGCTGATCGGCAATGGGGGTAAGCACACTCCCAGCTGACCGGCAATGGGGGGAAGCACACTCCAAGATGATCTGCAATGGGGAGAGGCACACAGCCAGCTGATCGGCAATGGGGGGACGGAAACTCCCAGCTGATCGGCAATGCGGGGAAGGACACACCTAGCTGATCGGCAATGAGGGGAAGCACACTCCAAGATGATCTGCAATGGGGAGAGGCACACACCCTGTTGATCGGCAATGGGGGGAAGCACACACCCACCTGATCGGCAATGGGGGGAAGCACACAACCAGCTGATCTGCAATGCGGGGAAGGACACACCCATCTGATCGGCAATGGGGGGAGGCACAAACCCAGCTGATCGGCAATGGGGGGAAGGACAGGCCCAGCTGATCGGCAATGTGGGGAAGGAGACACCCAGCTGATCGGCAATGGGGTGAAGGACAGACGCAGCTGATCGGTAATGGGGGGAAGCACACACCCAGCTGTTCGGCAATGGGGTGATTCATACGCCCAGCTGTTCGGCAATGCGGGGAAGCACACTCCCAGCTGATCTGCAAAGGGGGGAAGGACACACCCAGCTGATCGGCAATGAGGGGAAGGACACACCCTGCTGATCGGCTCGGGGGGAAGTACACACCCACCTGATCGGCAATGGGGGGAAGCACACACCCAGCTGATTCGCAATGCGGGGAAGGACACAACCAGCTGATCGGCAATGCGGGGAAGCACACACCCAGCTGATTCGCAATGCGGGGAAGGACACACCTAACTGATCGGCAAAGGGGAGAAACACACACCCAGCTGATCGGCAATGGGGGAAACACACACCCAGCTGATCGGCAATGGGGGGAAGCACACTCCAAGATGATCTGCAATGGGGAGAGGCACACAGCCAGCTGATCGGCAATGGGGGGACGGAAACTCCCAGCTGATCGGCAATGCGGGGAAGGACACACCTAGCTGATCGGCAATGAGGGGAAGCAAACTCCAAGATGATCTGCAATGGGGATAGGCACACACCCAGCTGATCGGCAATGCGGGGAAGGACACACCCAGCTGATCGGCAATGGGGGGAAGGACACACCCAGCTGATCGGCAATGGGGGGAACCACACACCCTGTTGATCGGCAATGCGGGGAAGCACACTCCCAGCTGATCTGCAATGTGGGAAGGATACACCCAGCTCATCGGCAATGGGGGGAAGGACACACCCAGCTGATCGGCAATGGGGGGAAGCACACACCCTGTTGATCGGCAATGGGGGGAAGCACACACCCACCTGATCGGCAATGGGGGGAAGCACACAACCAGCTGATCTGCAATGCGGGGAAGGACGCACCCATCTGATCGGCAATGGGGGAGGCACAAACCCAGCTGATCGGCAATGGGGGGAAGGACAGGCCCAGCTGATCAGCAATGTGGGGAAGGAGACACCCAGCTGATCGGCAATGGGGTGAAGGACAGACCCAGCTGATCGGTAATGGGGGAAGCACACACCCAGCTGTTCGGCAATGGGGTGATTCATACACCCAGCTGTTCGGCAATGCGGGGAAGCACACTCCCAGCTGACCTGCAATGGGGGGAAGCACACACCCAGCTGATCGGCAATGAGGGGAATGACACACCCTGCTGATCGGCTAGGGGGGAAGCACACACCCACCTGATCGGCAATGGGGGGAAGCACACACCCAGCTGATTCGCAATGCGGGAAAGGACACAACCAGCTGATCGGCAATGTGGGAAGGACACACCCAGCTGATCGGCAATGGGGGGAAGGACACAACCAGCTGATCGGCAATGGGGGGAAGCACACACCCTGTTGATCGGCAATGGGGGGAAGGACACACCCACCTGATCGGCAATGGGGGGAAGCACACAACCAGCTGATCTGCAATGCGGGGAAGCACACACCCATCTGATCGGCAATGTGGGAGGCACAAACCCAGCTGATCGGCAATGGGGGGAAGGACAGGCCCAGCTGATCGGCAATGTGGGGAAGGAGACACCCAGCTGATCGGCAATGGGGTGAAGAACAGACCCAGCTGATCGGTAATGGGGGGAAGCACACACCCAGCTGTTCGGCAATGGTGTGATTCATACACCCAGCTGTTCGGCAATGCAGGGAAGCACACTCCCAGCTGATCTGCAATGGGGGGAAGCACATATCCAGCTGATCGGCAATGCGGGGTAGGACACTTCCAGCTGATCGGCAATGCGGGGAAGCACACACCCAGCTGATCGGCAATGGGGGGAAGGACACACCCAACTGATCGGCAATGCGGGGAAGGACACACCTAACTGATCGGCAAAGGGGGGAAACACACACCCAGCTGATCGGCAATGGGGGAAACACACACCCAGCTGATCGGCAATGGGGGTAAGCACACTCCCAGCTGACCGGCAATGGGGGGAAGCACACTCCAAGATGATCTGCAATGGGGAGAGGCACACAGCCAGCTGATCGGCAATGGGGGGACGGAAACTCCCAGCTGATCGGCAATGCGGGGAAGGACACACCTAGCTGATCGGCAATGAGGGGAAGCACACTCCAAGATGATCTGCAATGGGGAGAGGCACACACCCTGTTGATCGGCAATGGGGGGAAGCACACACCCACCTGATCGGCAATGGGGGGAAGCACACAACCAGCTGATCTGCAATGCGGGGAAGGACACACCCATCTGATCGGCAATGGGGGGAGGCACAAACCCAGCTGATCGGCAATGGGGGGAAGGACAGGCCCAGCTGATCGGCAATGTGGGGAAGGAGACACCCAGCTGATCGGCAATGGGGTGAAGGACAGACGCAGCTGATCGGTAATGGGGGGAAGCACACACCCAGCTGTTCGGCAATGGGGTGATTCATACGCCCAGCTGTTCGGCAATGCGGGGAAGCACACTCCCAGCTGATCTGCAAAGGGGGGAAGGACACACCCAGCTGATCGGCAATGAGGGGAAGGACACACCCTGCTGATCGGCTCGGGGGGAAGTACACACCCACCTGATCGGCAATGGGGGGAAGCACACACCCAGCTGATTCGCAATGCGGGGAAGGACACAACCAGCTGATCGGCAATGTGGGAAGGACACACCCAGCTGATCGGCAATGGGGGGAAGGACACACCCAGCTGATCGGCAATGGGGGGATGCACACACCCTGTTGATCGGCAATGGGGGGAAGCACACACCCACCTGATCGGCAATGGGGGGAAGCACACAACCAGCTGATCTGCAATGCGGGGAAGGACACAACCATCTGATCGGCAATGGGGGGAGACACAAACCCAGCTGATCGGCAATGGGGGGAAGGACAGGCCCAGCTGATCGGCAATGTGGGGAAGGAGAAACCCAGCTGATCGGCAATGGGGTGAAGGACAGACCCAGCTGATCGGTAATGGTGGGAAGCACACACCTTGCTGTTCGGCAATGGGGTGATTCATACACCCAGCTGTTCGGCAATGCGGGGAAGCACACTCCCAGCTGATCTGCAATGGGGGGGAAGCACACACCCAGCTGATCGGCAATGCGGAGAAGGACACTTCCAGCTGATCGGCAATACGGGGAAGCACACACCCAGCTGATCGGCAATGGGTGGAAGGACACACCTAGCTGATCGGCAATGAGGGGAAGGAGACACCCAGCTGATCGGCAATGGGGTGAAGGACAGACCCAGCTGATCGGTAATGGGGGAAGCACACACCCAGCTGTTCGGCAATGGGGTGATTCATACACCCAGCTGTTCGGCAATGCGGGGAAGCACACTCCCAGCTGACCTGCAATGGGGGGAAGCACACACCCAGCTGATCGGCAATGAGGGGAATGACACACCCTGCTGATCGGCTAGGGGGGAAGCACACACCCACCTGATCGGCAATGGGGGGAAGCACACACCCAGCTGATTCGCAATGCGGGAAAGGACACAACCAGCTGATCGGCAATGTGGGAAGGACACACCCAGCTGATCGGCAATGGGGGGAAGGACACAACCAGCTGATCGGCAATGGGGGGAAGCACACACCCAGCTGATTCGCAATGCGGGAAAGGACACAACCAGTTGATCGGCAATGTGGGAAGGACACACCCAGCTGATCGGCAATGCGGGAAAGGACACAACCAGCTGATCGGCAATGGGGGGAAGGACACACCCACCTGATCGGCAATGGGGGGAAGCACACAACCAGCTGATCTGCAATGCGGGGAAGCACACACCCATCTGATCGGCAATGGGGGAGGCACAAACCCAGCTGATCGGCAATGGGGGGAAGGACAGGCCCAGCTGATCGGCAATGTGGGGAAGGAGACACCCAGCTGATCGGCAATGGGGTGAAGAACAGACCCAGCTGATCGGTAATGGGGGGAAGCACACACCCAGCTGTTCGGCAATGGTGTGATTCATACACCCAGCTGTTCGGCAATGCAGGGAAGCACACTCCCAGCTGATCTGCAATGGGGGGAAGCACATATCCAGCTGATCGGCAATGCGGGGAAGGACACTTCCAGCTGATCGGCAATGCGGGGAAGCACACACCCAGCTGATCGGCAATGGGCGGAAGGACACACCCAACTGATCGGCAATGCGGGGAAGGACACACCTAACTGATCGGCAAAGGGGGGAAACACACACCCAGCTGATCGGCAATGGGGGAAACACACACCCAGCTGATCGGCAATGGGGGTAAGCACACTCCCAGCTGACCGGCAATGGGGGGAAGCACACTCCAAGATGATCTGCAATGGGGAGAGGCACACAGCCAGCTGATCGGCAATGGGGGGACGGAAACTCCCAGCTGATCGGCAATGCGGGGAAGGACACACCTAGCTGATCGGCAATGAGGGGAAGCACACTCCAAGATGATCTGCAATGGGGAGAGGCACACACCCTGTTGATCGGCAATGGGGGGAAGCACACACCCACCTGATCGGCAATGGGGGGAAGCACACAACCAGCTGATCTGCAATGCGGGGAAGGACACACCCATCTGATCGGCAATGGGGGGAGGCACAAACCCAGCTGATCGGCAATGTGGGGAAGGAGACACCCAGCTGATCGGCAATGGGGTGAAGGACAGACGCAGCTGATCGGTAATGGGGGGAAGCACACACCCAGCTGTTCGGCAATGGGGTGATTCATACGCCCAGCTGTTCGGCAATGCGGGGAAGCACACTCCCAGCTGATCTGCAAAGGGGGGAAGGACACACCCAGCTGATCGGCAATGAGGGGAAGGACACACCCTGCTGATCGGCTCGGGGGGAAGTACACACCCACCTGATCGGCAATGGGGGGAAGCACACACCCAGCTGATTCGCAATGCGGGGAAGGACACAACCAGCTGATCGGCAATGGGGAGAAGGGCACACCCAGCTGATCGGCAATGGGGGGAAGGACACACCCAGCTGATCGGCAATGGGGGCATGCACACACCCTGTTGATCGGCAATGGGGGGAAGCACACACCCACCTGATCGGCAATGGGGGGAAGCACACAACCAGCTGATCTGCAATGCGGGGAAGGACACAACCATCTGATCGGCAATGGGGGGAGACACAAACCCAGCTGATCGGCAATGGGGGGAAGGACAGGCCCAGCTGATCGGCAATGTGGGGAAGGAGAAACCCAGCTGATCGGCAATGGGGTGAAGGACAGACCCAGCTGATCGGTAATGGTGGGAAGCACACACCTTGCTGTTCGGCAATGGGGTGATTCATACACCCAGCTGTTCGGCAATGCGGGGAAGCACACTCCCAGCTGATCTGCAATGGGGGGGAAGCACACACCCAGCTGATCGGCAATGCGGAGAAGGACACTTCCAGCTGATCGGCAATGCGGGGAAGCACACACCCAGCTGATCGGCAATGGGTGGAAGGACACACCTAGCTGATCGGCAATGAGGGGAAGGACACACCCTGCTGATCGGCTAGGGGGGAAGCACTCACCCACCTGATCGGCAATGGGGGGAAGCACACACCCAGCTGATTCGCAATGCGGGGAAGGACACACCCAGCTGATCGGCAATGTGGGAAGGACACAACCAGCTGATCGGCAATGGGGGGAAGGACACACCCAGCTGATCTGCAAAGGGGGGAAGCACACACCCTGTTGATCGGCAATGGGGGGAAGCACACACCCACCTGATCGGCAATGGGGGGAAGCACACAACCAGCTGATCTGCATTGCGGGGAAGGACACACCCATCTGATCGACAATGGGGGGAGGCACATACCCAGCTGATCGGCAATGGGGGGAAGGACATGCCCAGCTGATCGGCAATGTGGGGAAGGAGACACCCAGCTGATCGGCAATGGGGTGAAGGACAGACCCAGCTGATCGGTAATGGGGGAAGCACACACTCAGCTGTTCGGCAATGGGGTGATTCATACACCCAGCTGTTCGGCAATGCGGGGAAGCACACTCCCAGCTGATCTGCAATGGGGGGAAGCACACACCCAGCTGATCGGCAATGAGGGGAAGGACACACCCTGCTGATCGGCTAGGGGGGAAGCACACACCCACCTGATCGGCAATGGGGGGAAGCACACACCCAGCTGATTCGCAATGCGGGGAAGGACACAACCAGCTGATCGGCAATGTGGGAAGGGCACACCCAGCTGATCGGCAATGGGGGGAAGGACACAACCAGCTGATCGGCAATGGGGGGAAGCACACACCCTGTTGATCGGCAATGGAGGGAAGCACACACCCACCTGATCGGCAATGGGGGGAAGCACACAACCAGCTGATCTGCAATGCGGGGAAGGACACACCCATCTGATCGGGAATGGGGAGGCACAAACCCAGCTGATCGGCAATGGGGGGAAGGACAGGCCCAGCTGAGAGGCAATGTGGGGAAGGAGACACCCAGCTGATCGGCAATGGGGTGAAGGACAGACCCAGCTGACCGGTAATGGGGGGAAGCACACACCCAGCTGTTCGGCAATGGGGTGATTCATACACCCAGCTGTTCGGCAATGCAGGGAAGCACACTCCCAGCTGATCTGCAATGGGGGGAACCTCACACCCAGCTGATCGGCAATGCGGGGTCGGACACTTCCAGCTGATCGGCAATGCCGTGAAGCACACACCCAGCTGATCGGCAATGGGGGGAAGGACACACCCAACTGATCGGCAATGCGGGGAAGGACACACCCAGCTGATCGGCAATGGGGGAAACACACACCCAGCTGATCGGCAATGGGGGTAAGCACACTCCCAGCTGACCGGCAATGGGGGGAAGCACACTCCAAGATGATCTGCAATGGGGAGAGGCACACACCCAGCTGATCGGCAATGGGGGGACGGAAACTTCCAGCTGATCGGCAATGTGGGGAAGGACACACCTAGCTGATCGGCAATGAGGGGAAGCACACTCCAAGATGATCTGCAATGGGGAGAGGCACACACCCAGCTGATCGGCAATGCGGGGAAGCACACACCCAGCCGATCGGCAATGGGGGGAAGGACACACCTAGCTGATCGGCAATGAGGGGAAGGACACACCCTGCTGATCGGCTAGGGGGGAAGCACACACCCACCTGATCGGCAATGGTGGGAAGCACACACCCAGCTGATTCGCAATGCGGGGAAGGACACACCCAGCTGATCGGCAATGTGGGAAGGACACACCCAGCTGATCGGCAATGGGGGGAAGGACACACCCAGCTGATCGGCAATGGGGGGAAGCACACACCCTGTTGATCGGCAATGGGGGGAAGAACACACCCACCTGATCGGCAATGGGGGGAAGCACACAACCAGCTGATCTGCAATGCGGGGAAGGACACACCCATCTGATCGGCAATGGGGGAGGCACAAACCCAGCTGTTCAGCAATGGGGGGGAAGGACAGGCCCAGCTGATCGGCAATGTGGGGAAGGAGACACCCAGCTGATCGGCAATGGGGTGAAGGACAGACCCAGCTGATCGGTAATGGGGGAAGCACACACCCAGCTGGTCGGCAATGGGGTGATTCATACACCCAGCTGTTCGGCAATGCGGGGAAGCACACTCCCAGCTGATCTGCAATGGGGGGGAAGCACACACCCAGCTAATCGGCAATGTGGGGAAGCACACACCCAGCTGATCAGCAATGGGGGGTAGGAGAGACCGAGCTGATCGGCAATGGGGGGAAGCACACACCCAGATGATCGGCAATGGGGAGAAAGGACAGACCCAGCTGATCGGCAATGGGGGGAAGCACACACCCAGCTGATCGGCAATGGGGGGAAGGACACACCCAGCTCATCGGCAATGGGGGGATAGACACTGCCAGCTGATCGGCAATGTGGTGAAGCACACTCCCAGCTGATCGGCAATGGGGGGATTCACACACCCAGATGATCGGCAATGGGGGAAACACAGACCCAGCTGATCGGCAATGGGAGAAACACACACCCAGCTGATCGGCAATGGGGGGAAGTGCACACCCAACTGATCGGCAATGCGGGGTAGGACACACCCAACTGATCGGCAATGGTGGGAAGCACACACCCAGCTGATCGGCAATGTGGGGAAACACACACACAGCTAATCGGCAATGGGGGGAAGCACACACCCAGCTGATCAGCAATGGGGGGAAGGACAGACCGAGCTGATCGGCAATGGGGGGAAGCACACACCCAGCTGATTGGCAATGGGGAGAAAGGACAGGCCCAGCTGATCGGCAATGGGGGAAGCACACACCCAGCTGATCGGCAATGGGGGGAAGGATACACCCAGCTGATCGGGAATGGGGGGATAGACACAGCCAGCTGATCGGCAATGTGGTGAAGCACAGTCCCAGCTGAACGGCAATGGGAGGATTCACACACACAGCTAATCGGCAATGGGGGAAACACAGACCCAGCTGATCGGCAATGGGGGAATCACACACCCAGCTGATCGGCAATGGGGGGAAGGACACACACAACTGACCGGCAATGCGGGGTAGGGCACACCCAACTGATCGGCAATGGGGGGAAGCACACACTCAGCTGATCGGCAATGGGGGAAACACACACTAGCTGATCCGCAATGGGGGTAAGCACACACCCAGCTGTTCGGCAATGCGGGGAAGCACACACCCAGCTGATCGGCAATGCGGGGAAGGACACAAACAGCTGATCGGTAATGCGGGGAAGAACACTCCCAGCTGATCGGCAATTGGGGGAAGCACACTCCCGGCTGATCGGCGATGGGGGGTGAAGCACACTCCCAGATAATTTGCAATGGGGAGAGGCACACACCCAGCTGAGCGGCAATTGGGGGAAGGACGCAACTAGCTTATCGGCAATGGTGGGAAGCACACTCCCAGCTGATCGGCATTGGGGGGAAGCACATATCCAGCTGATCGGCAATGCGGGGAAGCACACACCCAGCTGATCGGCAATGTGGGGAAGGACACACCCAGCTGATCGGCAATGCGGGGAAGCACACACCCAGCTGATCGGCAATGCGGGGAAGGACACTTCCAGCTGATCGACAATGCGGGGAAGCACACACCCAGCTGATCGGCAATGGGGGGAAGGACACACCCAACTGATCGGCAATGCGTGGAAGGACACACCTAACTGATCGGCAAAGGGGGGAAACACACACCCAGCTGATCGGCAATGGGGGAAACACACACCCAGCTGATCGGCAATGGGGGTAAACACACTACCAGCTGACCGGCAATGGGGGGAAGCACACTCCAAGATGATCTGCAATGGGGAGAGGCACACATATCAGCTGATCGGCAATGGGGGGACGGAAACTCCCAGCTGATCGGCAATGCGGGGAAGGACACACCTAGCTGATCGGCAATGAGGGGAAGCACACTT